>NW_027395715.1:600000-1026680 GCF_047715665.1 Aspergillus karnatakaensis | reverse complement strand
TTATGTTTCGTCGCCGTTGGTTCGCGAGAAAGTTGAGTGAGAGCGGGAATGCGGAGAGTAAGTAGGACGGCGCAAGTTCGCAGGGACAGTACAGCTCGGGGGTTCGGGGGGTGTGGGTGAGGCGGAAGGAGGCAAAAGTGGTGAGGAGTTGATGCGACGGCCCGCAGTGAGGATAATCTGGGGCAAGATTGAGCACTTTTTTTGAAGCGCAAGATCGAGGCGGGTCGATGGAGAAGATGGGGAAGTCCAGGGAGCAGTATTTAAAAGAGGGCGGGATGCTCGTAGCAGCAGAAACAGCAGAAAGAATAAGAAGAGAACAGAGAGCGAGAGAAAAGACAGGCCAGACGAGGGCAGAAGAATGGTAGAAAAGAGGAGACGGGAGGTTGTACAGTGGTCGGGACAGTGGTAACTGGTAACTAGTCAGTAGTTAGTGGTAGGGAATCTGCTAACTAACTAAGGAGGTGAGCTAACCTAAGGGAAAGGCTCAGACCACTGCTGCTACTACAAAGGAGGAGCACTGCGAGCCACGGGTCGGGGGCTCCCAGGCTCCCTGCTAAAGTGGCGCAAGTCCTGGAGCTAGCCTGTTAGTATTTTCCTAACAGTCCATTTCTCCCTGTGGGTTTTATTTAGCTTTGCTATCTATCTATTTCTATGAATCTCCATCTTGATGATTCGCCCCCTGGTTCTGGAAAGAAGGAGCGTGATCCTGAGCATTAATGGTGCTGTTATGCCCGCCGTATACGACATCCATGGACGCCCCCCTCGCTCCCTCTGTTGTCTCCATGATGGAAGACGAAATGGATAATGGATAATAATTGAATAATGCGTAGGGAAATAAATTAATAGACATCTGCCAGGGCGGGGTAAGTGATGCTCTGGGTTCTAGATAGTGGTCTGGTGCATGGCCATGGAGTCCGAGGCTGTCGACTACCCTACAGAATAGAGAGGCGACAACCTAAACCGTTAGAGTGGGCTTATGCACACGATCAATAGAGAGGCAATAGCGAGCCAATCGCAGTCTACAGCATTGCAATTATGTGCAACTTGGCTCGTCTTCCCGCGAGCGTAGAGGTGGTAGTACCACCTGTCATCGCGAGGTGGTCCTACTACTGGCAGTATGACAGGCAAGAGTTGGCGATTGAAGAGAAGCGCGAGCGATCTGAATGAAATGAAAGAAAGCGGCGATGGTGGGTCGGCGGGGCTCTGTCGGCCAAGTCGAAGATCCTCCACAGCTTTTGACTGGCCTAGGAGAAATTGCCCCGGCTGGACTTTCAGGCTCTCAGGCAGCAGGCTCAGTTAACTTCCAAGCCGTTGAGCCTTGAGGGTATGGTTTCGAGATATACAACATGATTTAACGTCGAGTAGTGGCTATGTGCCTGGTGCACTTTGTTTTGCAGGAACTCAATGGATGTCTCAAGCTCAGACTCCCGGCTTAGCAGGGTTTCCCGGAGCACCGCACATGAGACCAGGATTGCCCATTGTCAGCTTCCGTGCCCCCCAAAATCCCTCATAGCCCACATCACGGTGTACAGGGTGTCTTCTCCATGGTATACTCCTCCGTATATATTTCCACCTAAGGATCAATGGTGATCCATCTCTTGGAAGTCCAACTGTCGGTGCCACAAATAGCGTAGACGACGTCATCCTGCCGTGATGTGACACTCTGCTGGGCAGAGAGATGGGCGGAAATCATCGCAGCCGGCACTTCATTATTATTCCCCATTTCTCATTACTTCACCAGGAATTGCGGGGGAACGAGACGAACAAATGGCATTGCGCTGGCCTCTCATTTCCGACCAAGGCGGATTCCGAAGGAGGGGCGAACTTCAAGGTAGGTGGCCCTAATGCAGGATCGCCGCCGCTTGAATTGCGGAGAGAGCTTCTCATCTTCCCGCACCACATTTTGGCCTCAACACCTTAGCCCAATCCCGACGCCTGCTTGTCGACAGATCGATGGGGGCTTTTGCTGGTTCTCAACTTGTGGCGAAGCGTTATTATTATTCCTTGCATATCGTCGTTTCTGAAGAAGTCTTCTGACAGCAAGGATAAGGTGATGTGTGGGAAGACCATGGTATAGACCGGGGAACCATCTCCTTCACTGATCTTGCTTCCCCGTATTGAGCCCCTCCTCCCAGCCCCTTGCTCACCTCCAGGCTCCATGGCAAATGACGGCGGAGCAACAAAACCCACGGATCGCTTCGTTCCCCGGCTCAATTGTCAGATAATATCATGGTGAGTATCAGACAAGGACTCCCAGCAGTCTTCGAAACAATCACCCACACAGACCCATGATATCACTTTCCTCAGGCTCAAGCCATGGATTTACAGTGCTGTCGCTACCCTCGCGCGTGGCTTCCGCAATGACCAGTAGCTGATCCCTTTGAGCACGGTAGTCCAACTGTTCAAGTTGTCAACTAGTCCATTGTTCAATCTCCAAGAAACCCTACATATGAGGTCCGAGCCCAACATGCTTTCCCACAATCCACACAGAACCCACCACATGTCCTTTTTTCTCCTCCGGAATGCAGCCTCCCCGCACAAAGCAAACATCCCAGCCAGAGCTGCCTGTCAGTTGTCACGGGTCTTTCGACACTTTGCTCCTTCGAGGGAGTCAGTCGAGAACCCAATTGTTGCGATCTTCGGTGATGTGCACAGCACGCTGGAGCAGCCAAATTGCGGGGTACGTCAGGGTTCCAACTTCCGACTTGCCGGGGCCACAGCACACATCGATCCACGATGATGATGATTATGATGATGATGATGGCCCAAAAACAATGTATGTCTTATGCTTCCATGCATGATTCCGTATGGCGCAAATCTCTTTACCATATCAAGTGCTATGAGCCAGCTACCGATCTATCATCCCTGTGCTGGTGTGGAAGCGAGCCCCATAGAAGCGCTCCAGACTCCAATCCATCCTAACCGAGATCGAACCATGTAACTACCACCTGCACACAAGGTCTACTCTTCGCTCAAGCCTCACGGTCATGAAACCCGTCTATTATGACTCCGTTCATCCTTAACTCGCTTCATTTGCAAGACGCGTAGACGTGCGTAGGTGAAGACACCGACCGAGTCTATCCGCGGTGCTCTTTCACCTTCCAGGTTCCACCTGCCACAAGCCAACGAGGTGGGAGGTACTTTTGTGATAGATGGACTTACCTAGGCTGTCGGAGATTATTACTCAAAGTGTATCTGCACGGGTTGGCCAATCAGTCGTAAATCGAGGTCAGAATTGCTTCGCTTTAGGAAAGCTCTCATGTGTAGAACAAAGACCCGGCCAAGAGCCTACGAAGCAGATAAGTTGGATCGCTCCATCGGTGGTTTCTTTAAAAAGTGGCAGAAATTTGAAGGCCAGAGATACAGTTTTGCAATACTAATGTGTTGAGGGAGATTATCAAAGCATTGATCATGGAAGGGAAATGGGTTTTCATAACCGCTGAGATATATATAGAGTGGGTAGCTGACTGGCAGATGAATAACAAAACCCGGGCGTTGAACCCATGGACTAGAACGATCTGGTCCAGATCCGAGGAAATAACATTTTGCTGTCATATTGTGTAATTGTACAAGACTTATAAGCTGATTATAAGTTCACGAAACAAAACAGAATAAAACTTCAGGAGGATTATTCATCTCATTGAGCCGAATCCAGAGGCGTCGAGGCAGTCGCCTGAGAACCCTTCTGCTGTCGCAGCTTCTCCTCGAATTTAGCGAACTCGAGCATTGAGACTTCCTCCTCTGGGTCGGTGGCTTGCTCAACGCCCTGCACCTCCTCAATCTATACGCGGAAAGGCCATATTAGTCTCGAGTCCAAGATGAAAGGATAGATACGAGATGACTCACATAATGCATAAGCATCGACTCAATGCCATTCCGCAATGTAACCGTACTCGAGTCGCAAGTTCGGCAAGCTCCTCGCAGCTTCAACATAACAATTCCGTTCTCGAACCCGCGGAACTCAATGTCTCCTCCATCTTCCTGGATCGCGGGTCGGATTCTCGTTTCCAGCAGTTCCTTGATCATACTGACGACCTCGTCGTCTTCTTCATTGTAGCTGAGCGAGTCCTCCTCGCCGCCTTGCTGTGCGTTTTCTCCGCCCTTTGATACGGTGCTGACGATTGCTTCGCCAGAGCTAACGGCTTGGGTGATGAGGCTGAAAACTTCCGGCTTGATATGCGCCCAGTTGGCGTCGCTTGCTTTGGTTACTGTGATAAATTCGGGTCCGTAAAAGATTGATTGTACACCGTCAACGTTAAAAAGGTTCGCGGCGAGAGAGGATGGGTGAGGGGGTGCGAGGGTGGAGCGCGGAGAGAGGTACTCCAAGAAGGAGGTTGAGAATCCCTCTGGGAGAACTCTGTGGTTTGGGATAAATTTTAAGGCCTTTAGCACGGATCGATCAGTATATGTGAGCGTCTCAGATGATCCCTTCATAAACATACATCAGGGTTCGGCGTCGACTCCGTCTGGATAAATATTGTGCGCTTGCTGACCGGCGATGGTCCGTTGACTCGAGAGTGAGCGCCGCTCAATTGATGTGGTCGTAATGTTGGCCTATGCCGGGCTTCTGATGCGGTGATGGTCGGCAATCGAGCTGAGCTGTGGATGCTTCTGAAAGATCCCAAGGCAAAGGGTCTGATCGTTCGGGGAGAGCGCTCGGCAATGTTGGAAGTCTGTGAAGTGAGCCGGCCGTTGAGGATGATTCGCCTAGCCATATTCGCAGAAGTCGAGCTAGCAGCCATGATGAGAGTAGACTAATATCCAACGTTACGCTTTGCGTCGCTGAAATGTTTTTTGAGATAGATTTTCGATGCCCATGATTGTTTGCCGTTTCTCGGGTTTCTCTGACGCAATGCCGTCCACGTGATTGTTTGCTGACAAATAATCCAATGTCCAATCATGATCAAGGTAATTAGTATATCGTGAGCCGGTTCGCCACGATTTCCAATGGCGAAAAACATCAAGCCGGAAGGTAAGGGCTAGGCCTCGGGGTGTTGGGTGCAATATAGTGAAGAATGTGGTGAGTAGGAAATTCTCCAAGCTCGAAGCAAGGAGAGACAGGAGTGAGGCTATCCTGTAGCATCTTCGATGTGCCCTTATTGTCAAATGCTTCAAGTTTCTGGCACCAACTGAGGAGAAAGTCTCCTTTCGTGAGCCGCTTGATAATTAGGCCAAATCATCTCTGTTAGAAAAGGAGCAAGACCCATTCCTAGTTGACCTAGGATCATGAGGGCATCCTGACTCCACTTCAATTTAGCGGTACACTTCTCAACATGGAAAAACTGCACAGCCATGCTCAGGTGTGCTATCAGAGTTTGCAATCCCAACATCTTCACGTTGGGCTGTATACAATACAGAACCGATCGACAAATCTCACCCCCATAATGTTCGGCAAGGGCAGTATAGGTTGCTGAGATGTTCGCTCCCGGGGAGGCTCTCGTGGCTGTGTCCGCCGTTTCTCCGTTCGTGAAATCATAGTAGACAGGGACAGGAAAATCCCGGGGTGGGGTGTCGAGGATAGCGTATATCTCGCCGATCAGGGGATAAAGCAAGATCAAGGTAGACCAGTATGTCAAGTGAGACTCTGCGCAAGTCACAGAGGCAAAGTCAAGGGGATCAGGAAACAAGTCAGTTCGGAGAGAGTTTCGAAAGTCTCCTTGAGGCAACCCATCAAAAGGCGAGGCTTTCGGGGCTCCTAGCTTCTGCTGCATAGAGACACAGACTTGATGGAGATTCTCCTCCAGTGTCAAGCTATCAAGTAGGATCTGCTCTCCGATTGTACGAGTTTTCTCGGAGCTCCCTGGCTGAGCGTTCGCAAAACGGTCAACTCGTTCCATTATCGCACAACATTCAGCAAGTAAATCCATAAGCTCATCAAGGGGATCTCGGGAATCGCCAGTCTCTGAGGAGCCACTCATCCACAGCCGCGTCTTATATAGATATGGTGGTTTACGCTTCCCAACAGCGTCACATAGCTAAGTCACAAGAGTCAGTATACCTCGGCGTTTGCCACAATCCAGCCCTTACTGACCGTGACAAATTTCATTTGGCGGTAGAACAGCTTTTCCGCAAGAGTTTTCTCCTTGTGAGTAGAAGTTTGTGTAGATACTGCAATGCCACCCTGAACATGCGCTATCCACGCACCGAATCCCGGCGGAGAGCAGTTGACCAACTAGGCAAAATGTGAGATACAGACAGAATTCATGCTAACGGTTTGTTGCCTCACCTCGTAGTTTTGAAGAACAATCGTGGTGTACAGTATATCTTGGCCAAGCTTGGCACCGGATGTTATCTTGCTATTAAGAGCAACTAAAGTGTTCCCGTATAGCATGTTGCTATATTGAAGCAAACGTTCATCCTGATTTTGTTTGGCGAGTAAGCCCGTGGAGAGACAGATGGCTGCTCTCTCCAGGATGGCACTACCCCCACTGCCAGTAAGACTGGGGAGCGTGTGAAGCAGGTGTTGTGCCGCGATATCATGTAGATACTCCCGTTGGGGGATATAGGCGTCAATGAAGGCTGTGAGCAGTTGAGACCGAAGTTCCGGTTTGACATTCAGTCGCGGTATGCCAGGCTTTGAGGGTCTAATTAATGACACTGTTGGATCGGATGCCAGCTTCTGGGACTTCTCAGCCGCTGTCCCGCCTCTGTGGACGAAGACCTTCTTTCTCTCATATCCGGTACACTGATGACCATACTTGGTACACCGCAAGCACTCCGGCTTTGTTTCATCACACTGGCCGCAACGTAAGCACAACCAGACAGCATAACACCTTTGGGGGGTTGTAAGCGCACCTTGACTTTCCGGCGCCGGCAGGTATTACACCCGGTGGACGTGTACGGGATGCCACCCATGATCGTTAGGTACCAATAAGTTGTCTACATAAACGCATGGCTATCAAAAGCTTCCAGTATGTATCAAGCGTCTGGTAAATAGCAATCCAGGGCAATATTAAACGCTTATATCTGTGGTCAACAATCGAATCCTGGTTATGGTTGTGCAAGTGGTGGCTGCGCGCTGCCGTACAACCTGACTCGCCACGGTCATCGCACCACCGCATCTCCACGTGACTGGCTCTTTGTTCCCCAAAGTTTTGGGGGCCGTTTTCTTCAACCTTACTGCTTTCGGCGACGAGCATGATAATTATTGCTCCAGCATAGCAGCAATGAAAGGGCTGCCTTGATACTGCAAGACTGGACATCTGTTTGGGTAAAGAGACCAACATGACAAGTCTCTGTGAAGTCTGCGCTGCAGAGCCCTTCAAATACCGATGCCCTACTTGCGGTCTGATGAGGTAAGTTTTTTGAGTTCCTCCCAAGGTTCGGATCTGGCCTGGTCAATAAGAACTAAATCGATATACAGTTGCTCCTTAGCATGTACTAGGACACATAAGATTTATTGCGCGCCGAAACCCACAACTGACGATGCGAGCATTTCCCAACCGCAAACTGAAGGAGCCGCTGGAGAGGGTGTTATTGAAGATGAACATACTGCGCATGAAGGCCAAACTCTGACGCCGTGTGAGCTTTCGCCCCGAATAAAGGAACTTTTAGAACGGTACCCGTCACTCCGTAATCAACTACGAGATGTCTATACGGCCACCTTACAGGAGCAATGGGTAGAAGGCCCGGCCCATGGGGACAGACCACGACGCTTTATTAGGGGAAAGCTACCTCAGCGCAGCCACGGTCCGTGGACTCGAGAAAAGGGTTTCAAGAGGGGTTTAGGGAAAGTTCGGAAATACAGAACGCAGTGTGAGGATGGCTCGGAGGTTGGCAAAAGTGCTGAGGGCTTCATGCGACTATTGACTCTGGTCAATGAGGGTACTCTAAATGATTCCCAGTGATGGGATTTTTGGGACCACTCTCCTAGATTCCCTACCGCAGGGCCTATCGTGCCCCCCACCATGAATATCTCATATAATGAAAGGTGTGGGACGATTTGGCGGGGAATGAGCCGAAATTGTGCTTAGCACGCTAAACAACTACTAGAGAAGGGATAGCTTCAGGCGCATAGTGCTCGGCTGCTCCTGACGCAGTCAAGGCTGGGGCGCTATGTGCTCAGTTCACACCCTCATATTGTCGTCCAGTTCCAAACGAGACATGACTTAGGCTAGCGAAAGGCTAGCCACTACAAGCCGCCCACAAAAGCTGAGAAGCTTACTTCAGTGTAACCGGAGTTTTTCAGCTCTCTAGCGTTTAGAGAAACTCCATGTACTGAAAGTCGTCCGGAGCCTCAAAATGACAAAAAGGAAGGCTGCAGCCTCTATTTAGATTTGATAGAAATCAATTTGAGTTGAAAAACAAGTATGAGCTACCTAATAACGCGAGAAGGTTTCAATTCGAGTGGTACTAGTTTTGGGTCTGTTCAGTTTATATCAGTTGTTACTCACATCGCTTCTCGCATCCAGACCCAGAACTTGGAAGACACCAAAATATATTTCCCCGCGCATAACCCACAACGCACAGGCCAGCCTTTAACCCACGATTATCCAGAGCTGAGTCAATAATGTCTTTACCGGAACGTTGGGTCCAAGACTCCAAGTCCTTGAGCACGTCCTAGAATACACTGGCTCCTTTTCTGATTAGCAACGGCCATTGAGCTGCTGAGAAACCGTGTCTTGTATGACAGTTGGAATTGGCTACGCGATTCGTTCGAGCCCGTTCGCTAGTAAGATTTCGGCTTCTAGTTCTCGGGCCTGCGATTCGACCATGACTCTTCATCCTACCTATTCCTTCCTGTCAAGTCCTTCATTCCTCCACGAATAAATCACCCGTATTCGAGCTTTTTAGCCGCTAGAAGTGACCTACCAGCTTGGTTTGTGCACGTCGAGGCGGGCTGCAGATCCCGAAGTGGGCGCGCAACTTTCTGCTGAACCATCAGATTTGCTGCTAAGCCTGGACTACTCCAGCTACAAGTTGATCTTCTTACCTGCCTCTTCCTTCAGACCACGCGAGATCGACCCTCTACTCAATCGTCACTGCACCGGATTCCACCTGCCATTGGCTGCAACTAGAGGGCTCATTATCCTTCAGCTTTCTCATTGACCCGCGCCTGTCCGATTACCATCAACTACTTGCGGCGATCCGACCTCGCGAAATCCTGTGATCGAGCTTGTGATCAATTGCTCAACTAGATTTTATATACACCAGGTTTGATACCCGTGAGGAATCCCTTTTATAATTCTTATACAAAGAAGATAGGATTATTGCTAACTTACGATTTACAAATCTTCAGATTATCCCAAAACTAAGTTGGAGTGCACCCGACTAGTCGTCGAACGTTTTCGCAAATCACATTGAAAAAGATCAACGGAGATTGTTTGCATAAGAGATCCGACTTGGGAAAGCAATTCAACGCGAGGATCCATTCGACGGGGTAGTCTCTTCAAGTTTCCTCAAAGCGACAATGGATGAGCTGCTGCGTTCGCCTTACTTCCTTACCTAGCACTCGGATTCTGCGTCGTCGCACTGTGTTCGCTTTATTGATTTTCACTGGCGCCATATAGCATTCCATTGGTACACGCAATTGTCACCTTCATAATGTCCACGCAGCCCCCGAGGAGAGAGCGGGCTTCGAGCGATCGAGCCCAGGCTGGCCTTTTCCCCCAACGACCAGGTCTCCAGAGTCGAACGATTTCCGCTCCGCCTGGGGGATTATACAAGCTCGACTCAGCAAGAACGGTGATGGAAGGCGGGAGTAGTGTCGGACGGACCGTAATCGAGGAGGATGAGAGTACAACACATGGCGGGGGAAGTAGTGTCTCATCACCCCAGATTGGAAGCGAGGTATGGCCCTTGTGATTGTGGTATACGAGTCTTGAACGCATCCCTAACCATCGATTCGTTCCAAGGCCACCTCCAGATCGAATTTCCCGCATGTCAGCATTGCCGTAGTTGGCGGAGTTGGGGTCGGCAAAACGACATTTATTCAAAGCGCTTTGGAAATGAAGCAACCCCTTACGCAACGATCTACAACAAAAAAGATGTCTCTAGATGGGACCGTGTACGTCGTTCGCCTGTTGAAAATACACACGGACGAAGTTGTCCCGGGCAGCAATGGGAAAATAAAATGGCCACGGTTGGGGAGTGATACGCCTCCGACTGTGGACGGTGCACTGCTTTTGCACGACGCGACTCGCCCTGCAAGCCATCCGGAGACGCTGAGGATGATAGGTTAGTCCTGTCCGATCGGTCTAATAAAGCACATTTGAGGCAAAAGCTCACGGACCTTTCTTGACAGACATGTTCGTTGCGGCTGCAGTCCCGTTCGTGTTGGTCGCTACCAAATGCGACAAGAGAGGCCCCGATGGGCCTTTCGAGACACCATTTGGAAGCCGTGAAGTCCATCGAACATCCCCTGAAACACCGCAGAAACAGAAAATGTGTATTGCTGTCATCTTGCGTGATATCTTCAACCAAAAAGATAGTAAGTGTAAAACCAAAATTGCCTGAATGATATGGTGTCTTTCCCAAGGAGAGATGAAGATGGCAATGAGGGTCCAAAGAACGGCTCGAAATTTGGCCATGCGACAGTCAGCACCTTTGCGTGCGACTTTTTACATATGATATGATATGCATGGTCGTACGGTGTGATTCCTGAGATTAGGAATCATACACTGCCACCCTGCCGCAAGCATAAGTCACGCTCATCGACAGCGTTCTCAGACCGTCCCCGTTCGCGCTAGTCTGCGGCGCGGTTGGGGTTTAGCTCGCGTACCCTCTTGCCATCTTTTTTCGATGACCCTTGATGTGCAATTTTCTTGCGACAGAAAAAGGACAGCACAAGTCCCACCATTCTTGTCTACCTGGTATGATTCTGTGTTGGAGACTAATTATCGTCGCATAGTTCTTGTTGAAAAGCCAACAAATCCCCCCAGCACACACGAGTGGCATCACACCCGCGCCCGCTCAGAAAACCCCACACCGTTGCTCGCTGGAGCCGCGGGCGGCCCCTATAGTAGTGCTGTAGATTCAGGAGTCGATGGGTACGGCGTCGACCGTCATCCCAGCGATTCAAAGACGCCGCCAAACCTGGCTTCCAATGCACAAGGTTCACGGTATGCCCGGAGCAATTCGCAACCGGTGCGACCGCACACACCACCTTCGCGACTGAATCCAAATCGCCCTACAGGGACAGATTCATCCCCAGGTAAAGATCAAAGCCGACAACATCGCCTCCACACAGCCTGGCGGAATAGTGGCGGATCAGATGCTTTCAGCAGCTTCCTTGACATGGAAGACGAGATTGATGGACCGCGGAGCGCCCCAGATAGCCCAGAAAGTAAGGATAAGGCATCTAGCGAGAGTTCATCTAGCGAAACGGGATTTACGTTTGATGAGCTGGTTGACCGCCTCGTTGCTCAGCCCATGTCAAAACAAGACTCTAAGTTTGCCTCGATTTTCCTATGTCTTTATCGAAAATTTGCAGCACCAGCTACGCTTTTGAACGCTTTGATAACCCGCTTTGAGCGGAACGAGAAGAACATCACGGACCAGTTGACTCGCATCGCGGAACAATCGAGGCTTCTCAATGTTATTGCCCAGTGGGTCTCAGAGTATCCTGGCGACCTGGCATACCCCAAGACAAGAAAACGGATTCAGGATTTTGTTGCGACACTCGAGCGGAGCCACTTTTACATGTTCGCTGCGAAAGAGATCGGATCATATCTCGAAGGAAATGCAGAGGATGACGATGTTGGCTGGGCATTCAAGGATGGCGAAGCCGAAGCTTTTGATGGACACGAAACGTTCTTCGACAATTCTGCTCGAAGCTCTCCGTCCATGTTCCTGGGTGGTTTCTCAGGTGCTGATGACGGGGATGACAACGAAGAGGAAGAGGATCCTATATACAGCATGAGTGCACTGGACCTCAGCGAGGGTATACATGATCAGCCGTCTAAGCTGTCAACTACATTGTCGAATGCTTCTCCTATAGAAAAGCCTGGTACAATTTCGAGCCAGTCTTTCACCTACCTGAGCATGGATGCCGCACAGAGGGATGCAGAGAACGTTGTCTTGACCGGACGAATCTCCTTGACGAAGATATTATGGCGGCAGTTGATGGAGATCCCAGACGAGGATTTCGCAAACGAGCTGACACGTCTTGACTGGATTATGTTTAACACTTTTCGGCCACGAGATCTCGTGCGACACGTTAGTCTTACTGGTCCTGACAAGGACAAGGTTCAGAGCTTGAAGCATGTCAACCGCATGATCAAGCAGTTTAACCATGTTGCGTTCTTTGTGGCCAGTGTGATTCTTTTCCGAGATAAACCTAAACACCGAGCAAGGGCTTTGGAGAAGTTCATGAACATTGCGCAGGTGGGTTAACCCCTAATCAGGCACTTCTTACCAGCGCTAACAAGCCCTAGAAACTACGCCGCCTGAACAACTATAACTCCTTAGGAGCGGTCATTGCCGGCGCCAATGGGACACCCGTGCGCCGACTCACTCAAACCCAAGAACTGGTCCCGCCGCAGACTCGAAAGTCGTTCTTAGGGCTGGTCGTCCTTATGGGCACCCAGAGAAGCCACTTTGCGTATCGCCTAGCATGGGATAATTCCTTCGCTGAACGAATACCATTTCTACCGCTCCACCGCCGTGACCTGGTCTCAGCTGAAGAGGGAAACAGGACCTTTATCGGCGAAAACCGCATGCGAATCAACTGGAAGAAGTTTGAGGTCATGGGCGAAGTGGTACTTGGGATCCAACGTAGCCAGAAGACTCCCTACCCACACCTGCACCGATACGACGAAGTTGCCAGGTTAATCATGGACACTAAACTCTCAGGTGCTGAAGACGTATGTATCATCATCCTGTTATTTCCACAGCTATCGCTCACCAACTCTTTAGGAACTATATTCCCGCAGTGCGCAAGTTGAACCGTCCGCGGGCGGGGACATGGGACGGAAGAAATTTGGCTGGCTACGCCCGTAATGATCATCGACGGTGATGATACAACTAACGAAAACTCATGAAATGGGGAAACTGAACCTCGACCTACATACACACCCTACCTATACCTCTCACGATTCCACGCTTCGCCACTGATGAAGGATTAATGAACACTCACGATCGTCATAAGATAATGTACATACATACTCTGGACATATGTATCTGTCACATTCCATAATCTTATGTATACTTCAAAGAACCAAATGTACCAATGTACTGAGAAAGAAATGACTACCCTACACTATTCTTTTTTAACATCAGGAGAATGTATACTTGACATCACGTGATCGAAACTGATCTCAGTCTCGAGATTCAAGATAAGAGAGCCGGCGGGCATCCACCAACTTCGAACGTCAAACACCGAACCATACCGCGCATTTCAACAGCCAACGAACCCGAGCGGACCAAAGGCCAAACACGAACCACCCTCAAACCTCATCAAATTCCCAAAATGTCCACACCCACCATCCAATCGCACCTCAAACAAACTTACCGCGCCATACTCCGCGAACTCCCACGCCGCTCCCTCTCATCCCCAACGCCCCTGCATAACAAAATCCGCGAAGCTTATAGAGCCACCACACAATCGAATGGCAGTGCAAGCGCAGGAATGAATGAGGGAGAGGCCCTCCGCCGCCTCCAAGAAGCCGAGCAGTTCGCGCAGTATGCGAAGGCGCAGAGGACATACGTGCAGCTTGTGGATCGGTATAATCCTGGGTCGCAGATGGATGAGGAGGAGAGGGTGAGGCTTACGGCGAGGCGGGTGGGGTTGGATTTGCCGGAGGTGTTGGGTGGGGAGAAGAAGAAGGGGAAGGGGGCGAAGGATGGTGAGGAGGCTTGAAACGAAGATGGGAAGAAAGACTGAGCTTGGGGTTCTAAAAGTGGGAATCGGACATCTTATTACGAGGTCTGGGTCGGAGTTTGTGTATATATATTTGTATTATATGGTGTTATATTAGAGGTTGCACATTTGCGTTAATATCTAGACGCGGTGTAGAGCTGGATGCTAGTGTATGGTTCTCTAGACTGTATCGTGACTCGTTTTCTGCTGGGGCTGATGAAGGGCTGTAGCTTTGGTGGAGTGGCCTGCCTTCTGCTTGTTGCAGGGTGGGTTGCTGAAGGGTCTTGCGTTGATGGTCCTAGAGCTGTCTGTGATGTGGTTTCTGAATTGCCACCCGAGTTGCTTCATCCCGCTAGCTGAACTTGCTCCATATGTCTCTGCAATGTCGTACTGCTTTCCTCTTCCTCAGCCGTGACTTCCATCTCGATCGCCGTCTTGGGCCTGTTTTTGTTCAGGCCCTCGAGCAGCGTGCATGCATGGCACCATTTTTGGCTGGTGATATATCCACATCGTTCACACTTGCCCAGTACCTGTTCCTTAGGGCCAGCTTTGGTCATTGGTGCCTTTCTGGGCTTCTTTGGCCCTCTTTTTGGCAGCGGGACTGCCGTACCCTGCTGTGGTAGTTTGATCTCTGTCTCCAAGTCTGCTGCGGCGTCGTTCTGAGCCAACCTCTTCTCCATGTCGGCCATTTCGCCACCGCTCGATCTTCCGTTTTGACTTCCACAGCCTCCCATTGCAGACTCATCTCCAGCCACCGCAGCAGAAGCTGGTTTACCACCATCCGCCATAGGAACAAGAACAGCCATCTCCTCACCACTCCTGACAATGTCCAGAATCGAGCTTGGTCTGATCTTCTCCAGATCCTTGATCAACGTACGCGCACTCCCCCGGAACGCCTCCGGCGAATAAATGCACTCTGTACTGAAATAGTCCAGTTGTTTGTGGTGCGCATAGAGCACAATCTCCTTCTCATAAGCATATTTCAACGGCTTGCTGCGCTTGATGTCCGACGCCGAAGAGCCTGTAACGATGCTCGTTCCCCGTGACAGTCGCGGCAGGTCAGCTCGTAATAAGTTCATCATCACAGTCTCTGCCACATCATCCGCGTTATGGCCCGTCACAACATGGTTGATGCCCAACCGCTCTGCACCCCGATCTAACGCCTGCCGCCGGAACACACCGCAATATGTGCAGTTCCCCTTCTTGCCGATTTGTTCCACCACTTGGTCCATTGTCCAGCCGTACAGCTCGCCGTATCCGACGATGACGAGTGGCATGTCATATTGTACTGCATTGCGCTTCACGGTTTCGAGACTGTCGTCGCGGTAGCCCTTGATTCCCTCGTCTATGGAAAGTAGACACAGGTTGAGGCCATAGTCGTGTCGCTCATTTAACGTCTTAAGTACCGAAGCTAGCACGGTGCTATCCTTTCCACCACTCGCACCGATAGCGACTCGTTCGCCGCGGAAGAAGAGTTTATTCGAGGTAATGGTTTCGTGGACTTCGGTCTCAAATACGTCGAGGAAACACTCGCGGCAGAGTTTGTGGCGGTTCTTCGGGCGGATAATCACAGCTCTTGCCTTTTGGCAGTTGAAACACTGTGTAGGAGGCATTGTGGTATCTAAATTTTGAGAACTGACGCTGATGCGGGGGCGAGGGGAAAATCATTTTTCACCTTTTTTGGGCGATTTCATGATAAGGACTGATAACGATGCTGAGTCATTGTTTGAGCTGTTTGCATGCGCTTAAGGGGTAATTTTTTGAACCGCTATTGACGAATAGATAAACAAACGCATGAAATATCCTAAAGGACGATTAATATTATAAGGTCTATATCTCTCTAAGTACATAATACAGTTTTATGAATAGTTCACCCATCATTGTCTCGTCAATCCGTCTAAAACTTGCCCTTGAGCGCATTGGCAATCATCTCCCGCCCAGTAATGCGCGAGGTATCCCACAAAGTCGGGAAGTCTAGTGTGCTCGAGAAGGTATCGGCGTATCCGAAGAAGAGCATAGGGGGAATCCAGCCACGGGCATACTCGAGAGCGAAGCAGGAGGAGTCCATCTTGTATTGCTTGACATCGCCGCGGTGGAGGTGGTGGACGCTACCGGGAGGGTAGACTTCGGGCTCGTAGGATCCAGGAACGTAGGCGAGCTGGGTGCCTGTGAGGATGTTGAAGTAGTCGTCAGCGGTGTGGCGGCCAGTGTGACCTTCAGTTCCGATGGCGGTGCCTGCGTTTTGTTAGTTTGTGTCATTGTGCGCATTTCGCTGGGGTTGGAAAGGAAGGGGTGGCTGGAGCGAGGATCGTACCGAAGATGATCAGATACTCGGTGATACCTGTAGCGCATTAGTATGGTTTGAAGAATATCTAGTTTGCGAGGAAAGGGAGTCACATACTGGCGTGGATAATGTACATGGCGCCCATTGCGCCGCCGGCATTGTTGAAGACCCATTCCTCTTCCTTGTTCAGGTGAGTGGCGCCGACCTTCTCGTCCAACTCGGCGACGATGTAGTTGACAATGGAGCGAGTGTCATTTCCGTGGGCGGCGATTGCGCGCTGCGAAAGATTGTGTAGATGAGCCGGGTCAAAAATGTAGAATTGCTCCAGGCGCGAGTCGAAGTACTTGTAGACTCCGGTCAACAGCGCCACGAGGGCGATCAAGAAACTGAGAACACGCATTGAGTCGAGATCGAGCCCTGTACAGCGAGTCAAGGTACGAAGAAACGTGATTATGGAGGAGGTAGGGTTGTAAAGGGGAAGTGAACAGTGTCTGTGGAGATTGTTTTTGTTTGGAGGCCGCGGAATCCATAAGCATGATCTGATTTTTTTCGACTGGTTGCCGGCGAGACTTGGCGGCGATCCTATTTACTTGCACCATCTTCTTCTCTGTGCAACAGCAAAGACATGAAAGATCCACCATGATCATTGATTCTCGCCAGCTTGATGTTATTTGAGCTTAATTTTCATAACAGCGTTGGAGAGATTCAGTGCTTATGTGGCAGAGAGGTCATTCATTCACATTGATGTCTGCAGGGTGTTTCCCCGGATTTGACAGCCTTGGCTCCGTGCCTTGTTCGCAAGCGATCTTCGTCACTGAGTCAAATCCTCCACCAATGCTGTTTGACTATGTTGACACGGTCATGCTAGTCCAGTTTGCACATCAGCTTCCGGCTTTGCCGTGCTGTCATCGATGGGAGCCTGTTTCATGCTGAAGCAAAGGGGCTTCTGATCCACCACTCCGTTATCTGCCTCCACCCTAGCCTCGGTTGACAGGGAGACGATGTTCAAGCGGACAGCAGGATCAACAACAGTGATCATTTCCGCCAGGCCAAGACCTCAGTATAAGGAATCGAGTTTGTACAAACGGCCCCTCCCCCGCCGGAACAAAACGTGGCGTCCAGGTTGCAGAAAACGAGTGCTGCAGAAACATCAGCCATGGCATCACTACCGTCTCGTGGTCTTGCCGATCACCGAGACTTTCCCTAAAAGATTCAGGAACAGTAACAGACAGTGCCGCTTCTGGGACGACAGGACTTTTCAAATGCCTTTAGCCTGTTTTTGGCCCATGGCCGACCAGTCTTTGGGCAGATGTGGCTTTCTTGCCATAGAAGTCCTCGGTCTGTTTTAAGACTGACTCCGCACTTCATTTATTCAGCTCCTGGGATTGATGGGATCAATGAGGTCGAAACCGACTCCAGAGAATAACGGGTCTTTGTGACGAATGCCTCTCCAAGTTTGGAGATATACCCGGGTCTAATATTCACCATCATGGTGTCTCTGAAGAGCATAAATACCTGGCAGCCCATAACAGGGCCATAGTATCTCAGCAAACTCTATACCACGGAAGCTTACACCCTGTTAGCCGTTAGCCTCTGACTTGAAAACATGAAGCTCCTTGCTCTTACTTTGGCCACCTTGGCCTCCGCTGCCTCCATCCCATCCATTTCCCTCAACCGCCGTGCCGACTTCTGTGGCCAGTGGGACACCGTGACTGAGGGCGATTTTATCCTGTACAACAACCTTTGGGGTCAGAATAATGCCGACAGTGGCTCGCAGTGCACTGGATTAGACTCAGCCAGCGGCAACTCGATTGCCTGGCATACGAGCTGGAGCTGGTCCGGTGGCCAGTATAACGTGAAGAGCTTTGCCAATGCCGCATATCAATTCACCGCAACCCAGTTGAGCAGTCTGAGCTCGATCCCCACCACCTGGGACTGGCAGTAAGCCATCATAAACATTGGCATCTTTTGAACCACGATACTAATACTGAGACAGGTACACTACCGGAACAGACATGGTGGCTAACGTAGCCTATGATCTATTTACGACCTCGAGCCCCGGAGGAGACTCGGAGTACGAGATCATGATCTGGTTGGCGGCCCTCGGTGGCGCGGGTCCCATCTCCTCGACCGGCTCTTCCATTGCGAGCGTGACGCTTGGTGGAGTCTCCTGGAATTTGTGGTACGGTTGGAACGGCAACATGCAAGTGTACAGCTTTGTTGCGTCGTCCACGACTGAGAGCTTCTCGGCGGATCTGATCGACTTCGTCAACTACCTGGTCAACTCTCAAGGCCTTTCTTCCAGCCAGTATCTCACTCACGTGCAGGCCGGCACCGAGCCTTTCGTTGGCTCTGACGCGTCTTTCGTTACTTCATCTTACTCTGTCGAGGTTTCGTAAGCGTGGTTTGGTGGAAGCTGCAGGATGCAGGTGGAGGGACTGGAAACAAATGAATAAACTCAAAGGTTGGCGTTAACTTGTCAATCAATGCATTTGCTCTCATTTGCCTTCACACGGCGCTTGCGGCTACACATTAACGACAATACGGAGTAGTTGATACAAAAATAGAAACTATTCTCTAAGCGCTTCACTGGGTCAAGATTCCTCTGACGCAGCCTGGCGGCTACGAAGCGAAAATAGCACCCTCTCATGTTGCATAGATCAAGCGACACAACGCGCGCTTATGATCATCGTCGTCTGTTCTTTACTTAGACACTGGACTCGATCTATTCCTGGCCTCCTAAGCGCCGGGTAGGCAGACCATGTTACAGATATGATCAGCCCACTTAGGATGATTTGTGGTGTTGAATTCGGCTCTATTTAGACTGTGCCGCTAGGGAAACGTCCCAAAAGCCGACTAAGGTGATTTCTACGTGACGTTAAGGCCTTCACGCAAATGTTTAGTTCGAGTGTAAAGCGGCGAGGGGCGGCGACAGTCACGTGTACGGAGTAGTTAATAGGGGCAGACTCGATTATACTCTCAGTTTGGGAGCTACCACCGCAGCTCATGAGCACAAAGCCGAGTCAGACGCGAGATACGAATGCCAGTTCAACGGTTATGCTGACGTACCACGTCATGTTAAGCCCAAATTGCTGGTTGTGAACCCGTGGAGGGGGGGAATGCACTCTACTACTTACGCGCCGCGTTTCAGGTCCTGCGGGACGATCCTGGAGCCTTGAGAGGGTTGTTCACTGTTCAAGGAGGCTGTCGAGTCGAGTACCGGCATGGACGCACACACCACCCGCCTGTCAATCTGTTTGAAGTTTGACGATAAATCGGTTGCCGCTGGTCTGTATCCATCGCAAATGCATAATTCAAGCGGAAGCGCAGGACAAGAATAGCAGCGTCAGTGCGGAGAAAGCTACATCTTAGCATCCGGTGCCTGGGCGCTTACATGCAGCACCCTCCCGGGGGCGATCGATCGCTGGAGTCGAGTCAAGCTGAACCTTCCAGCCACGGGTGAAGCAGAGACAGACTCCATTTTGGGACTCCATTCCAGGCAGCGACAGTCGAACCATCAGGCTCTGAACGCTCCCCAAGATCCAGGAGGCGTGTCGCAGGTGTTGCAGGACCAACGCGCTGGAAGGGGATGATTCGCCCTTGATTACCTTGCCCGTGCATGTTTGGCATCCGATTGAAGGGCTAGCTTGCCTGTGCTCCTGCCAATCATCCACGATCCTGACCCTCGCGCGCGCCAACTGCTACGATAGCCCTGGAGGTATGGAGACAGGGACTGGTCAAGGTATGCAGGTCGCGCGTTTGGGTTGGGCCACTTGGTTGGATCCTTGCAGTCCAGCCTTTTTTTGCTCCTTTGCCCTGACTGCCAAAATCCTCTGATCATCTTATTTATATCAGGAGGCAATCACTCATGAATGCTGCACGAGATCTTGGTCATCACCCTCATTCCTGAGCTATCCGGTCGCTGTCGCGCTCCTTTTTCTTTATTTGTGTGGCCCATTGCCCTCGCCTTCCTTACGCTCTCTAGACTTTAGATTGTCTACTTAATCAGTTATATTTACATTGATCGATCGATTTGTGTCTCACCCTCTCCTCACCTCTTGTCTCACTGCTTGCCGCCATTGAAGGGCTTCCACAGTTGACAGGACAACGACTGCATTTTTATTCCTGCTGGCAGGACGATTTTAACCCACATTCTTTACGTCGGGGAACATTCAGGAAACATTTGCCTGGCATCTACGGTCTACGTATTGCTCATATTTATCGCCTCCCACTTCATTTTGTCGGCGGCTCCCTCGACGTTTTTTCACTTAGCCATCACTACCCCATCCTAACGATATCACAACTACCGTCAAGATGGATCTCAACCGAGCAGCACTGCAAGAGTTTATTACCCAGCCCGTCTCGCGGGAGATGGTGGTGCATCTGGCCCTACATGCTGCACGAGTCATCCGCTGCGAGTCCCATGTGACAACAACTGCAACCACACAGCATGGACAACATACACCTCCCGGCACTCCGCCAATGGATGCTGCCGATCAGCAGTTCCCATCGTTACCGTCAATCGACACCTTCATTGCTTCGCTGGTCACTCGCTCGCAGGTTCAGGTGCCAACCTTGATGACAACCCTAGTATACCTCGCCCGCCTGCGGTCTCGACTGCCCCCGGTCGCCAAGGGGATGCGGTGCACCGTCCACCGCATTTTCCTTGCCTCGCTCATTCTGGCTGCTAAAAACTTGAACGACTCTAGCCCCAAGAACAAGCACTGGGCCCGTTACACGGTCGTCAAAGGCCATGAGGACTTTGGCTTTTCGTTGCCAGAGGTCAACCTGATGGAGCGCCAGCTCCTGTTCCTCCTGGACTGGGACACCCGTGTCAATGAAGCAGATCTTTTCCTTCACTTGGAGCCTTTCCTTGCGCCGATTCGTCACCGTCTGCAAGCAAGGGAGGTCGAGATGCGTCGGCCCCGTGAGTGGCATCGCTTTCAGGCATCTGCAGAGCTGCTTGCCTGCCGTCTCCGCCGCCAAAAGCTCGAGGCTCGTCTAGAAGCCCGCCGCCGACTCCCTCCAAGCCCTCAATCGTCTGCAACGCTTTCGTCCGCTTCTTCATCTTCTAGTCTGCAAAGCGACTCCAGCGTATCCGACACCGACCGATACCAGCCATACCCCCCTCGACGCCGACCATCATCTCGCAGTGGCATGTCCGTGTCTCCACCATCAGTCCAGGATGTTCCAGGCCTATCGAGGACCGAGACAGTTCCATCCCTCTGCTCACGCTCTTCCAGCGTAGCCCCAAGCACAAGGAGCAACACGCCAGCTAGCCTGCGCCCATCCAGCTCTTACAACAACATGGAAGACGTCCAAGTGGTTGATGCATCACGTAGCCCGGGCCTCAGCAGCGGATACGTCCACCTCCCCTCGACAATGCTCCCTCTTGACGTGGCAAAAGGAGACGACCTGCACCAGCCGAGCAAAAAAATGCGCATGAGTGGCCACTCTAGCAGCAGCGGGCTTGTGGCGCGTTTCTTGGCGTCAGCTACAGGCACATACATGGGCAACCGCATGCGGCCTCGGGCCTAGTCTCGCCCCTGTCAGACTGTTCCTGATCCCTCTACCCCTCCCTCCCAACCTTATCACCAACCACTGAGAATTTCCCATCGCAATGTTTGAGCTGGCCTCATACACGCTAGAAGAATCTCAAGAATTAGTCCTCCCACTCAACCCCCGTTAATACCCAGCGTCGACTGCCCGAGGGCCGATCGTCACTTCTCAAACATCCCACTCATCCGATCCAAATACCCAGAGCAGACCCTTAAGGTCTCTCTTCGCTGTTTCATATGTTGATCTTGCATTTGCATTCAAGGCGGCGTTCTTCGATTTTTTTCTCGCTGCCTCGTTTCTTGTCCTTGTTTGGCTTGGGTTTTGGCTGGTATGGTAAAGCTTGGGGATATGATTGGATCTACGCATGTAATATGCTATGTAGTATGAACTGAATCGAACTGAATCTTGAAAGCTTGGATTAAATGCAGACTGAACTTGAATTATCGCTGTCGTCTTAAATTGTGGCTAGATGCCGTTCCCGTAGGAGGCAGATGGAGGGCGTCGGTCGCAATCGGCATGGAGAATGCTGGCAGAGCCTTATGCGGTCTTCTTGACATTGGACACACCTTATAGATAGTCTGAAAATCTCCTCACCCACATCTGTTTGAGATTGCTGGCTACCTAATATCTGTATACAAATATCGAGGATGTCCTAGATAGATGATTACTCAACATGAGTGAGATCCATGGATAGCCTTGGAGACTGGAGAGCTCGTGCCCCGCCATAACAATCAGCTGTGCGTCATCCTCTCCACCACGCTGAGAACAATCGCTTTCGCTGTCTCAAATAGAGATCGAAAATAATTCTACGCCTTTCTATTATTACTCTGGTCTCCGACTCTGACTCCTCGGGCGCATCCTCGGATGTAAAAGGAGCCGCTTGTTCGCCACTGCGCTGCGTTTATATCTCCGACGCCGACTGCGCCGTTACCTTACCTCCGAGTAGGTACCTAGACAGTCTTACTTCCGCCGCGTCAGAGGTATCGTTATCGCCGGGTTAGGGTATATAAGTTGGGATTGGCTTACTGTCTCTGTCACTACGCGCAAATTCGATTCACCAGCTGAAGAAAGAAGAAAAACCGCCTCGATGCCGCTTACTATACTTTCAGGAGCACAGCTCCGTTCGCTGCTTTTCTCGCTAGACCGCGATCAGATCGTCTCGATTCAGCAGAATTTAGGGAGCGCACTTCGAGACTACTCCATCGGTAACCAGGACTCGGGATGTGCAGCAACCCTACAGCCTCGAAGGACGGCCGTGACCCGACTATGCGGAACCACGACGATATTCATGCCTTCGAGCACTCGACGAGCGATTGGGATAAAGGTCATTTCGTTGCAAGATAAGGGATCAAAGCCGGGATGTGAGGTGGAGACAGGAGAGGATTTACGAAATCTCAAGAGGTTCACTGCTGCAGGGACGCCGGGGTCGCGAGACTCAATGGCATCGGTGTCTTCTGAGATGAGTGAGCTGTCGGTGTCATCGAATGAGGACTCAACAGAGCGTTCTGGGAGTACGTCTAGCAGTGAGAGCGAGTTCCCGACAGCTTCAGTGGATAAGAAGCCCGTTGGGGCTGGGGTGTCGCAGACCATGGGTGCGTGGCCGGGAGTTGGGTCAAGGGATACCTCCCCGAAGGGGAGTGTCACATTGCTTGACGACAATAGCCACCCCTTTGGGTTGATCAACGCGGAAGAGTTGACACCTTTCCGAACCGCACTGACGGCGACGATGATTTTCAACAAGCGCAAGCGGGTGCGCACGGTGGTGGTGTTTGGGGCCGGCAAGCAGGCTTACTGGCATATTCGACTGGCGCTCATCTTGCGTGGTGAGGATATCAAGCGAGTGTTTATTGTCAACAGGTCATTTGAGCGGGCAGCACAACTTCTGCGGGAGATATATGCACCAGAGAACTCGAGCTGGCGGAGGGATGTTAAGTTCTCTGCCGTGAGCAGCGAATTCGGAGAGTACCAGCGGATTCTCCATGATGCTATCAACAAAGCAGATGCGATATTCTGCTGTACACCATCGCATGAACCTCTCTTCCCGGCAGAGCTTCTCACATCGCGGGAGGGAAGACGGAAGGGTCGACTGATCAGCGCAATCGGATCGTACAAACCAGAGATGTCTGAGTTACACCCGGACATTCTTCGCGAAGAGGTCACAGTTCAGCCGCCGCATCGCCATTTTCACAAGCATGTGCAGCGCAGCGGGGTGGTTGTGGTCGACAGTCTAGACGCGGCAATGAAGGAGGCTGGAGAGCTGATCCAAGCGGATGTCAAACCCAACCAGGTAGTGGAGATTGGCGAGCTACTGATGGTCCGGGATTCTTCAAAGGGCTCAGATAGCGCAGACGACGAGAAACGCTTGCGCGAATGGGTGGAAAAGGGGAATGTCATCTTCAAGGGCGTGGGATTGGGTCTGATGGATTTGGTGACTGGGAGCGAGTTGGTTGAGCTGGCGCGGACAAGAAAGATCGGCACGACAGTGGAGGACTTCTAAACAAAGTCCAAACCTATTTTTGACACCAACCAGTCACACAGTTGGCATTTGTTGATATCGAGAATGTCCAAAAGTAATCATAATTGTAAGAATGATGATTTGTTGACAGGAGGAGGGCAGCACAACGTGACACCGCCCGAACGGGACATAGCCTGGAATGACATCAAGCATCACCTCACTTTTTTGGCTCCTCAGCACTTTTTTCTCCCACGCTGCGGAGGGGTGTTAATTTCAAGGCCATGAAGGTGCCCCCGAGCCTAGCAGACTTAATCGAAGTCTTTTCTCTTCGCGGCCATTCACGGCAGTCTGATTACGACCGTATTCTGTCGGACACGCGATGTTCACCCACTACTGAGGGGCAACATAAAACCATCCCACTCTCTGCAGGTTGACTCCAACCCGTATGTGGCTCGAGCCCTCTCCGGCCATTCTTTTTTATTTCTTGACTACTTAACTCTCTATATTTCTTCGAGGAATCCTAGGCAGATCCTAATCCTCTCTTTGCTTAGCATTTGTGGTACCCCGCAGCCTTCAGAATGCGCTACGTCCACTTGCCTAATGGCCAGTCGCTCTCAGTGACTCCGGTATTTGGGGGATTCAACTTCAAAGCCAACAGCCCGAACAAGGCGAACTCACAGTTACCCCCGGGATGGAACGTTGTCATTTGTACACGACAGCAGCAGGATGAGCTTCCTGACGGAGAAGTCCCCGATAATGAGCGCGGTCGAGCTCGACAAGTGGAAAAGAAAGATGCAAACCGTTCGCAAATCACAAGATTCACAAATCCTACCTTGTCGGGTGATGAGCTCTATATCTCGTACATCGTCAGTCCACCGGACCGCGACTATAAACCCGTTACGTCCCCAACTCGGCAGATCGCCATGATGCTGTGGGTCACCCTCGCTTGGTACTTTCAAGAACCGGAACCCGACCTCCATCTGCACACACCTAGATCGTCAAAGACACCGACGGCTGGGAAACCAAAGGGAAACTGGAGGGTACGGATAAAACGTGAGGGTATATTCACTGGCCGTAATGTCGTGCAGAAGTTGGAGCGCATGGGCCTGATTGCCTGTGATGATTCGGCTGTTGGAGCCGACCCAGATGACCCCAGTAGCTGGTCACACATGTTCGTTAGTCGGCGTAGCTTTTGGCAGCTTGACCCGCGTACGTACCTCTTTACGTTGACGCCGCAGCATTTTCCGCACCAACCCGCAGGGCGCTCGCCGTTCCCCAGGTATGAGTCTCCCTCCCGGGAGAGTTTGTACATCAGCGACCCCAACAGTCGCCCAAAGTCTGCAGACCCGGGCCACTACATGCCTACCGAAGGGCCTTTTGCTTCCCATAGTCATCTGCCGACCTTCTTCCCGCCCCCACCACTTCAGTATACCTTTACGAATGGTGTACGGCACCCAATCAGACCGAAGCCACCTCATCAAGGAGAGACCTTCTATGTTCGCTACATCCCGAGCCTCCAGCAATATCTTTCCTTCCGAGTACCGTACCTGCCTTCGCAGAAGGCCAGGGGTAACGGACCCCTTACATCCCGCCCACTCAGTCCCTCGCAGGGTGTCGATCAACTGGACGGTAGCACGCCGTCGGATCTAGACTATCTGCATAAGTGGATGAATGAACCGCGCGTAAATGCAGCATGGGGAGAGGCTGGACCGGTATCCCATCAAGAAAATTTCCTACGAGAGAACCTCTCCAAACGACACAGTTTCCCAGTCATTGGATGCTGGGATGGCAAACCTTTCGGCTATTTTGAGATATACTGGGTCAAGGAAGACGGTCTAGGATCCTTGATTGGGGGCGCCGATAACTATGACCGAGGCATCCACGTCCTAGTGGGCGAGCAGGAATTCCGCGGACCACACCGGGTGTCTGCGTGGCTCAGCTCACTGGTTCATTTTTGCTGGCTGGCCGACATGCGTACAGAAGCTGTTATGTTGGAGCCACGAGTGGATAATCAAAAGTAAGCCACTACTTCTGTTCAACGTTGACATGGACATGGTTAACCCAGACTACTAGGATAATCAACTATCTCGAGAAATCAGGGTTCTACAAAGATGGCGAGGTCACTTTCCCTCACAAGCAGTCGGCCTTGATGAAGATCCGGCGCGATAACTGGGAGTCTCCTTCTCTCTGATCCCTGTGCCCTTTGATGTGAGCTGTATTAGATATACCGAAAGCCTTCTACTTTTGGAATTGACAGGAGAATAATACCCAGATTCGCTGTGTTTTGCCTGTTAAATAACTTCAGGAACATATTCTTGAGCGATCGATCCATACAGTCATCCCGATTATAGCTGAAAGAACGATCTCTTCAACGTCGCCTCCTGATCCATGAATGACAATCGTAATTCTCTCTTCCTGCCAAGCTCGTGTCCGGCGGGATTCTTTCACTTGGTGGAGATATAGGACCACACCAGTGCTCGTATTGCATCCTGCGTGGCAGCTTCTCGCCTTCAACCTGCGCGAGTCTAGGGGTAAACCGACGGTATAGGACTCAAACCGCGAGATATGAGGCCTCTCCTTGGCTTCTTTTCCAACAACATGATGCTTATATCTTCCAGAGATTCTGATCTCGAGCTTGCTTGAACTCTCCATCTCGGTTTCTCTCGGGAGCAGGACACTCATTTACACTCGTTTAGTCTCACATTGAGACGTTCATTCTTTTCATCCCACCCATTACCATTCATTTTATCTCCTGATCGAAGAGTTGCAGCTTGAGATCATGCTCCCTCTCACGCCTTTCCTAGGATTGATCCTCCTAGCTTCTCGAGCCTATTCCCAGATTACCTACAACTTTACCGTCCCATACTCTTACAAGTATGACTTCAACCTCACAGCAGCCTCCTATAATGATCGTGTCACCGAACTTCAGAAAGACAACTACCGCCTCAGCTACATAAACGGCTACAGCAACGAAGATGGGGAAACCCTCTACTCCGCCGTTTGGGACAAGAACATCACCCACAAAGGCACCGTCCCAGAATCCAAGGTCTACCTGAACCAAACTGCAGACGAATACGATGTCACTTTCGCTCAGCTCAAGGACCGATACTACCCTATCCAACTGAACGGCTACACCACCGAAGGAGGGGAAACCGTGTTCGCCACAATCTGGGAACAAACACCCCCTGGGTTCGACAAGTGGGAAGCCGCCGTTGGTCTCACCTGGGAAGAACTCGACAACAGAACTTACAACCTCCGCTGCCAACTCCCAATGATCCACCTCGCCTCGCTAAGTGGGTACCTGGACGCCGCGACGCACGAGACTCGCTTCGCGGCCGTGTGGACTACTGATCTCTCCGAGGAGTATAGGAAAAGGCCATACCACCATATCTTTCGTACCAACCAGACCCGTGAGCAGCTTCTGGAGACGGCTGCGAATAAGTATAGTGGGGCCTCAACGGAAAAGCCTATCTCTCTGAGCGTGCACACTGTCGACGGCGTACCCTACTATCATTCTGTGTGGCGGATTTCCGGTGGCCAGATAGGCCAAGAGCCGTTCTGGACTTGGGCTCTGGGTGAGAGTTCTGAGGATATTCCATCTGAGTGGGAGACGAAGCTTAATAAAGTGGATTGGCCGCTTGGTCTCGCGGGATTCTATCAGGAGGGGGAGGGCGTTAAGTTTGGGGGCGTGAGACCTGTTATTCGTGAGCCGGTGGAGGAGGACGAGGATGGGCAAGAGCAAGATCAGGACTCTGGCTCTGGATGGACGAAGGTGAAGTCGCCTTCTGATTCCTTCAAGGGTCTCAAGGGGTGGAAGAAAGTTAGTTTGGGATGAGGTCGCAGGGGACTTCTTTCATTTGTGTGTCTATACTATTGATCGATTTAAGAGGGTGCAAAGTCGTCGACAGGCCATGAGGCTTTCCCTACACTAATCACTATTCAAAGAGCCTTTCCAGCTAGCGGAAGCTTTCTAGCAGTTCCAAGATTGAGCAACGGTGTCTGATGTGTCGAAAGTTCTATAGACTGCATGGATACTGTGTCGGATATGGCAGGTATAGGTCACGGCGGACCCTCATCATAGGACCACATAACGCGATTATATCCATACCGCAGCGGGTGCGTTTCTGAACGCCTTGCCCAGGGCACAACGATTTCAAGGTTTTCTTGGTATCTCTATCAATCTGGGTAGCACACCCCTGAATGGTACCGCAGCGCGGACTCCAGGTATCTATGAACCCCTGGAACCTTATGATGGGGGTTTCCAGTTGAGAATCGAGATGTGCTTCAACTGGTGGCACCTGCGATCGATCCCCCAATCACAGTGTGAACAGATCATAACCAAGTTCGGTATGACCGGGTTGGGTCGATGGGAGTCCCTCAATCATGACATTAGCTGGCGACACGAGCCTCGATTTAGTGACTTGGAACAACAAGCAAATCACCGCTGTAGGGGGTGCGATCTGGAGTAGGATGTTGACCCAAAGCTCCCGTTGTCACGGTACGGGGTCGATTTTCTTGTGGTGAGTTTTTGAGTCCTCGACTGTCAGTAGAATCTTCGACCTCACACAGCGTTCTCTGGTTGACTTACCTAGTCAAGGGAATCACCGTCAAATTTGCTAGAGCGCCAACGCTGATTGGACGGCATATTGGCCTGGTTCCGATCAGCCCATTTGATGCACAGGCCGTGCCTGGAGAGTTTGCTTGGCTCGAGGACAAGATCGAATCGACTGGTCTTTTGGGTTGCTGCAGCGGGATGTGACTGGCTGAGGGGATTGTGTGATGAGTGTGCGGTGGGCGCATCCCGGCGCGTAAATGAGCCAACAGCATCGCGCAGCCACCAGCAGGACAATTCTTCACGCAACCACACCTCCAATCAATGCCAATCAGCTCTTGTGCAGCCTGTGCCTCTCATCCTATATCACCGTCTGTCACCCCTCGCCGTCCACAATGCCTGACACTTGGTCCGTTTCCGTAAGGGATTTGCGGCCTCAATCTCAATCTCTCGATATGTGCTTTCGAGCAGGATCATACATAAACCCACTTCCTATCGCTCCTTGAAAAAGCTTCAGAAATGCTACCTCTCCTGACAGCTTTGTTTGCTGCCCCCGCTGCTGCCACTCTGTCGCAAGAACAGAATCTCGACCGACGTCAAAGCACGGTCCTCGACAATCCGCCGCTGGATGAACCTCTTCTTGCGGTTCAAATCGGGGGAATTGTTGGAGCATACGTGATTTTCGTTGCAATTACCATCACGCTACTTCTTGTTGTTGGACGCCGTCTCCGCAGGACAGTTCAAGCGTCCAATTTTACACTCCAGGTGGAAATGATGAAGCCCAAAGCTGCCCCGATCACGACCACCATGCCGGCAAACTCTACGGACCCTAGCCCGGTCACTCCAACAAACAAGGCTCAAGGGTTTCGGTCATGGACAAGCCTCACAAAGGGCCACACCCGTGGCTCCAACAACGCCAGTGTGTCTACAGTCGATCATGCATCTGTTGTAGCCGCCGACCGTCGCAGAGCTCAGGATCAAATGGAAATGCTCTACGCAGCCGTTATGGCTCATGATGAGCAGCGAGCAGCCGCTGCAACTTCACCAGTTAGCCCGATCGAGAATGTGGATCTCAAAGAGCTTCCTCCGCGATCACCCACGAGCTACCAGAACCATCACGCGAATCCATTCTCCGACTATGCCCAGCGAGTCCCCGAAGCGCAGCCTGTTCAACACTATCAGCACCAGCTTGCCGCTGCCGCCGCCGCTCTACCACCTACAAGCCCTCGCTCGACGACTTCGCGTCGCTCTCGCTTGTCAAACCTCTCGCTCTTCCACTCCAACCGTGATCCCAACGTCGGAGCCGCTCAGCCAAGTCCGAACAAGATCCGCTCCCCGCGCTTTCCTCTCCGCAAACTCCCAATCTCCTCACCCCTGGCATCCCCACACGCTGTTTCCCCGACCTCCGACCAGGTTCCTCTGTCTCCACGCCTCTACAACCCTCCTCCACCACCAGTGCCTCCAATCACCCGCACAAGCACTAGCACAACCATGTCCGACCGACCTCGACAGGCCATCCCCGCCCCGCTAAATCTCACCCCAGGCGGAAACAGCTCCTCCTCTCTTCCCTTCCGTGAGGCATACCCACAGCTCTTGTCCGCCCCGCCGACAAAAACAACCATCCTCGAGCGTCCGGATAAGCATCTGAACGGCCCGCGGACCGGCCTCCCAACGCCTTATAGCCCGTACATGCCATTCACACCGCTGACCCCACTAACGCCAAGCCGGATCGTCACGAAGAAACAGCGGAAGCGCGAGGGGCGGGAGAATGGCTTGAGGGCGCTGAACGAAGAGGATGCGGTGAGGGATGAGAATGATATGTGGGGGTATTAAGCTAGCTGGTCTGGTTCTCTTCGCCATCCTTCGCTCGTTTGTAGCTTTTCTTGATTATGGTTTTTTTCTTGTGGTGTTTGGCTTGGTTTGATTTGTGATATCCTGAGAATGATTAATGCTAGATTAGAAACATACTATCTATTCCTTTATTTACTTTGATTGTCTCTATCCAAGCAGTTTCTTCAGTCTTTGTGCCCCTCGCCAACCTAGATACTACCCGGGTCCCGGTGCCTAGCTTGGATGCCCAGCCCAGAACCCGAAATACGACCGCAATCTGCCCCACTGATTAGATTGATAAAATTTCCCTGCACCTGGTTCTTTCCTGAAGAATTTCCTCAGTCAATAAGAAAGCGACTCGCTCGCTAAGTATTCACTCGACCAGAAAGCCCTGACTCGAAAATAGCCGATCCTGAGGGGTAGGTACTGGTACCGTAGGACGGTAGGATAGGTAGGGGAAAGGTATAAAAAGCCCTGCATCGACCCTAGCCAGCCAGACCAACTGTCTGAATCTCTCTGTTTCAAATCCTGTTACAAAAAAAAACCGAATCTTATCTTTCTCTATCCAAATCATTCACAATGCGGTTCACCCTCCTCACCCTCACCACCTTTCTCGCCGGAATCATGTCTGCTACCGCTTGTACGCCGGGAGCGAGACGGTGCCATGGAGGTATATTTGCTTTTGTTTTTCTTTTATTTCTTTTATTTGTTTTCTTTTGTTTTCTTTTGTCCTTCTCCGTTCTCTTCTCTTCCCTTCTCTACCCTCCATAGCTATTACAAAAGGCCGTTCTTACAGTATTAGGTTGAGCGTATTCACTTACTGACAGTGTATCCTAAAATACAGTCCTGATCTACCAGTGCAACGATCAGGGTGTCGACGAGGTCTACGTGCAGTGCCCACTTATCTGTGGGACGTTGGAGGATGGGTCGATTGGGTGTTTGAGCCAGTTTCCTGATGCTTAGATCTGAATTTGAGGGAGAATCGTTGAGTTGAGGGCTGTTTGGGTGTATATACATATGATATGTTGTGCACGTATGTACAAAAGATGATAGCGTGTCAAGTGTCATGCACCCTTTTCTCTTCCTGCGGCGCAGAAAAAGGACGTTAGTGCTCTTGATAAGGTGAGCCGAATTAGCTAGACAATATCATGCCCTTCGTCGATTCACGGCTTCCTTCAGGCGACTCATGACCTCAAGATAAATCTCCCTCGGCACAGGCGGGCAGATATGCCCCGGTACAGGCCAGACAGGTACAGGCCAGAACTCATGCGGTAAGTCGACATCTGCCACGGCGTCAAGCAGTAATTCGACAACATCAGTATGTCCCCGCTCCAGTGCGATATGTATGGGCCGTCCACAGGAGAATGCAGCCGGGATCAGGTGATCTGTGGTAACATACTCATGACTCTGAAGGGGACGGTCGTATAGGCCACCAAGTTCATGGTAAGCAATATTCGGATCTGCGCCGTGCACAAGGAGTAGCTTGGCGATGTCCTTGTTTCCAAGTCTTGCTGCACGGACTAGAGGAGGTGTAAAGTCCAGTACTCTGAGGTCTCCTGATGCTCTCGGGCCGTGACATTGGTCGTTGTCGTAACTTGCGAGAGGATTTCGGGGGAGGGGACGGTCTGTAGCTTCAAAATCGGGGTGGACGCCATGGGCGAGGAGGTTGTTGACCATGTTGAAGTCTTTTAATTCGACGGCGAGAGCGAGGGCTCGGGTGCGGCTGACACGGTTTGTTTTTGGGAGCAGGAGGTCAATCATCTCGTGATGCTTTTTTCTTATAGCCTTGACGAGCGCCGGTCCTTGGCGAGGGGAGATCGTGAAGTTTGCATCGGCACCATGATTAAGGAAGAGACTGACTAGATCTAGCCTCTCATGCTCAACCGCCCATTCTAGTGGGGAAAGGTGGATTTGATCCAGCACTAGAGGGATGACCTCAAGATCAGAAGGCACTTGATCAAAGATGAGGATGTGGGTATTCAAGTCCACTTTATAGGCGAGAATCTGAGTAAAGACTTGCTGGCTATGACCAGCTATTAATGCAGTTGCAAGTGCCTCCTTAATCTGGCTCTTGCTGGGAAGTAACGGATCGGATTCGCCAGGAAGGATCATATAATGCCCTGCATGTGGGTCGTCAATCTTAGCTGATGCCGTTTCGCCAGTGAAGCGATTATTGAATCGGAATTCCTGGCTCGTTGATTCCCATACTAGCTCCCAGCCATTAGCATCGTCCTCGGGTAACGACGATGCTACTTTCGAGCCATAGCGGTCTTCGTTCACCCTGCCTATAGGTACCCATAGGGGCCGCTCAGCACTTCCAATATTCTCATATATTTCTCCTTCAAGTTCTCTCCGCTCCTTGGTTAGAGGCTCAGACGGCTGGTATGATTCAGGGTTGCGCCAGAAGATTGTTGCAGCATCGTGCGGGACCCATGGTGCTGGGGTTTCTCGCTGGCGAAGCTTATGCCACGATATATCGTGGAAAAATGTGTGAGCTTTGACACTGGCAGCTCCAGCAGCCCCCAGTCGCTCTGTAGGGCTCTTCTTGAGAAGACTGGTTAGTATATCTCTTGCATCTGGCGGCAATGTATTCGGGAGTTGTAAGTCCTGCACGAGGATCTTGTTTGTTCGTTGATCATGATTTTCGTGGTAAAACGGGGGTAATCCGATCAACATTTCGCACAGCGTGATTCCCAATGACCACCAGTCAACTGCAGTGCTGGGCTCTTGCCCATTGAGTAGCTCTGGTGCTGGAAACTGAAGCAAGCCTGGTGTAATAAGATCACCATTTGCATTCTTGATGCTCCCCAAATCCAGTGCAAAAAGGCCAGGGCTGCAGAGGTTAAGATGGCCTGACGAGTCCACAAGTATGTTTTCGGGATTCAAAGATGCAAGAACTATATGTTGGTCGTGTAGGTACTCCAAAATGCAAATAAGCTCAGCAGCGTAGAATTTAGCCTTATCGACACAAAACCGCTGCTCTGCTTGTAGGTGAGTAAAAAGATACCCGCCGCCACCCAACGGTGACAGAAGCTCCAGCGGGCCCTCAAGAGACTTATATGCATATTTGAGAGGTGCAATAAAAGGATGACGAATGGTGTTGCGTAGGTTAAGCGTAAGAATGTTACTCGCATCAATGGATCCAGAGGCCTCATTGTAGATTGATTTGGTGCCAATGTCAATGGACCTCCTTCCATAGCACCGACCACTATCATGTTTTTCAGCATAAACGAGCTCATTAAAGCTTCCCCAGATTCCTTTCTTGCGAGTCTTCCCTCCTGTTAGAAATTTCGACGATGGTGCTTTTGTCTCATACGTGATCGCAAGCCGTGCTCGCCCCGGGCCACCCTCGAGGTATAGCAACGGTGACGCCCCGCGATCCGGAGAATGTGCAGCGTGATGAAACGGATCTATCCGAGTTTTCCCAAGACTCAACACTTGCTGTCCAAACCCGGTCGGCCTATCGGGGTCCCTGTTCCTAACGAGGAACGACACAACCATCTCCGTGGGCGGGAATGGGGGGACATCAAACTTAATGATTTGGTTGTTCCCAGACCATACAAAAAAGGCTTCCTTATGGTATGGACCGCCTGTTGCCCTGATAGAGATTTGGAGGCCGTCGTACTCCACGAGCGCGTAAAGTAGCCATGGCTCCCAGGCTTCGGCGACGGTTAGGGGTTTTTTTTGCTTTTCTGGGTCTGGGTGAGGAGGTGGTACTAGATAATCTGAAGCACTAAGAATGACACTTAGAATGCCAGGGCCTAGAGAGATGGACAAAGGTGAGGATGTAGGAGAGGCGGACATGTCTGGGGTGGGGTGAGGTGCAGTTGAGGGAAGGGAAGTGAGGGGTCTTTGTTTACTTCATCGTCTACACACTTGGCAGTAATTTAACAATCCTCTCATTCGTACGTGTCTCTCGAGTTGAATCAATCCTAAGTACAGTTCTCAATCATTGCCTCATCTCCCCCCACCCCATCTTTCACTCTTCTTCACGATCCCAGGTACCCAGTCCATCGGTGTTTGCTTTCCCTTATCCGCTTAACCAGGCTTGGAGAAGAGACGAATCTCACTAACAATATCCGCAGAATAGTGCGTCTTCTGAATGCCACCAACCCGCTCATCGCCATTTGAGTCGGGCCCAACACACTGGTCGCGAAGCCCTTCAATGGCAGAACCAGCAACTCCAGCCTTGACACCTCCACAGCTGGCAGCGGGATTGGAACAAGGTAGTCCTTGGGGATCCAACGAGCACTGCGAGCTGTTAGTCTATACATCCAGGAGTGAGTTGAGGGTCAGGGACTTCTTACGCGCATTGAAGCTCCGCAAACCATCAAAGCGGCACCGCCGCTGCCGGAGTAATCGGTAATGGTCTCCCCGCAGCCGTTATCACAACAGTTGCACAGGTTCTCGCCAGTCGCGGCGAGCAGATTGTCGATCAACTCGTTCACGTTGTGCAAGTAAGGGCTCGAGTCGCTGGTTTCGCAGACGACTTCAGTGAAAGGATAGTCCTGGGCTGCGGTAATCGCCGCGAGGGCTGCGATGATGGGGAGAGTGAATCTCATTTTGAATGGTGGTTCGAGGCGTTGCTGGGCTGGGTCTCTGGCTTCTCACTGTTGTTGCTGCTTAAACAAGGTTGGTTGGGTATCTAGCTGCCTTTTATATCCTGCCCTTGCTCTTGTCGAGGAACCAGCCTGCACAAGCCTGCCATTACTGACGGCACATAGAAGCATCTGTAAACACCCTTACCATGTTGTCCGGAGCCCTCCTAGAGTATATCAGTTCCACATGTTCTCCACAGCCAATAAGACGACAAACCGAGCGATATTGCGTTGATCGCATGATTTCCAAGCAGGGCTGATTGGTACTATTTTGAAGCACTTCCAAGGAACCTCCGCATGAAACGTGGGGGCCGCGCTAGCTGACACTACGGAGTAGGAGAGCAGCCTCCTTCAGCTGAAGATGTCGTTTAGCGGCTAGCCTGATATACCTGGATTTTATTCCCGAGTCGATACTGTGGAGTGTGTTCCTACAGTTGGTAGGCTTCAGCTGAGCGTGTCAGTGGTCTACCCCGATATCCAACGACGTCATTCAATATAGCCTTGCTTGGCCCGTCAGTAAACAGTGGATACTCGTCAATTTTAACCCCAAGAGGCTGATGATAGAGCCTTAATGTCGTCTCGGAAATGTTCTACACTACAGCACGTGGATCAGCAAGCAACGACTCTTTCACCAATGGCCGTTTTTGCCAAGGTTGGTGGCCTTCATATACTGTCGATCATTGACAAGGTGGGCAGGTGGCACGGTTGACTTCCGAAGCCACCGACGCGGGTGTTGACCTCCCATGAAGCACTTAGTGGCTTAGGGTCGGATGGAGACACTTCTAGTGACTGTTGTGTAGGTGGCTAGCCGAAGGTCCTGCCATCTTGAGTGCTAAGTACGTGTGTCCTTGATCATCAAGGTACGATACTTTCTTACATGTGTAGTGTTGAGCTCGGACATAGCATGCGTACTATCTCCATATGCCCGCATCAGCGAGGTTATCCTAGCCCTACGCCAACATCCTGTCCGCCTTCTGATAGGGCTCTTGCGTGATCTCTGGATTTGACGACTGTGATCTTCCCTAAAGGCTTTCAAACCCCGAGTATCTACTCTAGGGACTAGTAATTATGCTAAGCATATCTATGGGCTCTCCCTCCTAAAACAGCCCCGTCAAAGAGAAAAGCTCAAAACTTGCCTAAAGAAGCAGATGTCTGGACGGCGCTGCTTTCCACTTGACTCGCGCTGTTCCTCTTGAAACTTCAAAGGATGCTCTGCCCTACAGTACGTATGGACTTTGGGGCTACTAGCGGACCCTAACGTTAAGTCCACCGGACTATGCAGTATTATTGGCTCCCTCGGCTACGAATCTTCAGGACCCATCGGAAAACAGGCTCGAAGCCCTAAACTCATGGATTTAGTTACGAGTCATGGATAAGGGGCTGCTAATTGACTCGAGTTTCCTTTCTCCAACTTCGATAAGCCTCTGGGCTCCTGGAGTCAGCAACCCGAAGAAGCCGTCCTCCAGTCATACTATACACAAGGACTAGGACGATACCTCCGACCCCTCCTTTCTCTCATGAAAGCCTCCAAACTCCACCTGCTGTCTCTTGAAGTCCCTTGCTTTCAGCCCCTCCCTCGCAAATAAGACATCTAGCTCGGCAAACGCCCGATCCTTTGTCTCAGGAAGTTCAAAATGGTCCAGGCAAACAACACGATGTTGATTCCTCCTGTCAGAAAACCTGTTTTTCCCTTCCAGTTTCCCTCTCCGGGATTCAGGATGTAGGGGCCAACAAAGTATCCAAATCAACACGGAGAGATTGTATGCAATGAGTGCAAGGACAACGGTCTTTGGTCGGAGGCGGGTGGAGGAAACTTCACTGACGAGAATATACCCTGCGGGCCCAACGCTGAGCTGATACCCGCTGTTCCAGACAAGGAACAGAACTGAGGAGGCGTAGCCGATTGCTAGAATTTCTGGCACAAGTGCGACAAAACAGCAGGAACATGGTCGCACCACAATAAGATCACGCAGTCAACGCAGGTGATCCCAGTGCGCCCAAGGTTCGTGCCCTTAAACAGTCAGTATACCCTGTGCCCTCTTGAAGGGGCTTTTCTATTTTGTTGGTTATAATCATGAGCTGAACCGATTTGTGCAGGTAAGTTCCAGGATCTCTTCGCTGGCGAGACGCTCCACAATACCCTTCGCTTCCTCACCCTTGCGAGCAAGTACTCTGGAGACTCGGGCGCAAGATGATGATCCAGGACAATGATTGCAAGCCATGCCCATTACACGCCAAGAAGTATACGCTACTTCTAGCTCGGGCCCTAGGTATTGAAAGGGCGATAGGGGTCGAGAGACGTGATGTATAGCTACCTCCTTCTTCATATACCCTACCTCCGAAGTTTCTCCAGAGCATATCTGTGTCTAATCCTAAATGCTACCGCTGCTCCGGTCTCAATTACCCCGAGCTCCAAAGCCGAACTCAAGACGCTATTCTCATGCCTCCGCAACAATCCATCCAGAGAAGACAACCTGGGGAGTGGCATGAAATACTATCATCACACAAAATCGGTAAGTCTAGTCTTCCATGCAGGGCCCGGGGTGGTTTCCGAGACGGTATCTCCGAAGATCAAGTAGGGTTGATATCTTCTTCCACGAATTAGGGCTCAATACTCGAAGATCTTTAAGTCATTGATCTCGGGCTACGTATAGTTTCACTCCGCTGTACTTCTCACATATAAGCCGGCGGCGTTCTTCGTTTGTAAGTGGACCATCACCGTCTAGCTTGCCGGGCTGGGAGCCTGCGAGCCTGTAGGGCTCTCAGGGTTGCTGGTGGCCAGATTCGCCGTGTAAATCTTCTGGGTCAATGGTCTAAGACCGATGGAGATGATATTTTGAACGCCACACTATACGCATGGGGTGTCTTTGGTGTTATGTTTGAAGTCTTTACTGGCAATAGCAGTAACGCAACTGTCCCGAAGCTAGTGTTCTCACATCTACCTATTCATGTGAAGCCCGTTTGTTGATGAAATTGGGCATGTGTCTTCCCCATGCCTCGGAGGTCCCCAGTCTCGATGCCCTAAACCGGGGCCCAAGAAGCGATCTCCAACCCCCGCAACAATCCATCCGAGGCATGGTTCTATTCTTGACTGCCAACTGCTCGGAAAGCGCTCGCAATTTGTGTTGCAGATTTAGCAGATGTAGTTATTATCCGTTAGATATGTCTCAGGCGGAGACTATCCAATCAAAAGCCGACTTTTCCGCTGGACTAGAGAGAATCCCCAGATTCCAGTTGTTCCCCGCAGATGAAAGGCTTCAGAACGGGGAAATTCATTCGGTATACGGGGGATCTTCATCTCCATGTGGCAGATGTAACGACAAGCCGGTACAATGCCTTGCGAGATCGGCTTTATTCTTCGAGGAAAATCCCTGACTCCATATATAAACACTTGTTGGACAGGAAAAGCAAGTATTTCGCATCAACCTACTCATTGAAAATGCTTCTAACCTCGTTACTTTTAACCTCTATCGGAGTCGCCGCTGCGGACGAAAGCTGCTGGCCTCTCGCCCCTAACAGCACTGGCGGGCCCTTGAAAGTCCTTAAAGACTGCCCGGACAGTCGGCGGCTTTCTGCGTCCCGCAAAGGGCTGGAACTCGTATGGGGTGTCCGCAACTCCTGCCACAACTCCTAGCTATCCCTGCCGCAATATCGATTAGGATTTCATCATCGAGCAATGCTCCGTCTTAGCAGACCCCGACATCCTGGCTGCAGGCTACGACCTGTGCAGTATTGATGGTGGCTGGTACGGACAAACCACAGACGATTACGGTCGGGTTGTCGCCAACGAGACGCTCTTCGATATTCCCGCTCTGAGCGAGTACCTCCACAGCAAGGGCCTCCGGCTAGGTCTATACCAGAAACCCGGTGTCAAATGCGAGGCTTCCAACAAGACGATCTTCGGCACAAACATCACCATCAGCTCCATCCTGACAGAAGCCGTAGACAAGAACAGAAACTGCTACTTCGACTACGACAACCCAAACACCCAGATCTGGCATAACGAGGTAATCAAGCTCTGGGCGTCCTGGGGCGTCGACATGATCAAGCTCGACTACATGACCCCCGGCTCTATCGTCGACGCCGGAATGCCCAGCAATCTCAGCGCCTCCGCCATCGCCTACCACCGCGCCATCGCCAAATCCGGCCGCAAAATCCAGCTCGACGTCTCATCGAACGTCTGCCGCAGCGAGCCGTACTGGAGTATCTGGACGTCAACAGCCGACAGCATCCGCGTCGACACCGACATAAACAGCTACGGCAACCGAAGCATCTTCGTGCAGATGCGCCAAGTCCAACGCACAATCGAGCAGTACCGCCAATTCGTCAACCAGCAGCTCCTTGAAGACAAGCCCGTCACGCTCCGCGGAAACCTAGATAACTTCTTCGTCGGCAACCCAGCGGCAATCACCGGTGTCACGGATAACCAACGCATAACTCTCCAGAGCTACTGGATCGGTGCGTCCTCGAATCTTCTCATAGGCTCGGACATGACGAATCTCGACGCACTCGGTCGATACCTGATCACCTCTAAGCAATCCATCGAAGCTGCGGATTTCTCCGCCGAGTACCCGATGCAGCCTCGGAATCAGGGGTCCGGCGGTAACCAGGCCAGACAGCTCCAGGCTTGGATTGCCGGGCCTAATAAGAAGGGCGAGGCTTATGTGCTCTTGAGTAATCTGGGCCCTAACCTTGGTAATGCCGGCTTTGAGACTGTTGGGAGCGGGAACCAGACTGTTTCCATCACTCTTGCTGAGCTGGGGTTGAGAGCAAGGAGGTATAAGGCGAAGGATGTATGGTTTGTAAGTGTTGAGCGTGTGGAGAGGAAGGGTTCTCTTTCTGCGATTTTGGGAGAGGGCGAGTCGAAGTTCTTGCGGCTGGCACCCTTTTAGTGAAATTGTAGTTTATGGTACTTCATACACTACCACTGTACTTGGTTACTACGGAAGTATGGGATGGTTGCTCCAGTTTCAGATCTCCTTAGTCCTCGATCAAGAAAGCAATATTAGGCCGACAGACTAGATTACAATCATGATTGAGCTCTAAATGTCAACTCAAATGCTTTCGCAAAGGCCCTTTAATATTGTGACAATGCAGTTAATGGGTAGCCATCTATAATACAAAGCAAAGCAGAATCCTTTTCCAGCCCTAACAACCAGCTAAGAAACAAAAAGATACAGTAGCCCAAATCCATATAAGCATAAGTCCAATCCCAAGGTATAGAACAAAGTAAAGATCCAAGAAAATCCACCCAAGCAAGAAACCTCCATGATCACATAAAGCACCACCCACTTTCAGGACGAGTCCTCCCCAAACTCTTCATACCCCTTCCTATCTCTCTCCCTTCCTCTGCCTCTCTCCCCATCTCTATCTCTATTCCTCCCCCGATCCTTCTCCCGCTTCACCTGCAGCTCCCTCTCAACCTCCCGTTCAACCTCATTTTCATTCTCCATCTCCGAGTAAGCGCTCGTAGTAGTCATCAACTCCCCGGCCCCATAAATCGGCGCAATGCGTTCCTGACTCGTATTTGTATCTAGGCCCTCCTCAAACACCCTCGTGATCTCTGTCTTCTTTCTGATACCGCGCCCCCACGTCTGTCCCGAGGAGAGTTGCTCGAGCGGTGTCCCCGAGGCATTCATCTTCTTCGATGCTTTTCGTTCCGATGATGGTGTTGAGGAGGTTATGGAGAGGGAGAGGGAGTGCGAGGTGGTTCTGTGCCGGGTGAAGAACTTCGGGAGCGACGAGAGCGAGCCGGACATTAGAGCGAGGTTGAATTCAACTTCCATCCAGATTAGGGATGTTGCGGCAGAGCCTAGGGGAGAGTTTGTTAGCCTGGAAGGAGGTGGATGGAGACGTAGGGTGGTGATAGGAAAGGACCGGGGACATACTGGTGAAGTTTGTTTCGTCTTTTGCATAGGCGAGGGTGCTGAAGCGGACAAGGGCCGCAATGCATGCTATGAAGCCTGTTGACATGCTATCAGTGTGTTGCCCTTTCTTTCTCTGATCAAGTGACACGGGCAGACAAACCAAGAGCAAATAATCCCAAGATCATCAGCCGCTTCTTCACCGGCATCTGCAGTTTCCAGATCGGCCTAATGGGCAGCGCTAGAATGACCACATCCAGCACAAACATGATCACCCCCTGCGTCATGAGTACGGCGAAATTTGTCCCGGAGTCCCAGCACCGCGCGTCCAGGATACTCTTATCCCAGGATGCTCGGACTGGCTTGCACTTCAGTGTCAATGCAAGGGTCATGGAGATCGTGAAGGCGCCGATGAAGATCATGATGGCTATCCCCGAGATACGCACGAATTGAGTGGGGAAGAGCCGCATGATGAAGACCGTCAGGCTGATTTTGACGGCCGCGCCGACGGCAAGATACGTGCATTCTGCGCCGAAGTAGATCTTGAACCAGGTTGCGAGGTCATCGGCGGAGACGTCTTCGGTGTCGGCTCCTAAGCCGTAGTAGGAGCATGTGTAGGCGAGGGCTGAGAAGCCGTTGACTCCGATCTGGTCATATTAGACTAAAGGGTGGGTGTAGCCAGTAGTGCTAACTCACCAAGGCGAGTATAACCAGCCAGTCGTCGAGACCGAAGCGCTGCAGGATGAATTTGCGGAGGTAGAGCTGTGGGTGTTAGCAACGGCTCTGTATCTGCCAACTGGCGACGACATACACGCAACCCACAAACCAGCGTGGTCGAAATGGCTAGCAGCAGGACAACCGCACGCACGACGATAGTCATCCGCGCGGTCCCTCCACCTTCGACATCGGCATTCTTCTCGATCGTCGCAACCCCGTCCATGATGGGGTGAGTGTCGATGGAATTCCGGGTCCTCAGCAGAAGTTTGGGTCAGGGGAGATTTGACATCTGGTCCGTGGAGTCAGTCGTGGACCTTTCTGAGTCTGACAGAATGGCAGCGGACGGGCCGGTGTTCTGGAGAGCTTTTGGCAGTGAGCATCCCCATGACAGCCACATCTCTTGGGGTCCAGTGGGTCGGGATGCGCTAACAACGATGGTGAGTTTAATCTTCACGAGAGCAGGGATTTAATACGCGCAGTGTACTCCAACTACTCCACCGCATGATCCTGGTGCATCCATCGTTTGTATACCGACAGAGTTAGCGAGTCCGACAGTCTCCACCCCCGGAAGACAAGGGGAAGACAGCCTTATTATGCTTCGGAAGTCCGGTGTTGGCTTTTCCCTCTCTTTTCCCCTCATCTCCGTCCTGTTCTCTCGAACTTTGTAGACTTACTTGCTGCCAATTGGGCTGCAACACAGTCAAAAATGTCTGGCGCAACACCCTCTCTAGACAAGGTGGTGTCCATCATCGAAGAGGCCAACGGACAGGATTACAACACGAGCTCAATCTCCAGCCTTCTTGGGCAATTTGCCGATCTTCCCGATTCAGAACAGGACAAAGTTCGACCATCGTTTGTGGAAAAAGCATTCCCCCTTGTCTTTGGCGACAATGCCTTTGTCCAGGGGTCGCAGGACTACGAGCTGCAGCGTCAGGTCCCATGGTATGCACTCCTCGCATAGCACCCCTTGCGCGTTCTGTTTCAAGTAGACAGCTCCCAAGACATCTGGAGAACCTAATCTCACCTCATCTCGCAGGTCCACGAATTGCTGGCTGGAACCGTCAGTCGTTGTAACGCCCACCACTGCCCAGCAAGTTGCGGCTGCATTGGCGCTCTGTATCTTTTTCCTTGTTCAGTTCTCGGTCCGTGGCGGCGGCCACTTGCATAACCCGGGCTTCAATAGTAACATCGGTGGCGTGGTAATCTCTCTCGGCGAGTTCAATGAGCTAACTCTTTCGGACGACCAATCGACTGCGGATCTACCTATCGGGTCGAGATGGATTGATGTGTATGAGGCGCTGGAACCCTATGGGCTTGCCGTCCCTGGTGGGAGGATTCCGACGGTTGGTATACCAGGATTGCTCCTCGGAGGGGGTATCTCCTTTCAGAATAGTCAGTATGGGGTTGGCGCCATGAGTGTCACAAATTACGAGGTACGCCTGCCATCAACCTGATATTTATCACCCTCTAATACACCACAGGTCGTCCTCGCAGACCTCAGCATTGTCAACGCCAATGCCCAAGAAAACACCGACCTCTTCTGGGCCCTTAAGGGTGGCGGTGCCAACTTTGGTACATCCTTCCTCTTATCATGTCATTACAACATACTAACGTCTGCAGGAATCGTCACGAAAATGGAAATGTCCACCATCCCCAACCGAATCTGGTCCGAAGGCCGCGTCTACGCCCCAGACGCCTACAACGACCTGATCCAAGCCCTCCTGCAATACCACACCGACATCGAAACAAACGACCAAGCAACCCTCATCTGGCAAGCCACGAACGACGCAATCCTCCTCGTCTTCGTCTACGTCTCGCCCGAGGAAGACCCAGCCGTATTCGACCAGTTCCGCGCCGTCCCCTTCGTGCAGCATCTTGTCGAGCCGGGGATCAGGACCGTCTACGAGCTTGTCCAGGCTGTTGCGGGCGTTATCTCGCCAGAGCCAATGCTGTACACTTCCTTTTCTTTCTTTCTTTCTTTCTTTCTTCTTCTCCCGAGTATAGACCAAACTCATGCTGATACTTGCCTAGCCACGAATTCCGCACCACCTCCGCGCGCCCCAGCCAAGCCGTCTACGAAGCAATCGAGCAAGCCCGCCGCGACCAAGTCGAAGCCCTCGCCGACCTCACCAACGTAACCCTAACCACAACATTCCAGCCCATGTCCAGTCTCGCGATGACGCAAAGCGCCGACTCGCCGTTGGGTCTTGAGCCTGTAGGGCAGTCTTGTACGTCCCCGTCCCTCTTTTTTCTTCTAGGTAGCAAATACTGATGGCCAAAGGGTTCCACGCAATGGGCGACTGGACGAACCCAGACTACGAACCGCGCGTCCGCGCCGCCGTGAAGGCGATCATTGATGTTGCGGAAGCCAAGGCGAAGGGGGAAGGGGTGTTTTTGGAGTACAAGTACTCGAATTATGCGGCGAGGGATCAGGATCCGATTGCGAGTTACGGCGAGGAGAATGTGGAGCGGTTGAAGAGTGTTTCGGCGGAGTATGATCCGTTTGGAGTGTTTCAGGAGTTGCAGTATGGGGGGTGGTTGGTTAGTGAGGTTGGGTCTGCTTGAGTTTTAGGTTTCGGGGATGGGGAGGTATATAATATGGAGGGAGGGAGGGAGGGATGAATGGTATGATGTGATGAGGATTTATGACTGCTTCGTTTAGTTAGTGCTTGATAGAAGGGGTAGAGGTAGATTGGGTGGTAGGTTGAGTAGTAGGGTTGAGAGTCGATAGATGTTGTTTGTACTTCTGTGATGCTTAAGCAGGCGGTCATCCAGAGACTTGAAAACAGTGAGAGCTAGCTTCAGAGAGTAATTTGTATGTGCATATATAAAAGCCTATTCACATAAGAACAGCCATGATTAGAATGATTAGTAGAAGAACCCAATGAACGACACATCCTGTCTATCCCACCTCCCTTACTTCACCAGGGTTTGATACCCTATTTGGAAGCCTCCTCATCATCGCTCTCCTCGTCATCATTGTCCGCAGTCTGGACACTACCGAGGAGGAAGTCGAGGCCACCACTAGGAAGGTCTCCATCCTTGATATTGCCAAGATCGAAATCGTTGCTGAATCCAACGCCCATAAAGCTCGAGTCGAGATCGGGAAGCTCAAAACCGGAGTCCGAGTCTGAGTCAGATTTGTCCTCGTCCTCGTCGTCATCGCTGTCGCTGTCGCTGTCAAGCTCCTGGACGCTGCCTAGGAGGCCATCGGAGCTGAAGCTGGGGAGGTCTCCGTCTTTGATGTTTCCGAGATCAAAATCGTTGCTGTATCCGAGGCCCATGAAGCTGGATTCGAGGTCGGGGAGGTCAGGGAGGTCGAAGCCGGAGGGGAGCTGATTTGTTAGTGTTTGTTTCCATATTACGAGGGTTCTGGAAGGGATGGACGCGAAGAGCGTACAGAAGCTGTCAGTCTTGTTAGCCGGTTTGTCTGGCTTTGTATAGGAGTATTGGGGGTAGGGACATACTAGGGATCTCGGGGACTTCAGGCAGTGAGGAGGTGCCTGTGGAGGTCAGGTCCTCGATGGTGGGTGTAGAGGGCGTAGGCAGGGCACGAGTGAGGCCCGCAAGGGCGGCAACGAAGCCGAAGGAGTACATAGAAGGCATTGTGAGGGCTGGAACGAGATCAAATGTGAGAGATACGGAGGAGTAGGATCAGCAAGTGTCAATCGAGGCGTTGTAAGTTGTAACAGCACGAAAAATCAGAAAAGAGAAACAACCTGCGCTTTGTGGGGATAGACTCTTTATACGGAGTACGGGCGACTGAGTCCGAGACCCATTATTTGGATCGGCAGAGGTCAAAGACATCTCAGAGGCTGAAATGAGGTTATACATCACATTATGCGCAGACTATTGGATGGTTCCTGGCTCGGCAGCTCGGCTGTCCTGGAGGAAAACAAATCTACTTAGCACGATTATCTTCCTTCGGTATTTTCTCGATGAATACTGTCAATGCATGCCCACTTCTGATTTCCCATGGTTCTCATGATTCGAGGAAACGCCAGGTGAAGTGATGCAATGGCAAAAAGTTCATGGGAAGTGGATGGGAGAAGATGAGCTAGTTTCCTTCGCCCCTTTTGGATCCTGATCGAGGCCCCTAGCGTTGACGATCACCTCCACTCGGCAGTCAATGACATCGGAGATCTCAGTTCACATCTCAAGAATAACTTGAGTTGAATCTCTTCAAGTGTTCAGATGCAGGTGCTTGCACATTTGTGCCTATCTCAACCAGCAACGTCGAATCGGCAGGAAGACTGGGATCAAAATGGAAGCCGCGATGCACTCCCATCAGCTCTCACCAAGGTCGTCTGGTTCTTCGCTCAGACGAACGCTTCCATATTCGATGGTCCTGAAATCCACAGTCTCATCTTAATGTCTTCATATACTACACAGCTCATTAAACCGTTATCTTGAAAATATACATCTTCATGGGCCACAAAGTCTCCGTCGTGACCGGTGTCAAGTCCGAAAACTTCACTCAGCCCGGCAACGCCGTCAACGAGATATGGATTGGCGACACCGAAGTCATCTCGCGTCTCCCTTTCGCCGGTAGCGACCTGGATCAAGCTGGCTGGGGTGCGGATGGAAAACCGAAAATCCCCTGGCACAACTTCATCATCCCCTTGAAACGCGACACCAACGAAACCCACAATTTCGCCCACTACAACCTGAGAAACAATTGCAGCAGCGCTTCAGAACCCGCCAACCTGATCTGCTGCAACCCGAATGGATGTTTTACCAGTAACATAACCTCAACGGAAATCACAACCATCCAGCTTTCAGCCCGAAGCTCGGATGCACTTTGCAACTCCATATCATGGATGATCGCCGCCATGTACTTTCTTGCAACACCTGTGATCTTCAGCATCGTAGCTGGCAGGTACAGTTTCGCCTGGGACATCAGAGTACACCGGCATGATAGGATCCCGGCAACTCGTTTTCTTTTCAAGGTGGCAACTATTAATACTGCGTGTCTCGTGCTCGGCATCGCATGCTGGGGAATGGGCTTCACGAGGTTCATGTCGTCACCAATCGGCTACCATCATGGAAATGTTTGGCAAATGGTGAACATGGACTTGGCGATTGTGGCGCTTTCATTATTCTTGATGGCTATTATATACCTATTTATTTCGGCGAGCTGTGTACATGGGACCTGGAGGGCATGGAACCAAGTACGACGTGGGCAACTGTATTGGCCGCTGGAAGAAGAAGAAATAATGCTTGAAGAGCACGCGAGGACACCGAGTGACAGCAGTGCCCTAGACCACCCTACCTCTTGAACATATACCGTATGGTTTGGGTCTCTGTTAGGGTCAGGATGTTGATTTGAGAACGCTCTTTTAAATGCTATTCATACCACGGTTAGTTCATCTACAGTTTGTCATTATCAGTTAGGTTAGCTTTTGCAGTCAATTTCTACCATCGTGTTTCCACATTGCGTCTTGATATTGCATATATACAGCCAGCTCTTGAGCAAATCACATCATCTATAGTTATAGTGTACAACCCCCCCCGAACCGTCTGTCTACCCCTCACTTCTTCGTAAACAAATCCGACCAAAACTCCTTAAACCCATAACCCTTTGCCTGATCCTCCTCGTACACCTTCGCTGTATGCGACGTCGCCAGCGAATCAAAGACACTGCTCGCCTTTGTCGCAACAGACGTCGGTTTCCGCACTCTCTCCGTCGCTCGTCTCTTGATCTCCTCTGCTAACGAGGGTGCAACGTCGGCGTAGCAAGCTGCTAGTTCACGGTCGAGGTTCAGGTAGGGCTTTTGTGCCACAGGCGGTGCTTGTAGGTTGTAGGATCTCGCGAGGCCGTTGATGGTTTTAATGGATAGGTCGAGGAAGGAGCGTTCGTTTGTTATGTATTGTGTGTCGCGGAGAGGGGGGAGATGGGGGAGATTTTCGTCGGAGTAGAGTGTAGGTGTGGGTGATGATGATGGCTCTGCAGGTGACGATGATGAGCTAGTTTCGGAGAAAGCCTTCTCTATTCGCTCCCTCTCAGCGACTCGAAGTTCTGCAGCGGCATAGGCTCGAGCCCTGCGCATCTGCGCATCCAAAGACCCGCCCTCACTGGCAATGACTCGTGCGGCGTGCCGCCGCCACTCAACCCGGAGTCTTTGCCGGAACCGATCAATCTCCCTGGCGAGCTCCTGCTGCTTCTCGATCCATGGCGGGACAATCTCCTGTTTCTGGATGATCTTGTTCATGAAGTACTCCGTTGTATCGATAAATGCGCTGTTTGCATTGTGGTCCGTTTCGGTGCCGACGCCCTTCCCGCGTTTGATGCGATCGAATTGGCCCCGCGCAATAGCGTCTTCGATCCGCTCGTTTGCTAGCGAGGCTAACCCTTGCAACGTAGCCGGCATCGGTCGTGCACCTGGTGTAAATCGCTCGCGCATTTCCCTTCGCATCGCCTCTTTCTCGTCCTCCGAGACGCCTTCGGCTTGGCTGAGTGTGTATGTGGCGGTTCGTTCTTTTGCGTCCGCGATGCGCAGGCCAGCTGAGCGGGGCGGTTTAGGCATGAGTCTCGCGTCTATAGGGCCTGGTTGCGGGATTTTGTATGGTGTGCGGATTCGTTTCTTCGAGCTATCGAGCATCCTCAGGTTTGCGTCGTATGTGCTCTCGTTGCCGGTCCAGGGTGTTGCGGAGGCGATGTCGCGCGTTCCTTGGCCGGCGCTTTCCTATCATTGCGTCAGTACTGTATCTTATCTGGTAATATGTGATGGCCTTGAGAGATACATACAGGCATATTAACAACAGAGTGAGCAGCTGCATGCTCACTCCTGAATGCCGCCTCGGCAACCCGCTCCTCGAGCTGCTTCTTCAGGTCTTCTGAGAACCCCACGGTGAAGAGGTTCTTGCGTGTTGACCGGCCGCCTTCGAGGATTGCTTGTTCGGTCATTTCGGAAAGGCGCCGGCTCATGGCGCCTTCTTCGGGGGAGTCATTTTGGGTTTGGGAGTCTGTGGACTCGGTTGGCTCGCTCGTCTTGTTCGATGCTGCATCTTGTCGGGTGATGAGCGCGGAGAAGCGTCTCGGTTTTGGAGCTGCTGGATGCCGCGCGATAAGTCTGCTGAGAGTAAGAATTTCAGGTTGTTTTCCGAGCATATCTTTCTCCTCGTATAGCAACAAAAACAGAGAATAAAAGCAAAAGGTCTATGACTGAGAGGAGAAACAAGCGTAGTCCCGCCACAGCACGCCCTTATCGTCTGATAGTGAGGTGGTTAGTCAGCAACCTCCGCGGACTCTAGAGAATTTGACCTCTTGGCATCTTAGCATCTTCGGAGCAGTACCGCAACGCACCATCACGTCAATTCGTCCTCTACATAGAGCCTAGCGCTTCCATTCACAACATACCCGATCTATCCCTTCGACCAGGAGCTTGAGAGTATCAACAACCCCGGCCGCCAATATGCCCAAGAACGTTTCTACGGCCGTCAAGCCCATCCGGCTGAACACAATCAACTACCTCCGTGTGAAGGCGCCGAATACGAGTCAGCAGAACTCTTGTGCAGTGGTTATGTCCTCGATGCTGAGTACGTACTCTCTTTCTGGCTGCGGGTACCGGGTTTCAACTGGAAAGCACTGGGTCGGAAGGGCGCGGGAGGGGAGTATCGCGACGCAGCGGCCCTGGGCGATGAGCAATTCAACTCCCAACCCGATCCCAAGTCATTCCCAATAAATCCAGCGGCTCTACCTCAATGCCACTTAGTACTCAGACAAACAAGGCTAACCCCCTTTCTACAGGTTGCTGGGCCTCCTCCGGCCAAGGCAGCGAGGCGTGCACCCTCCTCGAGACACAGTTGAAGGAATGCATGGATACCAAGGTACGTATCTTTGCTTTCTTAGCATGTCCTTACCCCATCCCTGGGACACTTTGCTGTGTTCTGGATGTCGAGATTTATAGCTAACGACGTTTCTTTCCTCAATATAGACAAAGCAGGGCCCCAAGTCGAACACAGTCAACTACCATCTCATGCGAATGTACCCGAAGGTTGTTGGGCCGAAGAAGAAGAAGGGTGTTATCGGGTAGATGCAATTGGACGGTTTAAGGCGGCTTGTTGATGCTGAGATAGTCGAGGCCATCTTGTTACAATGCCCGTCCTTCTCGTGTCTTGTACCAGGCTACACTGGCTTTAGATCATGGGTCGATACCAGGGACAGGTGACGATGGGACAGGTGAAGATGTCGAATGACGCTCCGACTGACGCGGCGGAGATGGAGAATTGCTTGTTACGGAGTTCATGGGCTTGCGCGGCAAAATTTTGATATGGCCATTTTGTATACATAAGATACTGTATATTACTTATTCCCAATCTTCAAATCAGACAATACTTTTTGCAAGTAAGTTCCTACACGCGCTTGAATTTGAGAATCAATTTTTCCCCGCGAGGCTTCACGGTATAAGCATCAATCGCCTCAATCCCCTCATCATCAACGACTGTCGTCCTGAAATTCGTATAGATCGCCGCAACAGCGAGTTTCATCTCTGCACATCAATCTGTCAGTAAACAAACCACATTACATCAAGGGTTTCTAAGAACCATACCTTGCACCGCCAGGTTACTCCCAACACACATCCTCCCGCCACTTCCAAACGCCCAAAACCACCGCTTTCTCTCCTCCAACTCCGCCTCCGAATTACCATCCCTAAGCCACCTCTTGGGCTCCCAGGATTCCGGCTCGGGGTAAACCTCGGCGTTTCGGTGGAGAGAGTATGCTTGTGCGTTTACCCGCGTGTTTGGTAAGATGTTGGGAAATCCAGCGAGTGTGCAGCCTGGGAAGGGCGTCACGCGGGGCTGGATTCCGGGGATTGAGGCGTGGAGGCGGAGGGTTTCGGTTAGGATTGCTTCGAGGAGGGGGAGGGAGTCGATTGATTTTGAGGATGGGAGAGAGCTTCCATCTTGACTGGGTGGGTTTGGAGGAGGGTAAGTGATGGTAGGTTCGAGGGTGAGGAGTTCCTCGCGCAGGGCGATTTGGGTGTCCGGGTGCCGGGAGAGTTCCCAGAAGAGGTATGTGAGGACGACGGCGCTGGTTTCGTGCCCGGCTGTAAGGTGGTCGTACAATTCGCAGGCGATGTCGAGTCTTGTTGGGAGAGGTATTCGGCGTTCAGATTCTGGTTGTCGGTTTGTAGCGGGTTCTGCTTTGATATGGCTTGTTTGAGGTGCTTGTATACGACTGGCTCAACGGCTATATTTTCAGAGCTGATGGATGCTTCTGCTTTATCGCAGAGTCCCAGTCCCCAGGCGTCGAGGATCTCGTTCGCTTCGTCGCACCATTTGGGGATTAGTCTGATGCCGATGGCTTTTAGCCAGGTGATTAGGTCTGGGACTTCCTGGTGGTAGAATTCGAATGGCTTTCTGCATTGGTAGAGACGCAACATTTCCCGTCTGTACGTTTCGTTCTGGAGGAAGTTGGTGCCGTTGGACAAGCCGAAAAGGTATGCTGAGACGAAGTCCATGGTTAGGCCTTGGTTTAGGTCGTGGATGTCAACACTCCTGTTGGAGGTGGCTGCTGAGTGGAGGATAGGTAGGAGCCGGTCAAAGATGACTGTCTTGGAGATCAGTCGTAGATGCGGAGATGACTGTAGGAAGGATTTGCTGTAAATGTTGGATAACATCCGCTTCCGGGTGGAATGGGCTTTGCTGCCGGTCATGGTGAACATGCTGACGGTCCTACATCTCCGCTTAGTATACCTAACTGAGCCAGAACATCTATGACGGCGGGGAATATGGCTTACCCAAATGACCCAAAGACCCGCGGATACCATTCATGCTTCTCGAATCCACCGGTATACACCGGTTTGATACCTCCTTCAACGCAGTTGATGGAGATCTCCGAGGGCCCCAACCTCACGATAGGTCCTAATCGTTCATGAGCTGCATGGATGGTGCGGTTGTTCTGACTCTGGAAGCGCTTCCAAATAATCCAGGCAGGAGATATAGAAGCCGTCCAGTGGGCATTTGGAATCTTGGACAATGGTGACAAGAACACAGGATAAATTACGCCCTTGTATAGAAGGAAGACGATAAAGGTTATGGCTGCCGTCGCGGTTAGAAAAGAGATCTCCATGGTGCGGCTTTGAAGGAAGATCAAGATGCGCTTTGGAGTGATTTGGAGAAGAAGCAAGAGTTGCATTTCTCCACATTCTTGCGGGGTTTAAAGTTGATAAGGACCGGATGTCATTCCATTGATAATAGATGGTTGTCTGATTGGGTCGGTCTCTTAATCTTCCGTTAGTATTACCTTCTTGTGAAAGGCAGCTGTTACTACAGAAAGTTGGAGTTCTATAACATTCACCAGGTGCATGATTCATGGCTACTGGAGCCTTGATCTTCATAAGAGCCTTCGAGCCTGTCTAGTCGCGCACACTTCGACATGCGGGTAGTAGAGGGGAAGACGTCAGAAATATGATTATAACAGGACTGTTCAAATTCAGTTGTCACTGTTCTGTACAACCAGTGCCAGCCACCTGTCCTCCATTTCCGTCTGTTCAGCTAGTAATTGAACATGATGCCTACCGCCCCCGCCTTCAATGAAACCCCCATTTCGCGTTGGCTCTTGCACCAAAGGGTTTTGCTCCACCAACCCCACGAGGTATAAGCGCCAGTGATCCCATATAACCACGCCAAGGCGTCGATAAGACCGCATGTCCCAGAGACCGTACTTAGGAGAGCTATGCATTCTCATCCTCTGGCTTAAAAGGTAGAAGGTGTGGGCGGGTACAGATCCTTCATTGCCATACGACGGTGTCTGGCCCCAGCTTCTGTTGAATCCAGTATCATCTGGAATTGGGGGTGGGTCAATAATAGGATGTTCAGGGTGTATAGATGTTAGCGGTAGCTGAAAGGAGGCGAAGAACGGAAGCGGGATTCTTCTAGGGTAATTCCGGACATGGAAAAGGGGCTCTTGATTATGCTGATGGACCAGTTTCCTAGCCAACCATTCAGGCAGGCTATGAAATTGAAGATAAGGATTTACGTTCAAAGTTCGATGCGTGGTTTGGATACCAAGATCAGCAAGGACAGCAGCAACAGTCCAAATCTGCTCACGGAGAGTATTGTGGACTGTATTCCAGAGAATATATGGATCCAAATTCTGCATTTCTTGGGTGGGCCAGTGCCAGCGGCTCCTAACGGTTATCTGGAGTATAGATGAGTGATAGAGATGCCATAAGGATCAGGAAACACGGTAATATTCCATCCAAGAGAAGGGCTCACTAGCTTTCTGCGCAAGAGCGGTACCAGTCAACGAGCCTGTTGGTCGTTTCTGAATTGCAGAGATGAAGTTCCTATGCATTATGGACAAGCAGATAGACGTCAAGCGTTGGATTTGTGCTGCAATGCTGATTATTTGAGATAGCTCGACGGTGTCCATCTCGCCATAAAAGTTAGGCACAGCCTCACATGCTTCCAAATATTTTCCGAGGCTTGAGAAGTGACTCCCCCGGTGGTTTATCAAGGCAATATTCCGACAAAGGCTGTGGATTGTGGGAATCTGCGTAATTGAATCGGACTTGAAAAGCTTAGTTGTCAAGAAGCGAGGTTGAGCCTGGAAGACAGCTTTGACCTGCGGAGATACCAACAGAAGGCTCTCGGTTCCGATAAAATCAGCTCTTTGGATGATTTCCTGGATGATCTCCGCTGGGAGACTGTTGAAGGGGTTCATTTGTCGTTTGCGGTGATAAGAGGAAGTCTCCTCGTCTGAGCTGAGCAGAAGCAAAGGAAGATTCACTTTCAAGCGTTCAGCCCCTGTTATCGCTTGAAGCGCCAAACCCTCGCTCTTTACTGGTTTGAGACGATGGAGTAAGTCCGTAGAAGCTCCAGGCCGATGGCGATGGTGATGGGCGGATGACATAAGATTACAACACCTAAATCTCGTCCACTTTGCACTTTCAAAAACCTTCATAGTCTACTTCTCGTTAGACGATTATTAACTAATCTAGATTCGCCTTCAGAAAGAGCTCACCTTTCGCCTCCGAGCACTGAATCGTATTCGTCTTCTGTCCTTGTTATCCGAGTCAACTTCAAAGCTGTGCCGTTCGTGACTCACATCATGGCTCATCGCTGCGGCCCAGCTGAATATTGATCCAATAGAACGATGCAGCTATTTTCGACTGTCAATGCCTGAGTTTTCTTTATTTCGTCTAGAACTTATATTGGAACATCCCTCGGCCTTGCTCGAGAGCCGCAAAACTAAAGAATCTAAACTGAAATTTACCCCTATCGCAGGACCTTTGTTTTCCTGCGATTACTGCTATTGCGCAATCATTGGGCTATAGAACATGCTTCTTTCAGACCTGCCTCCAGAGATCATTTATCTCGTAGCGACGCAGCTCCCAACTGCGAGTGCTCTGTCCTGCTTGGCTCAAACCTGCCACCGACTGCACCAGATCATTGCGAGCGAAGATTGGAGAATCTTCAGAGCTTTTGTGAATGGAAGATTTCACAACATACCTGCACCGCCATTCTGGAAAGATGCAGCCCAAGCCCTTACTTCCCGTTCCCGAGCGCTGGATAGACATGCGATAATAGGCCGGTTTGTCCTACGTCCGTCCAACGCAGAGCAACTGGGCGGATTGCCTGAAGCAACTCGAGGTGATAACCCTACCCATGGGTACCGACCTGCTATCGACTCGTACGAAGTTTGGAATGGAGCGAGCTGGCTCGACCGGCATGAAGTACTAGCTTGGGGCGCTGCACACGAACTAGTACTCCAGATCCGGCAAACCGGAACTAAACGCTCGCGGAAAGAATTCATTTTTAATGACTTGGAGCATATCAGTAGCCATGACGATATCCGCGGTATTCATCTTCTACGGCCAGAGCACGGGGCGAAGAGCCCAGATCACGAACATTTAGTTCTTGGTCGAATGCGGGGCGACCTTGTCCATTTAGCGATTGCGCCGGAGACCGGAACGTTCGAATATAAGCAGAAGTATCAGACGCATGGCCTACAGATTGAGCGAACCGATATGAGTGATGGCCCAGAGCCAACTCTAGCCGCACATCTGGGCAATGGATCCATTTCTTTCTACAAGACGACGACAGAAGAGGCTGAGGTACAAGCTGTTGGGCATCTGCAGATAGAATCAGGGAGCTCTGCACGTAACAGGAGCTCTAAATTCCTCTCAGCCACCCGATTCGCAGTCGCAACGGGTCGATCTGAAGATGCAATCGCCATCTCTACAATCTCACAAGAACGGATCTCATTTGACCGTTCCATATCCGCAGACTTCTTGGTTTCAAAGGCCCTAAACGGATTAGTAAAGAGAGCCACTGTTACTGCAATTGCACCACTTCAAGGACAGACCGGCGCAGACCCTTCAGGCAATGCTTTCCTCGCAGCTTGGGGTGATGGCGCAGTCAGGTTTGTTTCTCATTTGAAACCCTACGAACTCGAAGCTAATTTCCATAAGACTCCACGACACACGCTCATACAAACCATATGAGATGGCCTACACAGACATAGCAGACCAAAACCCCACATACTGCATCCACCCCTTCGGCCATGACCGGTTCATCCTCGGCGCAGGCGGAGACGCTGTCGTCAAGATATTCGACCTCCGAATGCCAACCACCTACAGCTACACTGCAACCAAACGACACTCACCAGTTACACGAAGCAATGGCCATTCAAAAGCCTCAAGAACTACCCCAACAACCTATCCCAGCAAAGACCTCTCCATATTCCTATCCTTCAACGCCCCCAACAATCCCCACGATACCCACCGGCAGCGCTCTCGAGCTCCTCGCCACCGCTACCGCGGACCCATATACACTATGTCCTCGCCTTCTCTCCTCTCACCCACAATCTACACTGGCATAGCGGGTGGTATCATCCGACTAGATTTTGCTTCTACAGATGACCTTACCGGTCCGCATCAAGAGTGGTATCAGGATCTCATTGACCTAGACTTTGACCCGAAGACTGGAAAAGCAACCACTCAAGGAACAACATCAGCCGGCGACATCCTTGATTTATCAGCTTACGAGAGACCGGAAAGTGACGACACTACGACCTGCTCGAAACTGAGATCTCAGCAGCCGTTTGGGGATATTGGGGACAAGGATATCGAGAATGAGGCGGCTACTGGGTGGGATCGGAGATGGAGGCCGCTTGATGAACCGGGGGCTTGGAGGCGAAGGGATTAGTGATAGACTGGGTTATGCTTGATGTTCTTTCTGATCGCTTAGGTTTTTTTTCTCATGCACTTTTGGCGTTGGCGTTGGCATTGGGCATAAAAAGAGGAACATATACGTATGCAGTGAGCTTATACAATGAACCTAGCAGGGTCACCATTTTCTTAACCAGGACGCTGCTACGAGCTGGATTCCTTCATCGGACTCTACTTGCAGGCAATACCCAAAAACAAAAGATTAAGATAAGAGAAAATTTTATTTCATTTATATCGACTAAAGAAAAAAGTAACAACCCCAGCTCCGTAAGCGCCTTGCTTTGCATGTAAGCGATAACTATAACGAGATCTATGGAAGATCTATGACCCCTGGAATAGAATATAAACCTAGAAAAGAAAGAGCTTTTTTTTTGGCTGGCCAGACGTAGACCTCAGTCATAAATCAGGATAAAACATTAAGGTAGATAATCGACGACCTAGGCGAAAATCAGTGCGTGCGCAACGCACTGCCGACCAAACCCAATCTGTCTAGAACAGGGTGACGGGTTCAGGCATCATTGTGAGATCCTTGATCTAGTCTTCAAACTTGAAGGACTTGCCACCGGTGATATCGATGGGACCGCCGCGGTAAGAGCCGCGCTTCTTCTTGTTCTTTTCCTTCGTGAAGCCCTTGCCGCGGGTGACAGAGAGATCCTTGAAGGCCTTCTCGGCGTAGGCGTAAGGGACGTAGGTGTTTGAGGGGTGGTCGTGGGGAAGCTCGCTGAGTGCGGCTAGAGGGGTGGGGCGGGTGCCGGTGTGTTTTCTCTTGTTGCCAGTTCCTGGGGCTGGGCTGGCGCTGGCTGATATGGGGGCCGGGGAAGCAACGACGGGCTTGTTGGTGGTGGTCTCGTTCTCGGAGTTCTGGATAGTGCCGCTGCTGCTAGAGGACTCTTCTTCTGAGGAGGATGAGTCGGCGGAGGAGTTGCTAGAGCTTGGGGGAAGGGGCGTCTTGGTGGCCTTCTTCAGGGCCTTCTTGTCGGCTTTCTTGTCGGCCTTATCGGAGTCAGAGTCAGACTCTGAGTCGGATGATGAATCGGAGTCGGATGAGGAGTCTGAAGAGGAATCTGAGGACGAGCTGCTAGACGAGCTCGAGGAAGACGAAGATGAGTCCGAGTCCGAGTCCGAGTCAGACGAGCTGCTGCTGCTGGAGGAAGAAGACTTTTTGACCGCGGACACCTTAGTTTTCTTCGCCTTCGGAGCTTCATCGGAGTCAGAACCCGAGGAGGAAGAGGAGTCGGATTCAGCCTTCCGCTTGACACCCTTTGATGCGGGTCCAGGAGCCGGTGCTACCTCGTCTTCCTCTTCGTCGTCAGCGTCGCTATCAGATGAACTTGAGGAGGAGGATGAGGACGATGACGAGGACGAAGATGAGGAGGATGATGAAGAGGAAGAGGAAGAGGAAGAGGTGGAGTCGCGTCTCTTGCGCTCAGACTTGGGCGCTTCGGCCATCTCAACATCGGAGTCTGAGCCCTCAGACTCGCTGTCACTGCTGCTACCCGAGCTGCTGGAAGAGCTCGACTTGGCCGAAGAACTCGAGCTAGAGGCCGTCTTGACGTCCGCCTGAGCCTCCAGGTTCTCGAAGACCTCTATAAGAGAAGGCACATCTTTAGATTCGGACTTGGTTGTGCTGATGGACTTCTTGGCGAGCTCTTCAGTGAATGCAGCACCCGTGGATGACAATCCATGTTCGGAGAAGAAGGCTGAAAGGGCAGAGACAAGGTTCGACGGCAGGGTAGTAGTAGTGTTCTTCTTTCCCTTCGACTATTATATCGGTCAACAATCTCAATCTCGAAACTTGCGAACTAGATTGACCCTCACCTTCTTCTCTGTCTTCACAGACGAGTTCTTCTTGCTGCTGGGTGCCATGGTGATAATATATGAGCAGTTAGAGGCGTTCTTCGAGGTCAATCGGTCAGTTCCACCTCTGTTGATCTGCATGAAAGGAAAAAGATCAAAAAAAATTGGCAGAAAAAAAGTTCGAGACTTGGAAAGCGGCAAGCCAGGGGAAGGCGTTCCATTGGTCGATGGTAGCTTTGGCTCGGCTTCAGGTTCCGCTGTGGGAACCAGGCACGTGATGCTTCCCTTTGGACAGCCGGAGTAGAAGTGTAGATGTGGTAAACCTCAGTTCGATTTTATACATCTATCACTTGTAAAGGTTTCCTTATTGCCTCGAACTATTCTTCCTGTGGCTCGATTGTTCCTTGATGCTCTAGACTCATTGTTCCCTGAAAGTGATATGCTCAATGTTTTACCGATATATATTAAAACATACTGGGTTCGTAAAAGGCACCCAGCCCGTCATGCTACCGAGTAGACTTGCCGCAAGACAGCATCCGGTGAGCATGAGTTGCAGTCCTAGATTGTGCAGACAAGCATCTATTTCATTCATTCTAGAAGTTTTCTATATTATATCACTTGGATTGTGGACGAGTATTTGTCGTGCATTCGGCCAAATAAGCACGTGATCTCGAGTATGCGGCTAAGGTTACGGAGTACGATACAAGTGATTCAACAAAGAACAGAGGGTGCGGGATGGCTTTGGCAAAAGTACTAGGGATCAGACAAACTGTTCTATTCTCGACGTTGGAAATATGATATCGAGTATCGCTATTATATTAGTACATATATGTTACAAGGTTATACGGCAAAAGAGAAGAAACTCAAGAAACATGTGGAGAAGTACGAGGTTGCATGTAAGATCCCGTAACAGCCACGAGCTCTCTCCGCCTGGCACCTGCTCGGCTGCTCCATCCCAGCATGAGCTAACGGGCCTGGAGTCGCTCCTCTGTCTACATAATCAGGCTTCATTTAAACGAACTATGCGATTCTGCCCCGCTATTACTCTCTAACCCCTCCCGATTTCCGCCTCGATTAATCTGCGTCGCCCGCCTTCCGTCCTTGCACTGCGCGTCCGCCCCGAGATTCCCGATCATGGTCACCTGGCTTCGGGCACCTCCTGAGTGATCCAGGCTGACGGCAAACAAACCATGAGTATGAATGGGCGCGATCGCTCAAGAGGTCCTGCAGGGGAAACGCCCCCTCAACGGGACCCTCGGCGAGGCGCTGAGAGTCGCAATGGTGGGCATGGACAATCCGGCTCGGGGGATGCAGCATCGAGGGCCGAAAAGTTCGAGGATGAGAAGCGGAGAATTATCCAGAGCTGCTTCTCAAAAAAGGATAGTGATGGCTCCTGTACGTTTATGATGACCTTTGCGCTGCACCCCTTGTACACACTCCGCAGGCAGCTTCCGTTTTCCAGGTCTTGTATAGCGGCGTCGCTTGCCAGGACATTTCTCCCTTCGCGGTGCGAGATATTTGGATCTGATTGACTGACTTTTCGATCTCAGTGGTCGAATCCTACATTACCCACGTTCGAATAGTAGAAGATGGCGCCTATCCCTCCACCCCCGCTCCGCCGAATGCATCGCCGGAAAATAAAAAGGCTCGCGTCATTATTGTTGCTGTGAGGCGGTCTGGAAGGGTGCGCATGCACAAAGCTAGGGAAAATAACGACGGGACATTCTCGATTGGAAAGACATGGATGCTGGACGACTTGTCTGCGATTCAATCGTACAATGCCTGGGTGCCGTCTAGCCCACTAGAAGAACAGCAAAAGCAATGGGCAACGACTGTTGGTTTTGTGGTGACGATAGGAAAACCCTATTACTGGCACGCTAAGACTCCAAAGGAGAAAGATTTCTTCATTGCCAGTTTAGTGAAGATCTACAAGAAATACACTGGCGGGAAGATCCCGAACCTTATAGGTTTCGACGAGCGAGAACGGCAACTCCTTCTGGGAACACCACCTGCTGCCCCGCCTGGCACAAAGGGACCTATTCCGGCTCCATCACCACCCGAAGGAGCCCTTCCGCCTCCGCGTCCACCATCGTCCCAGGGTAGCCGGCCCCAATCACCCTGGGCGCCCACCCGCAGTCGCGATGGTCCGAAACGAAGACCAACCGACGAAGAGTTACCTCTAAGAGCTCAAAGGAGCCGAGAGCAGATGAAGAGGCCTTCCACCGGACAGTCTGGAAAAAGTGGCCCTCCTCCATTCGGGCCACCGCAGCACCCTCCGCCAGTCATCCCGAGCGACCAGAATGATCAGCCACCACCGCGCGCAGTTGAACGGATTGCTCAAGAAGCCGGTATGCCCAGAACATCTCCACTTTCTCCGCCAGACTTGAGGAACAAGGACATACCCAGCAATCTGAGGACGCCTTCGTCACACTCCAGAGACAAGACTAGCAGAGAGACTGCTGATGGTAGTATATCAAGCGTCCACACGGATAGCCGACCACCTTCTTCAAGAAGCGCGAAGGCAATGCCTGAGCCACGTCCTATTTTACATAGCCAGGATTCCAATTCGAGTGTGCCAGAATTTAAACGGGCCAATGATGACATTGTTCCTGGCTTAATCCCTAGCGAGCTGCGAGTGAAGGGGGCTTCGAAAGAAAGCACCGGGATGCTATCCACTTCTTCAGCGCAACCCACACCTTCTTCAGGAGACCAATCAGCGAGCTCAAACCGTATGCAAGCTGCCGATGTGCCACCTGGATTGCGGCCAGGGTCATCCGCTAGTAACAATGTCGTTGCCAAACCCGTTGAGCCCCCGCAATCAGTTTCAGAGAAGCAGTCAGAGCCTAGTGAGCCTGTTCAGGAACGCAAGCTGGTCTCCCCTCCAATAAGTCCTCCGGAACCCCCGAAGGAGAGTGAGCAGGACGAGTTTGATGCCCACCGGCCAGGCCTTGGACCCATGGTCAAAAAGAAATCGAACAAAGACGTCGCGGGTGCCTTTCGCAAGGCTGCCACTGCGTACGGGGCGTTCAAGCCTGGCGCTTTCAAGCCGCGGCCTGGAGGCGCCGGTGAGAAACTTTTGGCAGCTGCAAAGAAACAAGCTGCTGGGGAAGGACCCGATGGGATTACAGGTGTTGTGCCTGCGCCATCACTTCGGAAGGCTGACGAACATACTGAAACCACAGCAGCTGAGAGCCCCATTGAAGAAGCAGCAGCACCAGTGCCTTTAGCACCGCCGGAGATCGCAGAAGTTCCTCCCGCAACATCACCAGTGTCTTCGGAACCGCCTAAGGTTGAGATTACGGAGCCTGTTGTAGAGTCATCCACACCTCCATTGCTGGATGTCCCGAAGGATGCTTCAGGGGTAGGGACGTCCAACGCGGATGGAAGATCGCGTTCCGTGTCACCTTCTCCTCGTGATCGGCGGCGCAGGCGCCACGAGGATAATACTATCAAGTATTGCCAGGCACTCGGACTCGATCCCAAGGTTCTTGCAGGTCGCGGTGTGGACTTTGACGACATCCTGACTGACCTTGGCTGGAACGGCCGCCTCTCAGATGAAAAAAGGATTGAAGATCTTGAAGTTGATGTTCGTCGGGAAATTGGGCGCGTTGAAGCTACAAGCTGGCTTGGTAACGTTGAGCAACAAGAAGGCAAGGTAGATCAACTTGCTAAACTCATTGACAAAACTATTGAAGAGTGTGAGGAGCTAGACAACCTCCTTACTCTATATTCACACGAACTCAATGTGTGTATACACCCAGCCTTTGTGGGCTCCCTTGCTGACTCGGTTTAGACCCTTCGCGACGACGTATCATACATAGAAACACAGTCTCAAGGCTTACAGGTCCAGACCGCCAATCAGAAGCTCTTACACAGTGAGCTACAAACTCTGCTAAAGACTCTTTCGATTGCGTCAAAGGACTTGCAGCCTTTGAAAGAGGCGTCTCTTAGCAATGTGGATGGTTTAAGAGATACCGAGGTTGCTCTTTCCAGTCTATACAAGGCTATGCTGATGATCGATCCTGAAATTTGGCAAAACAAAAAGCGACTTGATGCTGCTGGCGATCACAGCGGCGTGGGTGTGTACGCCGACACCGAGATTGGGCAGATGCGTGCCATCAAGGACAAAAAGGAAGAGTATCGCTTCCACACCTCGTCTTTCCTTCAACGGCTCAAGCAATTCATGGCTATTGCCTATCAAGTAGCGGAGCAGAAGCGAGCTGATGCCGCAGCAAACTTGCAGCGCGACCCTCTGAAATTAGATGGATCAGCTAGAGCTTACTCGCGCCGGGAGCTATGGGTCTATAATGCTCTTACGCTGTTCGCAAGGGAAGTAAGTGCGCCGGAATGGCAGGGTTTGATAACCCTCTACGAACAACAAGCCAAGCAATCCTACCAAGCCGAATTCCGCGACAACAACATGGCCTGGAAGAAGACCGCTCGGAAGCCGACCGGCGAAGAGCAGGAGCTCCTTTTCACCCACCAAGACAAGGAGAAGGAAGCCGAAGGCATCACGACGGCAGCAAGGAAGCTGACTGTCAGACGAGGAAAAACCATTAGAGCAGCAGGATTCAGACTTTCCTTCGGCGAGAAGCAGCAAGGGAAGCTTGAAGCTTTTGAGGTATTTTCTGGCACCCTTCAAGAGACAGCAAAAATGATCTCCGAAGAGCAGAATTTTGTTGTGCATTTCTTCCATCTGACTTCACTTTCGAATATGGATTTCGCAGACCTCGTGGCGTCAGGAAATCCCGAAGAGCGTGCTCTACCAGACGTCACTACTAAACAATCGCCTGATTCCGATCGAGGAATGGCAAGAAAGGTCGAACAGGTGATGGACGAGCTTTACTCATTCTGGCCAACTGACATGCAGAACCTTGTCGACTGGTCAATCAAGGCGGATCCTTTGTAAGTTGATGATTAACTATACTAAAATTGGATATGGAAGCTAACAATGACTGCAGACAAGGAATTGGTATCTTGTTTGCTCTGGAAAAGTCAATATCCGACTTGGATGACACCAACCAAGATTTCATAGTCCATTCGCTCCAGAAACTGCACTCTCGTTTGCTAGGCCTCTTCAATCGATTCGTGGACGAACAGATCCGTGGTATCGAAGAGACCAAGGTCAAGGTCAATAAGCGAAAAGGTGTCATCTCGTTCATGCGAGTTTTCCCGAATTTCTCTGCCGCAGTAGAGAATATGCTGTCCGATCCATCACAAGAGCTGTATGACGTCCGCATCAGTGTCAATGAGGCGTATGATCGCATCAACCGGGCGATGTGGGAATCGCTGAAGTTCATTGCCAAAGAAGCACCAGGTCAGTCTGCAGCGGTGGCCACGACTGCCGCTGGTGATCCTGAAGACAAGGAAGTCTTGAACTATCATATTCTCTTAATTGAGAACATGAATCATTATATCGAAGAAGTCGACGTTCGTAGCCTGCCGGTTCTGGAACGTTGGCGTGACCGGGCACAAGAAGATTTGGAGGAACATATGAAGCTGTACCTGGATTCAGTTATCCACCGACCACTAGGGAAGCTGCTCGACTTCATTGAGTCTGCAAGGGGCCTCGTTGCTCAGACCAGCACCCCCACGGACATTGCAAGCCGGCCCAGCCACTCACGTTCTGTCGCGAAGAAAGTGCTGGCGACTTATGATGGGAAAGAGATACGGCGGGGTATTGATCTGCTGAAGAAGCGAGTTGAGAAGCACTTTGGTGACGCAGACGACCCTGGACTGAGCAGAAGCCTGGTCCTAAAGGTGCTTCGAGAGTGCGAGGGTCGGTATGAGCAGGCTTACGATCAGACACAGCATATTATCCGTACGGTATATGAAGGCCAGCTCGAGATGGATTGGCGCAAGGAGGAGGCGACTGCCATGTTCAGGAAGTAATGAAGTCATTATATTATCTTCAGTTTTTTTTTTGTCTTGCGTTGTGCCTGTGCTATCTTCGTGCATGATGATGGACTATTGCTATTGTTTAACTATGTATGACCATAGAGCGGCGTCTGGGTTGAATATTCGTGATTATCCTTGTAGCTACCACCTTGCATCTTTCGTCTTCATTTCAATTTCATATAAATCAAGAGGGGCGACAGGGGTCAAGATTGTGATTGCAATTTTACTTTAATGGCAGGATTCTCTGCTGAGAAGACTCAAGTTTGGGCATCGGGAGCCATGGGTTGCCGGCCTTTATTTCAGGTTCAGGGGCTACTAAACGACGGTCAACACTTTGGCAGAGGATGAGAAACGGCATTTAGTATCGCACAGACAATTAGAATCGCCAGCCGAATCTACTCTCACGGCTTCAAAATCTCGACACCAAGTCTAGGCCGGCAGTATCACTTTGGTGGTCTCCGCTTCACGAACGATCGACCATCTCTCGATCCTTTCAGCTCTCGATCGTCTCCCCCCCATTTGCGACAAGACAATTGACAATCCTTGAGTCGCTCGAGATCCGATCCATTCTTCCATTGTTCTTTTAGACGACCGCTCTTTTCGTCTGTCTCTTCTAGCCATTATTCGATCCATTCCTTACGGCTGGTATGCAACTCCCACCCCCTTCCTTTGCAGTTCTTCTCCACCGTTCCCGCCAAGGGTGAGCATTGAGCAAAGGGCACTCGACTGGGGACTCCACCTCCGCCCACCACCTGTTCTAGGGGTTCACAAAATTGACCAAGCTCACGGGCAATTGCCAGTCAATTTTGTCTGTGCAACCTGCCGTTGAGATTGCTCTGCCTCTCGGGATTGCTCCTGTGTCGCCTTCGCTTTGTCGCTACGCGTTCCCCGAGTGCTCTTCAATCCCTTATCGGGTTGTCTCAGACACGAGTCCTAAAGGCTGATCGCAGATTCTCACCTAGGTTTCAAGTTAAGCCAATACAGCCAAGAAACTTCTTGATCATTGTCTCCGATAGAGCGGTTTCGAATTTATTGACATTCCTTCTGCACCTTTTCGGTCCCTTCGAGGGGAATACTTGCATGTCGCGGCCTATCCCCTTGATCAGACGAGAATTCCAGCTCCGCAACGACCTCCGCCGAATCGCTTCTCCCCCATTCCTTAAACGGCCTGACGACTGCTGCGGGGTGCGCTCTGGTTCGCCGCCGCTTATACAGACATGCCCTGGCGGCCTCTGCCTCGAATCGCTTTCGCCGTCGCCATCTATCCCTTCCAGCCCTCCACCCCAGCCGATTTACCCCTAGAACTCGGCGATGAACTGTACATTATAGAACAAGGCGGGAACAATGGCGAATGGTGTCGAGGCTACTTGGTGGCTCCGCCGTCGTTATTGGCAGGTTTGACGAGCACCAAGGGCCAGGCGCTCGAGGCGAGAGTCTTTTCGGGCATCTTCCCGCGCAATTGCGTTGAGATTCGAGAGGTGCTTGGTGACGGCGATGGACACAAGACATTGACAAATGGAGATCTGTCGGTTGGCGATGGGGCGGATGATGTGGAGGTAGATGTGAGGAGCAGTTTGGCTTATTCGCAAGACGATGACCATGTCGCCAGCGAAGTGTCCAAGGTGGTGATTGCGAAGAAAGAAAAGCCTTCACAGATCTTTATTCACAAGTCAGACGATGATGACCAGTCCACGCCAAGAGGGATTCGAACGAGCCCTTTTACGGTTGGCTCTCTTCCACTTACACCTGTCAATGTGGCTCCTCGCGATCCGGATGCGCCCAAGCCAGCCGCGCCGGTCCCTATGCTTAAGATTGGCGACGAAACACCCACCTCATCTTCCGAGCCTCTCGTCGACGAAATTGCATCGTGCTTGCGCGAATGGCACTCTACCAAGTTGCACGAATTGCTTCTTTCACAACGATATCAGGTGGTGGAGGAAATGTCAACAATTGTGCAGGAACTTGACTTCGCTAGGAGGCAGCTATTTTACAACGTCCTAACCTCGACAGAAAAGGAGGAGCTACGGCAAGAAGTCGTTTGGAAGCTCGTGCGAGGTAACAAGCTTCTCGGTGGAGAGGTCATCGTTCGAGACCCTGACCAGAGGGGTCGCCTGTTGACAGGCGAAGATTCCGCCGTGCAGTTGGCGAAGCTACAGTCTGAAATGAGCATGCTTGAAAGCAGCCCTACACACGCTTCGGATGCGGCAACCCTGCATCATTTACTACTAGATGTCAATGCTGTCTCGGGAAATGCCCCCGGCCCTGTGGTGTTGGCCGTCAATTTGTGCTCTCAAACGGAGTCCGGCGCCCTCAAGCCGTTATCTGAAACGTTTATTCTAGATATTCCGTCTCCTGAGCAATTTGCGAACTCGGGTCAGAGCAACAAATTGAAGACGCTTTTCACCGAATTATCGGCTACAGACATTGGTGATGGATCGGCAAGCGGAGCCAAGCTATACCTCGTGGTCAACGTTCGAGCACCAGAGGTTCCTTCTACAGCAAATGCTCCCACCCAAACGGCACCGGCTCCTTCTCGTGAAGGGCCAACCTCGCCCAAACAACCTCCTACCGCCAATAGTTCCGCTAAGGGAAGTCTTAGGCCCCGCCGGAGCATGATGTGGTCATCGAAGCCGCGTAGTACTCAAAGCTCAGACCAGCCGAGGGAAACTGCCAAAGCTCCCCCCCAGTCTTCAGGAAGTGTGGCAAGCAGTAAGGCAGGCCCCGTCCATTCACCGAAAGAGGCCGCGCAACTCCGTACTATCGGTGTCGGTATCCTAGAAGTCTCCCAGATTCTCCGCCAAGACAAAGATACTGAACAAGTTATCAACATCTGGTCTCCCTCAGAGCATAGCGAAGAAGGAGAAGGATACACAGATGGATTTGACGCTTTGATTCGTGCACTACTGCCCTGCCCAAGTGGCAAGTATATAAGGTCACCTCAGGCCGCTCGTGTTCATCTTCATCTGCACCCTTACGTCGATTGCGATGCGGATTCACTGATCCGAAAGAACCCAACAATCATGCATGATATTGTCCAGACCAGACGGATTGGCTTCTCCCAAGCGCCAACGAGGCCTAGATCTGACATCTATGTGACCATTTCGCATGCCACTTTTCCACCTGACGCTCTACTCTCGCATCCCCATACTGGTCAAATTCCATTAACCGCATATACCAATCTCCGCAATTTGCAGTTGACTCTTGAAGTGCGCACTGCATCCGGGGCAAGGGTTGATAAGTGTGTCTTCCCGGCCTCGTCAAACGCAAATCCGAATACTGCATGGAGGACGACCATTACCGAGAAGGGAAAGCCCTGGAATCAGACCATCCGCCTCAACATTCCCACGGACCAGATCCCAGGCTCCCATATCATCATGAGCGTTGCTGATGCGCCAGAGTTTCCGTTTGCTCTAGCTTGGATGCCCCTGTGGGATAATCAAGCCTTTATACGCGACGGTCCTCATTCTTTGCTGCTGCATGCTTATGATAAACACACCTCTACCATTGAGAATGGTAAAGGTGCATATCTGACACTTCCATGGAGCGCCTTGGGGAAGAACGAGTCGGCGAAGGACGAAGCTCTCACAGGACCTCTCGCTACTCTCCACCTCGATACCCATCTGTGTAGCACAGAATACTCACAGGATCAACTTATCCTGAGCCTGCTTAACTGGAAGGAGCGGTCGGTGGATGAAGTCATAGATACCCTGAAGAGGGTCGTATTTGTTCCAGAAATGGAGATTGTCAAACAGCTTAGCAGTGTTTTTGACGCGCTATTCTCGATCCTCGTCGAAAATGCAGGCAATGAAGAGTACGAGGACCTTATCTTCAACGATCTTGTTACTGTTCTTGGCATTGTTCATGACCGACGGTTCAATCTCGGCCCTCTGGTGGACCACTACACAGAAAACCAGTTCAACTTTCCTTTTGCCACACCATGCCTGATTAGGAGTTATCTTCGTCTCCTCCAAGCGAGCTCCGATCTACAACACTCGCGCAGTCTTCGCGCTACATTCAAGGTCGGCCAACATGTTCTCAAGTTTATTATCAACGCACGACAACAGCAAAAGCTGAAGGAAGAGGGCATTGGCATCACTCGTGTCCAGTCCACCTTTAACCGAGACTTACATACAATTTTCAAGTCGCTGGAGGCATTAATGAAGAATCCATCTGCTGCCATGGTTGGAAGCAAAACTCTAGTCGTTCAGCACTTCCACACATGGCTTCCAGAGCTATCAAAGGTGCTTGGGCGCGATGAGGTGATCATGATTGCTCTTAGTTTTATGGATGCATGCGCAGATGTCAAGGGCATGCTGATCCTATACAAGCTTGTCCTCATTCAGCATTACACTCGCCTTGAGATTTTCAGCTCTGGGTCAGAACGACAGAGTCTCGCCTCCAGCTGTATTGGCTGGCTGGATCCATATTGGGGGGCTACAGGTGTGGTCTCAGATCAGTACCGTGATCAAGTCCGTTTGGCTTGCGCCATTGTAGCAGAGCTATTGACCCAACCGGACCCGCAGCTCTACTCCTTCATGCCAAAAATCATCTCCTCCTACTACTCTATTATCCCTGACGGTGTTGATGAGACCAATTACCTGTCTCTTCTGTTCAGCAAATCATTCCCGTTCCAGCTTAAGGCTTCGAAGACTAGCCAAAAGTTTGATGAAGTTCTTGTAGAGCTGTCGGCTATCATGGCTGCAACCGCGGCAATTCCCAACCCCAAGCGGCTACGATTGAAGGGTTTGGAGCTTACCAACTTCCTAACCCAGGCATTTGAGGTTCATAATTCTATCTTGAACTGCGAGCCATACCCCGAGAACTGGTTTAGCATGCACGTCTACAACCACCGGGCGACAGTGAAGAGTCTTGAATACCTCGCTTCGTTAATGGTTGGCAAGCTACTCCCTCCTCCGGATGATGCCGAAACATTCGACACTAGGATCTGGGAGTCTTTCTTTATGACACTACTCAAGGTCGTCTCAAGCGATGCTCTTGCCTTGGAGACTGTACCTGAGCAGAAGCGGCGCACTATCTGGAAGATCGCTGGCGATGTTCGAGAACAAGGCGCTGACTTGTTGCATTCTACATGGGAAGCAATTGGTTGGGATACGGATCAGGATGAGCGAGAGCGCTACGGGCTGAAGAAGCTTGGCGGTTACCAGGTGCAATATGTGCCTGGCCTTGTCGCTCCTATCATCGAACTGTGCCTCAGTGTGCATGAAGGGCTACGTCATGTTGCTGTTGACATTTTGCGAACCATGATTCTCAGCGAATGGAGTCTGAACCAAGACTTGTCTATAATCGAAACTGAGATTATTTCTAGTTTGGACAATCTCTTCAAGACGAAAAACATGAACGAGGGAGTCATTCAGAAGCTCTTCATTGGGGAGCTACTTGATCGCTTCCACGGCTGCGATGCCTTCGATGAAGACCTTGGAAAGGCTGTCAAGGCTCTTATTGCTACTGTTGATGAGCTTCTTGATCTGTTTGTCGCGTCTCAAGGCGGTTCGATGGCTGAGAGTCTACATACTCTGCGACTAATGGAGTACATGAAGGATATGGGTCGAGAGGATATCTTCATCCGCTATGTTCACGAACTCGCTCAAGGTCAGGCTGCGGCAGGCAACTACACTGAGGCTGGTCTGGCACTGCAATTCCATGCCGACCTTTATGACTGGGATGCGAAGCGCTCTGTCCCTGAACTCTCCAACCCTCCTTTCCCCGAACAAACTCCATTTGAGAGAAAAGAATCTCTATACTTCTTGATCATCCAGTACTTTGAGGATTCCAAGGCCTGGACTCATGCACTGGCTTGCTACAAGGAACTCGCGTTGCACTATGAAGATACCGTCATGGACTTTACTAAGCTCTCACGGGCCCACAGTTCAATGGCGAAGATTCACGAGTCCATCGCAAAAGATGACAAGCAGTTCCCACGCTATTTCCGAGTCTTATACAAGGGTCTCGGCTTCCCGGCTACGTTACGTGACAAGGAATTTATTGTTGAATGTGGTCCTACCGAACGTATGGCTACACTTGTTGATCGTTTGCAAAAGGAACATCCTGCTGCGCAGGTTCTGTCTTCTGGTGAAGTTCATGATTATGAAGGTCAATTCCTCTATATTAGTCCGGTCAGTGTGCACCGGGACATGGGTCACCCGGTTTACCAGCGGTCCAAAGTTCCACCGTCGGTTCGTGATCACCTGTTGATCTCTGAGCCTACGCGGTTCAGCTCTACTCTGAGAAGGCATATCCGTGATGCGGATGTTCAGGAACAATGGGTGGAGAAGGTTATCTACACAACCTCAGAGCCCTTCCCGAATATTCTTCGCAGAAGCGAGGTAATCTCAACCGAAGAACTCGCACTGACCCCGCTGCAAACCGCCCTCGAGCGCACCTGGCGCAAGACGCAAGAGCTTTACCTGCTCTACAGGCGCGCGGCGTCTGGGGAGGATACGAGTCTGACGAACTTAACCGAGGCTTTGGAGCAATTACTTGATCTCAGTTCCACCACGCAAAGCTGCGTGGCTCACTACCGGCAGTTCTTGAATGATGATGAGCCTGAGGAAGAGGACGAGGAAGAGGATGCCAACACACCGAAACCGATCGACCCCTTGAAAAATGCCCTTGCTGTTGCTCTTATTGACCATGCTTTGGCTGTCAAGCACGCTCTCGCCTTATACTCTCGTCCAGCACATCAAGCTACTCAGACTGAGTTGACGCGCCGTTTCGAGGACGCATTTGCACCAGAGCTTTCTTCTCTCCGCCCAGTTGAAATCGTGCCGCCCTTGTTGCTGCACACTCCGAACTCCTCGGATAGTCGTCAGACGACAGCACTTCCGCGATCAATCAGTCCGGAGCAGGAGCTAATTCGCAATTCGCGAAAAAACAGCCAGGTCGGTCGGCAGAGTTCACGAAAGCAATCAGTCAGCCACCGGATCAGCATCATGAACCCTTTCAAGCGCTCCAACCACGGAGCCAGCAGCTCGGTCGCCACAATCCAGGGTCAACCTAATGGCAAGATAAATGGCCACGTCACTGGATCCTCCAATAAACTCGAGGAGGTTGATATTGATGATGCCGCTACCATTCACAGCCGGACGACAAACCAGTCGCGGGATGCAAATCCCAAGAGACGGAGTTTCTTTGGCGAAGTCCTTCAAAAGCATACCTCATCACTGTCAATCAGTACCAGTGTTACTGGTGATGACGCCAAGTCGCAGAAGCGGCAGCGGTCTCAGAGTGCATCTCGAAGTGTGACCGGCAAATCCACGGACAACGTCAGCCATGCTACGTCCCGTCACAACGGTACTGTCGAGGACCGCCCAACACCATCAATCACCAGCCCTAAGGGAGGATGGTCGACCATACCTTCAGTCACCGAACACCCGCGCCCAGTAACGCAGAGCAGCGTAGCTTCTGTTCGAAGTCCTGAACTTCGGAGTCCTGAGCTACGGAGCCCTGGCGCAACAAGCAGCTCCTCGAACTCGGGCGGCGTGCGAGACTCGGTCATGAAGCGGTTCAGCTTACTCAAGGGCGTCGGGCGAAAAGCCAGCCGTCTCGATTTCCGGAGCGAGCAAACTGTTCATGAGGAATAATCTCTTCTACTTTATTGTAATGTCTGGACATTATACTCCCTTCCTTTCATCTTTCTTTCAACCTACTATTCAGTTCATCGACTATGACCATGTTCGCATAAACCTTTAATCGGTTCTGCTTCTCCTTCCTTTCCTTTTCTTTCTATTCTCTTTGCACTTCACTACTCTTATCATTTTATACACTCTACTCAACGATATGAGCCATGTGGCGGCGATATCATACATCTACGAAACCAACTCTGATACCACCTTCTTTATTTTCTCTCTTCTTTGATACCTGTATACCTTTCTAAATGTGTTGTCATTTGTGTTTATGGGTCTGTAAGATATCCTGATCGAGTCGAGAATTGTTCGTTGCATTTGCTGGTCCTGTTTGCTATTTTCTTATCAAAAAGTGCGGATGTCTTATATTCTATATACCTTGCAGTATATTTAGTTTAAGGGGTACCTACTCAAAAGGCTCAAATAGACAAGAAATAAAAATAATCAGCACATTATATGCTTTTGTTATAAGTAGAGCCGCCACTATCAATCCTCCAGGTTTATTTTCATTCTGATTGGAATTAACTAGACTGTCAGTCGTTAACCATCTCATTCTCATCGCCACCACCAACTTCCAAATCTAAATCCACCACCCAAGGCGCATTCAAACCCTGATACTGAACATTCACCACACTCGCATTAACAAACACCGTCTCTTCCCCCCGCCTCAACGGCTTCCCCGAACCCGACGTAAGATCCACATACGCACTGCGCTCCTCCATCACCGTCTCTCGATCCGCACGAATCTCTTCTACCCTTCTCAGCCTACTCCCACTGCCACTTCCAGCCACCCCATCCACAGAATCATCCCCCCACTCAGCCCGCCTAGCCCCATGCCCCTCATGGATATGCCCAAAGACATGCAACGCGGGCCTCGCCCTCTCCACCGCCCTCCTCAGATGCTTACAACCCACACTTTCGCCGCTCCCAACAACCTGGTCTAGAATCCCCATCGGCGGGCCATGCGTGAGCATGATATCCACACCGGGAAACGAAGGGACGACACTATTTGTGGTTCCAGCACTGACACTCCCCGGGGATATATCACCGGCGGGATTAAATCTGTCTTCTTTGCGCGGATACGCAAAGGCCCACGCGCAGAACTCCGGCGTGTACGGCGATGCGTAGACGGTGAACTTCGCGCCCGTGGAGGGGACGATGAACGTGCGGGTTTCTTCTTCCAAGTAGCGGATTCCGGCGTTCACGGCCGCGTGGGATGTGTAGAGGGCTTTGATGACTGCTGGGGACTCGAGGTTCTCTCCACTTTGCTGTTCCTGGCCTGAAGGCTTCCGAGGCAATCTCGCTAGATGGTCCTCTTTATTGGGTGCGCGGTACCGGTGCCGCAGCCACCCGACTCGGTTGTAGTAGCCCTCGTCGAGTGTGATGTCGTGGTTTCCTGCAATGACGATCTTGAGTTCGGCCGGGTGGCGCTTGAGCATCTCGAGGATGAGGGTGTGTTCGCTGTGTAGGCCGACTTTGGTGATGTCGCCGGCGTGGAGGAGGATTTGGGCGGGTGGAAGGGGGTGTCTGTAGGGTGTGTTGAAGGATGAGGGGGATGGGGGGAGGGTGTGGGTGTCTGAGATGAGGAGGAGGCGGGTTTTTGTTGTTTTGGGGGGCATGGTGTGGTTTCTGTTTCGCGATGGTGTTGGGAAGGTAGATAGGAAGGAATTGGTGAGCTGTGGAAGGAGAATCTGGTTGAGGTGAGTGGTAATGGTAAGATGAATGGTGAGGGGAAGACATATGATTTACTTATTGGGGTGCGGGGAGGGAATGGGGATGGATGCCTTGCAACTTTGCAAGGTATCCATTTTATACAATGGAGGGTTGATTACTCGGGGGAATGTGACACAACAGGAACTAGTCATTAGTTATGCATCTACCCTAGCTTATCTTTGTATACGATCTATAGAAATGCCCGAGCCCATCAAGTTCGCAATGAAGTATACAGATTCAGACCCCATACCTCAGCCACATCTCCGTCATCTACAATCATGCTCCTTTCGAGCTCCAACTCTAAGTTGATCCTTCCAAGTCCCGCCATTGGCACGGAGCAACTCACGAATCGCTGGGCACGACTCAGCCTCACAACGAGCTTGGCCCCAAGCTCGTCTCATCATAATCTGCATTTTCAAAAGAACAACAAAGTCAAACTCACCATGCCCCCCCTTCACATTCTTTCTATACAATCCCAACTAACGAACGGATGCTCCTAATCGTATAACACCGCATCCTGGAATGGCGCCATGTTCCCCTCCCTCCGCCCACGCACCAAATACCTCTCCCTAACGCTCTTCCTCCTCATCACCACCTACCTCCTGTTCACACGAATCGCCCACCTCACCCACTCCCACCTCTACGACCTCTCCTACGACTCCCTCTTCACCCACCAATACAACGTCTACATCCTCACCTCCTCCTGCGACCGCTTCGCCCCGGAAATAGTCTCCCAATTCTCATCCGACCCTGCATCCGTCTATCTCGTCCCCAACACCCACTCCATACCCGCCTGCGACACCCTCACAACCTCAAAGCAAGCCTCCGCCCAACTGCACACAGACACAACCACCCTCGAAGACAACGGCCGCACCGCCAGTGCCGACGACATCTACCGCCTCAAATACCTCACCGTGTTATCCCACTGCCAGGCATCCCCGAAATCAAAATGCTTGATCCTCGAAGACGACATAATATTCCTGCACGACCCGGCGCGCACCCGCAGCGTGCTGATCGAGAATACGCTGCCGCTGTTCAATGATGGGGAGCGGGATGCGTTTGACTGCACGAAGCGCGGGTTTGGGTGGCTGGGGACCTCGCATACGGGGATGGGCAGTCAGTGTCGGGTTTATAGTAGCTGGGCGGCGGAGTGTCTTCGGGGTTGTCTAGGGGGGCCGGAGGGCGGGGTGCAGGTTGATACGGGGTTGAGGAATTGTCAGGTGAGGTGTGGGTTGAAGCAGAAGAGGTTTTTGCTTGTTGTTCATGGGGGGTTGGGGAGTACGATGGGGAGGGAAGGGAAGAAGGAGAAGAGGGAGTGGGAGAAGGAGACGGAGAAGTTGGAATTGGGGGATGTGGGTTGCGATAGTTGAGGTGCTTAGTGATGATTACACAATTTATGCTACGCTACCATGGCTGTCTGTTGCAACTCTACGAGAAGAAATCGTACAAACACCGTAATTCATTATGAAGCTCAAGCTCATCTACATCTGGCAAGACCAGAAGATGCGTGCCAGTCAGGACCAGTAGTTGACGAAAATCTGTTGCTAACTCCGAGGGACCACCTTTTACATGACAATCAAAAAGGTTCAAGGCATTCACAAATAAATAAGAGGGAAATTTAATTTTTTGCGATATCTCTTCTCATTTACTCGCGCTTTACTTGCGGATCGCACGCTGGTAGAACGCAAGCTCGTCACCCTCCAAGATGTACCCATCAACACGACCGCTCTGGCCAGGGCGGGAAGCAATAACGGCGTAGAGACGGCCGGACTCGAACTGCTTCTCGATGGCGCCCTCGACCTTGCCAGACTCGGCGAAGCGAGCAGCCTGCTTCTTCACGACGCTGTTGCTCTTCTTCTCCTCGGTGGCCTCGGTCTTCTGCTGGCGTCTGCGGCCAAGGGGCTGGCCGTAGTGGGCCTCGTACCATTGACGGAAGGGAGCGGCATCGATCTGGACGACGGCGGACTTGGTCAGGGTGTTGGTGCGGACAAGCTCGTTGTTCGAGGGGTGGTAGGCGACAACGATGACACGGGTCTTGCGGGAAACTCCCTCGGAACCCCAGGAGAAGTTGCCGGACTCGAGGCGGAGAGCACGGAACTTCTGGTTGCCACCACGGGTGCGGACCAAGTGGATGCGCTTGGTACCGATACGGGTGTTGGCGGGCTGGCGACCCTTCTCGAACGCCCTGTGTTTGACAAGTCAATATCGGCCGAAAATGTCTTCCGTTTCTTCCGTTGCGCGAGCATACCTCTTCTTGCGGTAGTAGGCCCTCTTAGCACCGGTGGCCGAGCGCTTGTGGCGCGAGTCGCGTGAGATACCCATATTTGCGGTCGATGTGGGGGACTGTCAGGTAGGAGTATTAGCACGAGTTGAGTAGAAAAAGATGTGATCCAGTATTCGGTAGTCCTCAATTCTATCGTCGAGCAGGATATCGATGGCGTGTTGATTGTGTTGCACTTGCAATATTCGATTATTCGATTCGCAAAGCTCCGAATGTGTGTCGAAAAAAAAAAATCTCAATCACTCCAGACCAGCAATGACAGCAGCGATATCAATGCCCGTTCACTTCCACAATTGTTCCTCTTCTCTTCTCCCTCGTAGTCGATACCACTCGATAGTAACTGTTGACGAACGAACGATTGATTTTGATCGACTTCGAAGATGCACGACACCCGCTCGACGAGATAGAACCAACGGAAACCGAAAAAATAGAATCACAGTATTCGATAAAGAAGATGCTCACCTCTAATCCTGCAGCCTCTCACCAGGAACACAGCAAGGGTTGTCGTGGGTTGTCGAGGAGTTGAGTGCTTGTCGTCGGCGATCGTGGATTCCGTGTGTGGTCTTCGCTTGTCGAAGTTGCCCTATTTTCGTGGGCGCTAGCCGAGTGGAGCTAGTCTTCGGCCCCGTGACCTCGTCTACGCTTTGCTTTTCTGGGCTAGCCTGGCGCCTGAGAGATAAGGCATAAATTGATAAAGTCTGAAATACTTGCATTCCTCGGTAGGTATGTATGGCCTTGCTCCGGGTTGATTGTAGCCCTACCCCCTATAATTATGATATTATCTGTACAGTGTACTAGGTACTCTTCTCGTGGCCCCCCTCCTCCTTGCTCTTCACAAACGCATCAATTCTCTTCCAAGCCGGAAAACCCTCCACCCACCCCAGCACAATCCAAGTCCACCACAACCCCGAAAAAGCCTTCACCTGATGCTTCCTCAACCTCAACCAACCCAGCAGATAAAGCGCTTCAAAGCCGTGAATAACAAACAACACCCACCAAATTGTTGACCCCCACTTGGCACTGAACCCAGTAAACCCAGGGTACCGATCCAATCCCGCAGTTTCGTAGAGCAGAGAGCCAGGCTGGAAGTTCTGAGGACGCGCGTAGCCGACCAGAACGGCGAGACATAGTGCAAAGGGGATGTACTCGGTTGGCTTTGGTGGGAGGTACTCGGTGAGTACGGTGTCGGAGAGGTTCAGTCGGCTGAGGGACTCCTTGTGCATGGCGACAACGCGCGGGCGGGTTTCGGTAAACGAGGTGAGAGGCGGGTCGAAGGGGATTGTGTAGCGGGTGCCTTGTGCGGAGATGACCATGTCTGTTAAACGGAGGTCTTCGAGGGTTGGCTTTTCGGCGGCGCGAGGTGAGACGGCGCAGTAGGCGCGGAGGTAGAGGGACAGGGAACGGGCATGGTCATTGTTCATGTGTTTAATGATGAAGGCTTTGCGTGATGCATCGTCGGCCATCTTGGTGGATTCGGTGTTGTGAGGGCTGGGATTGAGAAGCTGAAAGGTACGAATGCTGGGAACACCGTGCTTATGGCTGAGGCAGCGAGGCTATCCATCCCGATTTCCGGGGTTGCACGAGTTATCTCCGTCGCCAGGGGCCGAGGTTTCTCCCATGTGCTCCACATTCTGCTACTGCCTACAACTATCTCTGATTTCTTACAGAACTGCCGACAATGACTTCAAGACATTAGAAATATATCGATTAACGCTTCTAGAAGATAACCAAAGCGATGCAAAACCGAACCAACCGAACAGCGATCAAAACATTAACTGCTGCAGATACTCCGATAAACAGAAGCATCACCTCGAGCGGAGAACCTCATAACTCGTTATAGACAGAATAAAGGAAGGAATGTCGTTAATTTGGAACACGGCGCACGTTTTCGATGTCGAGATCAAGTTCGAAGTCGATGTCGAAGTCGCTAAGCACTGTTGTTGTTGACGTTCGTTAACTCCTATTCACGATTGGCGGCAGTTCAATAAATCCACGGCAGCCACCATCACCACCATGATATAGAACCGCGGACCTTGAAGACTCTTGGCCCAAGATTATATACGCCTGGGGGGAGAGGGGAAGGGAAGAGGCAGGTATAAAACACTGCAATGGGGAGGGGCACTTACAGCAAAGCGAGCGTCAAATCACCGTGGATCCTCGCCTTCAGCTCAATCTCAATATCCAGATTGACATCGACCTTCAGCTTCAGGCCTTCCTCGTCATCGATGCCCTTCTTGTCCTTCGCTTGTGATATCTGGCCGCCGGTCCGAATGGGCGGTGCAGGGTCCTTGCTGCTTATTGACTGGCCCTGGCTCTTGTACGACTGCATTTGCTTTCCAGAGTCTTCGTCTTCGTCGGAGTAGTCATCTTCATCGGAGTAATCGTACTCATCGTCGTACTCATCATCATCATAATCGTCAGAGTAGTCATCTTCGGAGTCTTCCTGAGGAGGGCCCTGGCGCTGGGCGGATGGCTTCTGGTCGTCCTGGGGCTCCTCCTTGACCTTTTGTTGCTTCTCTGCGGTGGCCATTGTGGTTTATGAGTGTGTATATGAGAGGGAAAGAGTGAGTTGTGGAGGTGGAGGATAATCTGGAGAGGAGTGATGGCCGGGTGTTGGTATAGTAAGTGGTAGGTAAGTGAGGTGGTAGGGTGGAAGTCAGAAGAAAACCACCTAAGGATAATTAAAATGACATAAAAAACCCGCAAAGAACTAAGGAGGTATATGAACTAAAACAAAAATAGAAAAGTCGTCAGAGAAATACCCTGATGACTTCAGTGGTGTTTATCCTGATGGCAACACCCAGAGCCCAGGGCTACCAGCCAGATACGTCACAGGCCAGTATATTGGAGGAAAACTACCGAAGCGCACCACGACATCATCATCAGACACCGCCGATGCCTGCAAGTACAATAGCACAGTGCTTTAAACAATGCCGAGCCAGTCAGCCGATGACAGCATAACCTGATATCGTCATTTCTTACCCCGTAGGTTAAGTTAGGTCGAGGCTAAAGGGCTAGTGACGGCCGTTAGAGCCGTTATACCTCGCGGAGTAACCCCCCGGCCGAGTAGAACTGCAGAACACGCGTGTTAATTTCGCCGACCCAGGGAACAAGGATTTCAGATCTCGCTTGAAAAAATATGCAAAATAGGTACCGAAGGCCCCAAACGTGGTTTCTGGTGGCCAATTCCCAAGCTAAAATTAAATCCGAGCGTTGAACCAGGGACTGCACTGCAGTGGTTGCGACCCTCAAAAGCAGTAAGATGGAAACAGAACTGCATCCTGATTGGCCACGCATACATCGAGCGCCAACACAGCGCTAAACCAAGATTTGCAACGGCGCTGTCTCAGCACTCCAGTGAGATGCTGAGCTGTGGGTGACTTTTCCCCAGTTGGTTGAATTCGCTTCTGACTATCCCTGCACCGGTAGACGTCATATTTCTCGGCCGCCGCTCGCTGTCAAGCTCTGGAAGGCTGGGGAGGATTGCGTCGTGGAGGGGCCTCTTTCATCATAGGACCATAGGTAACCATCATACCTTCTCTTCCTAGCCAGTCGATTGCTTCGGAGCCCTCGAGCCGTGTCTGTGTGCCACACGGCCGGTCCTTTTCTCTGGTAGACAATGACGCTGTGCAGCTGTCGTGTGAAGTAATTCTTATTAACGTTTCTGGCTTGAGCTGCAGCAAAGGGGGTTATAAATAACATATTCCTGGATTGGACTGGGCTAACTCTCGTACATATCAATCACACTACTCTCTATCTGACACTACTACGTCTTTCCTACCTGGCTTAGCCTCTCTCAAGCCCTTTCCAAGTCTATTATATACCTCCCCAGCTCCCCCCCACAACTTGACTTTAATTTTACTTCTCTCTCATCATGGCCGACGACTCCAACCCTCAATCCCCCAACCCCAAGGAAGAGTCCTCAGACAACGAGTCCCCCAACCAACAACAACAACAACCCGCCCCAGAGCAAGACGCCTCCCCAGACACAAACAACAACAAGAACCGCGAGCAAGAGTCCAACGACTCCGCCGACGAAGAAGTCTCCCGCCCCGAACCCGAAATGGAGCAGCAGCCTCAGAAGCAACGCCGGCCCCGTCGCCAGCAGCGCCGCCCCCGCCGCGAACAACAAGGTGGTGATGGCGGTCCCCTCGGTGGTCTCGGCGGCGTCGACCAAGCCGGCGACCTCGTCCAGAACACAGCAGGGAATGCAGTGAATGGCGTCACGGGCAGCGCGGGCAAGGCTGTCGGTGGGATCCTGGGCGGTGGTAAACAGCAGGAGGAGGAAGGCGGCGGTGGTGGTAAGGGCAGTGATGAGCAGTTGCGTCTGAGGCTGGATTTGAATCTGGATATTGAGATTCAGCTTAAGGCGAAGATCCATGGTGATTTGACGCTGGGATTATTGTATGTTTAGGCTGATTCCTCTTATTCCTTCTCTGGGTAGATATGCTGACTGACTGATTAGGAATTAGTGAATGAGTTCGCTGCTGCTTTGCCCTTCGACTCGATGATGATGATGCATATGGATGCTACTCCGCCATACTATGCATGCATGCATGCGCTGGTGATATCAACCTCACCGTCTGATACGTGATGTCGTCTACGAATTTTGATTATACTTTCCTTTCGGTTGCTTGGTTACTTGGGTTGCTTGGTTATTTGCGGTGGTTTAGATTCGTCCTTCTCAAGCTAGCTTTATTTACCGCTTTAATCGGCGTGCTATTCTATCTTATGACTCTGCATTGCAAGCTTGTACTCTATCAAAATGATCCATCATTAATGACACGCAACTCATCCAGAAAAGACATCTCGGAAATCTAGATATGTACTCCAAAGCTATATACTCGGGAGAGAGAATATACTGTCTATAGACCAGCAACCCGCATCAAGCCATACCCAAGCGTGACGACAACAGCCCATGACATCAGACTGGCGGGGATGCCCCGCGTGAAAAAGTGTCGTACTTGCAGGTAGCGCTGCCCAGTCTGCGGCACCTCCGTCATAATCGCGGCTAAGAAACCGTTAGCATCACAACGTGACAATACTAGGCTGGAAAAGGGTAGAGGTGAAACATACTCATGTTTGGGAATCCACTGGTGGGCAGAGCCATGGCTACTGAGCACATGAGTGCGCTGGCCATCACCAGCAGGTTGGGATGTGGGTCATCCATCGCAACGCCGATCTGTCGAACCAGAGGGAGCATGATCAGCGCTGCAACAGTGTGCGAAATAAATGTCGCAACGACCAAAATAAGGGCCGAGAACACGATCAGGACTCCATAAAGGCTGAAATGTTCAACGCGGACTCGAATACCCTCCGCGATCGTGTGCAGCAGCCCTGACGATGTCACCGCTTTTCCAAGGCAAAGTCCACCAGCGGCCAGAATGATGATGGTCCACAGGAAATTGTTGAAATCTTCCTTATTTAAGATTCCGGTACCAAAGAACAGCACAATCGGGATGATCGCAATCACACCCATGTCTCCGAACACATGCTCGAGCTGATGACTGGCGCACCACAGAGCGATGGTGGTCAACGTCACGAAACTGATAAAGTATTGGATACCGGAGAATTTATCCTTCAGCGGTCGAATGGGCACAATAGTCGTGTCCCGGCCGGGTCGGAAGGTTACCAACAACAGCACCCAAATCAGCAGGAGAGAGATGATGCAAACAGGAAGCGAGATGAAGAACCATGTGCCCCAGCTGATGCTAGGATACATGTTCTGCAGGGCGATAATGTTCTGAGGCGAGGCGATGGGAGACGCGGCGCCGCCAACATTTGCAGCGAGCGCGATCCCTAGAACCAAAGCCTTGGCAAAGCTAGAATCTGGTGACAGATTTCGTAGTAGAGGCTATATTCAGTTAGCTAGGTACATAACAGTGAAGGAGATTCTGACCTGAATGATCGAATAGCAAAGAACCGGCGACGCAACGTTGCTAATCCACATGCTGAGGAACATGCTCACGAACATGTTCGTAAGTAGTACAACACGGTGGTTGGACCCGGCTTTACTCAGGACGAACAATGCCATGCGCCGGGCAATGTCGTACTTGGATAGTGCCGCGGCAATGGTAAATCCACCGAGAAGCAGCATGATCACCGGGGTCCACATGGCACCAAAAGCAACTGTTGTGGCTTCTTTCGGACCCAAGCGTTTGTATGGTTTTTCTTCGGACTTCATGATACCCAGAACAACGACAAGGAAGGGAATGAGCAGGGAGGTTACAAACAGTGGGATGACCTGGACGGTTAGCTATATCAAATGAGCTGAAACTTGACACTCACCTCAGTGGCCCACAACAAGCTGACAAAAACAAGCATTGCCAGGCAGTTCTGCTGCTCGGGCTTCTCCATGATCGGAATCGTAAGTAGCAGGGTAAAGACAAGCAGAACGATCACGAGTGTTCCAAAGTTTGCACTCCAAAGCCATGTCGGTGCACTAATCACTCCGAGGGGCGTCCGCAGCTCCTTGCTCGGAGCAGCCTGTTCGTCGCCCTGTCGGCGTGCCGTTGCAGGATCCGTATCTCCTCCAAGGAGTGTCCGACGGATACCGACATTGGCGGCTTGAGCCTTTCTCTCAATACCAATCATTTCTCTCCACACAGTATTCCTTTCCCATACAACGTGCTCCCTGAGGTGTAATCGGAGCTCTCGTTTGGCCAGAGATATATCGCCCGTGGTAATCAGATCGGCATATAGAGTCTCAATTTTGAAGATATAGCCCTCAACTCTATCCAGGGTGGAAGGTAAGAACGGGGAAGCGGGAGATACAGTGGAGTTCATGTACTCGCGGCGAAGGTTGCGGTCAATGATCTTGTCGTATTTCTTCAAAGCCTTCGAGAACCCAGTCTTATTGAGCTGAATATACGATTTGAGTCCGCAAAGAGAGACATAAACCGCAACGATCCGTTGCTTCAAGGACGAAGCCGAGTTGTACAGTTCAAGGAGGGTTGGATCGGTGAGCTGCTCAGCTTGCGTTCCGCGTCGACTAAACGATTGGCTCTGTAGGCCGTACCTCGAGTCTGTCCAGAACGAACTCCTCATATCATCGGTACGGTCATCATCGGAAGGACCGTAAGGAGCGCTATGCGAGTGACCCACAGAAGGACGTGCTGTTGAAAGACGCTCATCATCGCTATCATCCTCGTCGTCCGCGGCCGGCCCGCTCGCCAAGCTCGGACGGCGGTCGTGTTCCAAACCAAGGTCGGCCTGGTTGTCCGGTACAGAGCCTGTGCTCGTCCTTCTCGTCTTGGTCAGGCTCTCATGCATGGGGTTCATATCGGCACCGTCAGCTTTAGCTGTGTACTCCTCCGCATCTCTCATAACATCATCAACCTCCGCCAAGACTTCTGTTTCCTTTGCGCGATAGAAGGAGCATATCTTGTCCAGCTCTACATCAAGGGCCTGCTGGAATATCTTGTCCGCATTCGGAGCGCTGTCTAGTAGAGGAGCGGACTCGGCGTCGGTAGTCTGTTCACCTAGGCGATGGGACTGCTGTTCTAGAGAGTATATCCTAAAAAAGGTGCATGCGCATTAGCCGGAGTCAACCAGAACTGTATGACCGAGCACGGGACTGGCGTCGCACAACCGCGATCTGGAACCTATAGGGCGGGGCAGAAAAGGATAAGAGCGCAGAGGCCGCTCGATATTCTTGAACGTACAATTTCTTGAGGTTGCTATAAGCAATATAATACGCACTCCAGTCCGGCACAGCGTTGAACTGGATGCTGTGAGAGAACTTCATCTTGGTGGTTGTGTCGCGATCTTTTGGGGTTCTCGAACGAAGACGTAAAGCCTCTACCCAACAGCGAAACCTGAGTGATTTATCACGACTCCGAGTGGGGTGCTGCTGCGGTCGAGCGTCTCGTGGCCCAAGTTCGGTGGATAGACTGCGTGGGGGCTCTGAGGTGGTACGAGGTTGACCAGGATATTCGACGAGTTCGATGTCTTGGGGAAGGGCCGAGTTCACAGGATTGTTTTCAGTAGAGGCACTCGTCGCAAACGCGAAGCGTGCCGCTCTGTCTCTACCAGCATTCGACGACACGGTGTGCGGCGTGAAGACCTTCAATCACGGGCTTTTCGTGGTACCGTAGGTAGCGGCTCAGGTGGAGTTCGGTTGGCGTCCGTCGAGTCGCAGAAGAGGTGATTGAAAGCTTTAAGCTGAGTGCACCGACATAGGTGTGCGGTCGATGGGCTGACGGTCGTACAGAGACCTATAGAGGTAGCGTAGGCAGCATTGAGTCCGACTGTCTGACTGGAGTCGAGAAGCGAGGCGAGTGACCTTGGAAACTTGGCAGGCTTGAAGCTCTGAGTTTCTGCACCGCCCAGCAGCCTACCCATTTGGGATTAGTCCCAGCACATACTCCGACGGAGTATACACTTCTTCATCTCTAGCATCTTACGACAACAACGATATCATGGATTGGAAGACGATATGTCTGTTTGAGATGCTATGGCTCAGGTAAGGGGTCTAATAATAGCTAGCGGTGAGGAGAACAGCAAGACTACACTCCGTACTGTCGAGGGCAATCGCCTTTCTTCTGGAAGCTACTATCTCCTGCATGATGAAACTATGCAGCACGCTCTCTGCTGTGCTATGTGGTGTCCCTGGGTAAATGGCTGACTTTAATGGGAGATATAATCATGACGGATAGATTTCCAATCGTTAATGAATACTCTTGCCTTTTGCCTCCCACAGGTGCTGGCGTGGAGAGGTTGGGAATAGCACCTGAACGAACACTTGATGGTGAGGAAGAAGATTACCTCACCAGTATAGAAAAGGTATCGCACCTGAGTTTTGCGCATGTTCAAAAAGTCTGAGCAAGCTTGATACGCCAACCAGGGACCTTTCGTTTTTGGGAATCTCGAGGAAGACATTGCAGCGTAAGCCAACTCACATTTTACTGACATCTGTATTGACGGACCCCGACTGATCAGAACACAGCTCACGTGACATTGCTTTTGACGGACTAATTAGAACGCGTCGAGCCGGAATCGGGACTGGAATTGAGATCCCAAAACCAAAGCAGATCACGTGTCCATTTAAGGCTTACTTCGTGCGCAAATGATATAGATTCTAAGGGATAAATAGTTACTTAATCCTTACTAGTATATTCAAGAAATCAAACCTTAATTCTTTACTCGGCTCTTCCTTGATTTATTACTCAATGAACGGTCCGCTTTAAACCCACATTGTGCAAGCACCACATAAATAATGGTGGCACATTGGACAATGATCGGTGATACTAAGTACTTTAGGGCCATCGCCACAACAGCACTACAGAATGTACATAAGTAAGTATTATCAGACGTTTTCGAATGGAAATTGCAAGAGTACTGGCACTTACACAGGTCCACAAAGTTATGGATTCATCCTCACCTGACACATTTGCATATGCCGCTCGAGACGGTTTCTCCCGAGAGGAGGGGCCTTGGGGACGAGCTGGCTGCATTTTTGTCTCCTGCATTGTCTCTGTTCTGGTCTCCATTTCACTTCTAGGTTCGTTGTTTTCTCGTTGAACAAGGATGGCAGACATCCGGTTTAGGCCGGTGATGCTGTCTTCGAAGTGCATGTATATCTTTTGGACGACGGTTAAGGGGCTGCCCCTTACATCCATGTCTCTTGGTTCATCATCCTCCACCTCTTCATCGGAGTCAGTCAACATACTCGGTTCTTGCTCTTCTGACCTGTGAAATAAGAGTTCGAGGTCCCGAAACAATCGCTCGATCCTGGCCAATTGACGAGTGATCGGATTGCTAACAAGAGGATATCTCTCGAGTCGATCGCGCAGCGACGTCTGATCGTACTGGTTTTGAGCAGCACCGAAATCTTTTTCCCAAACCCTTAGACGCCCGAGCTCGTCTTGCCACGCCGAGAAAGGTAATCCAACCGCTAGACCCTCGTTTTGAGCATACTCAGATTCCAGTACATACTTGGCGTGGGCAAGAAACTGCGTCCAGCCAGCCACGGTCAAGATAGTGCTGTCCATGTTTTGGCTTGTCAGTTAGCCGTTAGACGACTTGACTTCTCTCTTCTCTCAATATGCAATGGAACACTGCAGGTTGCAAGTGTGAATAGAAATGTAGGTATCTAGTGGGCAGATCTGGAGGAAGTTGGGGAGGAGGTTGACATACCAGCCTTAGCTGACCTGTAAGGCTGGGGAGTTTGCGCAACACAACCCCGCAGTGAGACAGCTGGCAGCGACCTCGTAAGACTATCTCATCTATCGAGACGATGTAGATGAAAGAGAACATAAGCTCATCATGGAAACGGCAGGTGTTATACTAGCGACGATCCCCCTCATCATTACGGCGCTTGACAAGTATGTCGAAGTGCTTGATACGATACATTTGTTCCGCACAGAAAGATATCGTCGATATCTTGAGAGATTCTCTACCCTCCTAGCAGCGCAACAGGCCTCCCTAATAAACTCTAATGAACTTGCTCTCGGAATCGAGATCAGTGATGAGAAGATTACTCACTTCTTGAGCGGTCCCAGCGGTATAGACACTATGTGCAATGATCCAGCTCTGCGACCTAAGCTGCAGGCAGTATTGGGTCGTGATTACGGTACATTCGCAAGAGTCATGGAGGACGCCAGGCATCTCTTGCAAGAGATCAACCGCAGGCTGAAAGAAGAAGTCCCAATTCCCGTAAGTTGGCCGACACAATCATTTAGTACGTTGCTGACCTTCGTTTAGCCTGCTTCGGCCCAGATCAGCGCGATGCGAGAGATCCGAAAGGCTAAGAACATACTCTCAAAGAGGAAATATGATCAGCTGTTTGGAGATCTGGACACTTCAATCAATCTGCTCAAAAGTCTTGCTGATCAGTCCAAGAATCGTCAAATAGTGGCTTCAATGGCACAGCGACGTGGAATTATACGCCCTTTAGCTGCAAGCATCCATAAAGCACTTCTCCGAGAGGCGTGCTGGGGCTGTTCTTGCCGCGATAAACATTCCGTCCTGTTGATGATGGATTTGAATTTCGAGGCAAAAGGCATGTCCGAGGTTGTGTTTAGAATAGCACTCGCGACGGTGGATGACCCAGTCCGCCCTCTCTACCATTGGCAGGAAATCGAAATTGAACCGTCCCGAAGACCAGCAGGAAGTGTTCAGATTTTGCAAATGTGTTCTACACTGGCTGCAATGAGCGTGATGGGTGGCGACTGAAAGATAATTGGCAGTCTTCCGGAAGGAGAATACCAACATCAAGTGTTCTTCGCAAAGCAAAACATATCAAACATTGAATCTCAGTCCTTGGAACATATGCTTATGTCGTCGACACCAGCACCATGGATTCCAGGGTTCTAATTTCGGAAGAAGGACCGCCTTCAACTTGCAGTGAGATTAGCAAGGAGCGTCCTCGATTTCCAAGGAAACTGGTTGCGAGAACATTGGCGCACTCGTGATATCGTGTTTCCAACAGACGGAGGGAAGAGTGATCTCCAAGCCCAAGCCTCAAAAAACCCATACTTGGCATGGAATCTCTCCAGCGAGCATACCGCAGGCTCGGCTCTATCCTCAGTCATTCCAAGCCAAGTCCTCTTTCCCTTAGCCCTGGCCTTGATAGAGTTGTCTCTGTGTCGCCCCATTTCTGCTCTTCAGATTCCAGAGGACCAAAATCCCGAGGAGGGTGTGTCGTTGCTCAAGACAGCAAGACGCTGTGTAGATGGCGTTTGTGGTGAGAGTGGAGAGAGGTACGGAACTGCAGTTCGACGATGCCTGTACTGGTCAGAGACCCCAACGACTGATCCTGATGACGGGACCTTCCGAGCCGCCTTCCATCGACTGGTTGCCACTCCTCTCCTGGACACTTTGAAAGAGTTTGGATGCAGCTAGTCGTCCGCGTGAGCGAGTAAATCATCTTGCAGGAAATGTGATATCGGGTAGACTGCATATAAATCCGCAAGATCTCTTGGTTCAGGCGCTATAACAATTGAACTGAAATGCTCTTCAAGCTTCTTTCGTCTCTTAAAGGACTCGTAGATTGATTGACCGTCATCTCTTCCGAGAGCATCATTATCAGGATCAAGAACCCCCAATTTACTGGGCCCTTGTTACCTCCACGCAGGTCATACAAATGACTATTCTTTGGAGTTAACGAAAACCACAGAACGAAAATCGAACTCAGCTCAGGGGTGCTCAGACACAGCAGACTCACCTTGATGAATTACCAAAGTTTACGCTACTCCCGAATGCACATCATTCTCGGTCATCTGCGGGCGCTCATTTAGAATTCGTGAGGCATACGCAAGAAGCTGCAGGTCATACGTGAGAGAATGTTGTGGAAAAAGAAATTAATTTCAGGCGAAACACCGATCTGACGAGCCAGGCACGTAACTAAGAAGAGTAGAGTGCGTTCGAGTGGTATGTATTGCTTTTGGGCCATTTGATGGGATAGGTACAACCCATTGAGTAGGCACATACCTCCTTCCCAAGGAACCGATACATAGCTGCCCCATCACCATCATTCTATCTGGAATTAGTAGATATTGATTAGACTGGAAACTGAAAGTGGTGCTCATAGATGACTATGCATATCCGGAGTCACTTGTAGAGGGTTTCGGGGGTACCGAATATATATATCTCTTTTCATGATGGGAGTGGGTAGGAGTAACTAGCGGGATAATCAACATGGACGGCGGATTTAATAACTTATATTTGGGGAAATGAGGTCGAAGGTTAGGGTTTCTCTGGTCTACTAAAATTGCATATACGCGAGGACGGGATAGATAGATTTACATCTTCTCAAAAACAGCCACGGGGGAACGGATAGATCCTTGATGAAACGAAGACAAGAAACACCCATTTCTAGATACCATGATATAAATACACTATACAAACAACAAGATCCCGCCCCAATAAAGGATCTGCATGTCTACCTCTTCTTAAACCCCGTAACCATCAAACTCACCCGATTCGTCAAACCAGCCCTATGCAGCGCCTCCTTCTTCTCCCAAACACCACTCCGTCCCTCCGCAACAGCCACAAGCTCGTTCGCGACTCTCGCCGCAAACTTCGTGTCGCGCCGCTTATCACTCGCGTCGATGATCCACCGGATCGCAGTGCGTCTTCGCTGCCGCTCATACAGCGGCGTAGGCACTTGCAGACTGGCACCACCACCGGCCTGGCCCTTGACTTGCTTGATTTTGAGGAGCGGCGAGACGGAGTCGACGATTGCGGTTAGGTAAGCGATGGGGTTGAGGGGGAGCTGTGGGGGTGGGAGTGTGCCGGGTTGCAGGCGGCGTTTGGGGTTTGTTTCTTTCGGGGGTGGGGAGGAGCGGAGGTGGTCGAGGATTTGGGACATGTTCTGTTGTCACAGATATCATTAGCCACCCACAGCTCAAAAATCCCTTTTCCAAAGGGTAGATTTAGGGACGGCGGGGGACTACCTTCTGAGCAATCGCCAACTTGCCATCCCGCATCATCAGCTTCGTAAACTGCTCCAGCAACGGCTCATACCGAGTCCTGTAGTTCTCGGATTTAGGCAGAGTCTCCGGCGCCGGAAACTTCAGGCCGGGGTCGAGGTCTGGTTGGGTGAGACCCTCTGCGTGCTGCGTTGCCTGCTCAATCATACTCTGGACGAGGGCCGCGGAGACGGCGTCGCTGGCTGGATCGCCCTCGGGTAGGTTCTGGCTTTGGGATTCGAGTTGTCCGAGACGAGACGAGGTTGAGAATGAGCGGGAGCTGGCCGGGCCCTTTTTGACTTGGTTCTGGAAGACCTTCGGGGCGTGCTTCTGGGCTTCTTTGTCGCGGGAGAGGATCTGGGGGTAATTTGAGTTAGCCATTTCCCACGCTCGCTCTTAGAGCAGCCCATTCGAAGATAGACTGCAGAGCTAGAAAGATTTGAAAATATACCTCAGAAACAGGCGTTCCCTGCTCCAACTCCGGACTGCTCGGCGCGCCATCACACCACTTCTCCTTATCCATGATCTTATTGATCTCTCTCGCCTCCTCGCTAACATGAGGCAGAGGCTCCGCGGCGTGCTTCTCCTCTTCCAGCTTCTTCTTCTCGTCGGAGGAGTTCCATCGTCGCTGAATATGGATTGAGGGCTGTGCGGCGACGGTGCGGACCGGTAGAGATGTGAGGGAGTGGCGGGGGGCAGTGGTCTGGCGGAGGGCCGACTTTGCGGCAAGCAGGTTAATTCGTGGAGGCATTTTGAATGTGAATTGAGTCCCGGGATATTGTTGGGCTCAGATTGTGATTGAATTGGACGTAGATAGGTCGTCTCGAATTGACGATGGTCCAACTTTCGGCGAACGTTTTTCCTTCGCTCGGGAGTGGCTTAGTCATCTGCTGCACAACTCTGGCGCAGCGCCAAGATATATGCGTAAATGTGAAATCATTCGATCTACAAGATTTGTATCGTTTGTTTGATCTCATAGAAGTGGGATAAAGCATTACAGCACTCGATTTGCAAATAAATAATCATACAGAGGACCAGTAACTGATATCAAAATCGACAGAAGCCCAACCGGTGTAAACCTTGACCTTTTCCGGTGCAAACAAGCATAATAAATCAAGAGAAAAGAAGCGAAGTAGCAGCTGTACATGGAACTGACCTGCAGTGCTAAAAAGCCTGATTAAGGTTTATAAAGAGAGAGGAAATGAGATAAGACAACAGAGAGTGTGGTAGATCTATAGAGACCGGGCTAGAGCACTATCAAGCGCTGATAGCTGATATGAAAAATAAAGAAATGATCGTATGATGGGGGAGATTTTCGAGAAACGCTCAGTTCACAGCGTGGAAAAGAGCATCCTCATCGACGGAGTCAGGGTATACGTAGAACGCAAGTGCGAGAATCAAGTACCTATAAAATATGAGCGGATGAATTCGGGTAATGAGCGAATGAAAACTTACATTCCCAAGCAAAGACAGCCTTCAAGGTAGTTGGATTTCCCATCCTGGATCAGGAAAGTCACAACTAATCCTGAGATGAAGAAAGCCACGGTTTCGAAGATGTGGAAGTGCAGAGTCATGTCCACGTTCATGATCCATCCGAGAATAACCAGAGCAGGAGTAACGAACAGAGCAATCTGGAGACTGCTTCCGATAGCAACACCAATAGCAAGATCCATCTTTCCCTTGTAGGCGACAACAACGGCTGTCACATGCTCCGCAGCATTTCCGACAATAGGGATCAGAACCAGACCGATGAAGGTACGGCTCATGCCGGTCTTCTCGACGATGCTGTCGATACTACCCACCAGGTAATCGGCACAGATGGCTACGAGAACAGTAACGGCGATCAAAGCGATTGTGGCGGCCACGGGGCTAAGGATGTGCTCCTCCTCGTGCTCCGGCTCTCCTGCAGACTCGGGGTCTCCGGAGGTCTCGTTGTTGACCTCCTCAAAGAGATGCGCATGCGATCTGAGCTGGAAGAAGAGATAGATGACGTAGAGGACGAGGAGAATGATGGCCGTCCAATGAGACAGGAAAAGAATGTTCTCTAGCTTATGGCTGGTATCTTTTGCGGAGGATAGCGAGGCGTATAGAGTGGCGGGGATGATCAGCGAAGCGGAGGAAACGGTCATCAGGGACGACATGGTCGAGGCAACGGTGGTGTTGAATGACTGCTCGGGGTACCGGATACCACCAACCAAGAAGCAGCAGCCCAGGACGAGGAGGATGTTCGAGAGAATACTTCCGAGCATAGACGCCTGCACAACACGAATCTGTCTATCTTTGAGCGCAATGATACTGACCTATCAACCAACCCGTTAGCTATAGCCACCAGAGACACAAGAAATACATACAATCAACTCAACCGCATTTCCAAAAGTCGCATTCATCAATCCACCCAGCGCCTGCCCCATTGTCGCAGCCAACTCCTCCGTCGCAAAACTCAACAGCGAAGCAAGCGGCACAATAGCCAGAAAGTTCAGGGTGAAAACCACCGTGCTATCCCAGTGGAGCGCACCAGCAACAATACCCAGCGGAACGAACACAAGAAGCAGGTTGACATAGTCCTTGGATAGAGTAGCCCAGGTCAAGCGCACCGCATGGGCTGGGTAATTTGACCAGTGGTGCTCGCGCTTGTGCTGGAGGGAGTTGCGACGAGAGTCGCCAATGAGAGCCTCTCTCTCATCCGACTCTTGATAGCCATTGGTAGTTGGTAGACCGGACATTCTGCGTGTAGGACCCCAGCTGTGTCGTCGGAAACTAGAAAAGATACTTCTAGATGCTAGTATGGCGCGGTGTTAGCTCACGGCGGGCCTTGGGATTGAAGTACAGGGAGGCAAGTAGGTGTGTATCTGGGCATTAAATATAGAACTGTAGAGTTCTTTATGGAAGATATAAGATAGACACAGCCAAGTAGAAGAAAAAAAAGTGGTGTGATGGAAAGGAGAGTGTGAGCCCGAGAGAACACTGAAAGAAACCAGCAGTGACTGTGGACACTGAAAGACAGAAAGAGGAGAAGATATGAAACTGGGCGTAGAGATGATGAAAGAGGGGAAACTCAAGACCGGAACAATCCAGAGCCAGAGGTTGATTGTTTGGTTGAAGGTCAAGGTAAAAGGTTGAGGGAAGTAGAGATCACCTACACATTGGGGGAAAAGGCAGGCAGGTGACGGCTCAAAGGTGGATCGGAATTCGACAGCAATAAGTAAAAACTAGAGGACTTAGTGTTTCTTGGAGAATCGGAGAACAAGAGTTGTTTGCGGTAGCACAGGGAGGGAATTTAATCATCCTGCTCAGGGTCCTTGAATGTGGCTGGATGGAGTTGGCCTGCTTTGACTTCATCATCGATGCTGCCGACTGTTGATTGGCGGCTGCCAGAAAGCTAACCGCAGCACAGCCTCAGTGGAGATCCATCGCACCTCCTCTTTTTCATCTCGGCACCACGCGGATCCTGTTGGAACTTGGAAACTTGAAAACCCTGACTGTTTCAACCGCCCAATTCTTTGACTAGCAGAGCAACAGCAGTCACAGCATATTCTAGTTAGCTGTTATTATCAAAACCATCATGAACCGTCTCAACATGAACAATCCCATCTATTCAAATCTCAACCACGGAAGCTGCAAGCCACCCTCCAGTTCCGCTCCATGTTTTGCACTGCCACAATGGCAGTTCCGAAGAGAGCTCCCATCTCGTACCCCTGCCCCCAATCGGTAAAATGCTTTCTCGCAAGTAGCGATAGCTGAACGGCCGCCCTCCAGGGTCTCATTCTTTCTTCTCCATGATTCGCCAATCTTTTATCTCAACTCTCACTAATTCGTCGCGCAAATTCTTACTTTTTTGCCTCTGGGGGCCGAAGTCGAATTTTAATTGAACAAGGTTAACAGCGAAGCAAGCGCTGGCCAACGCACAAGCCACTTTTTGCATGTTGCTACCCGAGAGACCTCTAGCTTGGGAGTGTTTTTACTCTGCTCTGCTTCGCTCGCTCGCTGTTGCTTACCGCCAGAGTTATCCAGCTGAGGGAATCATTTCGTCCGTTTAGCAAATCTTACTTCAGGCGTGCTGTCATTGTTGGAGTTCCGAACTGCGTGCTGAGTGCTCCGTAGGTCGAGAGTCTGGCCATCCAAGATGGAGAGGAATACGTACTCCGTATCCCGGACACGCAAGCCACAGGCACATGACGTCAGCTTTGGCTTACCCAGCCATTCCATCAGCACTGCACCGCCCATGCCATCACAGTGCAGCCAGTTCAGGGCTGCATCAGCCTATTGAAACCCCGGATATACTCCGGTTGTCGTACGTGTAGATAAGTTACTCCGAAGCAGGCTGAAATGAGATGTTGCAAAGCAAGCGATACGGGCGAAGTCAAGGTGAGACTTCTCAAAAGGTATCATTTGTATCAAAGAGTGTACTCTATCTCTCCCAAAAATCTGCAAGAAATATCCAAGGCTGAATCTAGGTAAGCTCAGCGAAGCTGGGGTAGCCACGGAGGTAACGAACGACAAACTGCAAAATCAAGAAATCAAGTCGGTGAGATCAATCATCCTAAAAACAAAAACAAGTACCTAGCTATCGTGATATGGCGTTGACTTGAAAAAAAAAAAATTTCCAAATCAAAACGAGCGAAAAGAGCGTCATCTCATTCATCACACCCCACGTCTCAACGATGGGAGACGAAGAGAAATAAGTCTCCAAAAAACCTACGCACCGCCCAACCCGGCCGCAAAAGCAAGATACCAAGTCCTCGACGCCCCGCCATCAATCCAGCCGTAATCGAAGTTCGCCTGGGAGAAGAACCGCCACGAGGCGACGGGGTCAATGAGCGCCAGATTGGCGTAGAGGACGCCCTTCCAACCACCTTGGACACTGTTCGCGGGGGCGATGGCGTTGGACGCGAAGATTGCGTCCCATTCTTCGCGGACGAAGCGTTGGTTGCGGGTGTAGGGGGACATCGGGAGGAGGGGGAGCATGTGGATTCTGGGGTTTGCGATGGTTAGATATTAGATCCTAAGAGATGACTGAAAGGATGGGAGAGGATGGGAAGGGAAAAGGTGGGAGGGAGGCAAGTACCCTTGGATGTACTCGAGGTTGGTTCCAAAGTAGGTCGTATGGTCGACTTTGTTTTCGAACAGCTATATTCTCTGTCAGCGTTGCGTCCAGATGAGTAGGTACGTGGTGTTGAGCTTGTGATGACTTACGATTCCAGTGACCTTGTTCGCGATGAAGTTCGACGGGTGGTTGGCATTGTCGCTTTCCAGCAGGAAATAGTTCTTGAAACTGCGGCGCAACACACCAAGCATGAGGTTGCCTCGGGCCTCCATGCTTGCGTCGCCAATGGTCTTCCCCCACATTTTCAGTGCGTACGCGAACATCGCGTCTTCGGACGAAGACTCCTGGTCCTTGCCGTCGAAAGACTCAAACAGACCCTTTGCCCACGAGTGTCCGTGGAACCAGTCAAAGCCACGGGAGAAAGGGAAGAGGGGATCGTTCGAGGCCGCATTGCCTGCATCACGGACAAGCATGTTGACCCAGTCGCGGTTGCCGGCAAGCCAGCTTGGGTCGAGGGCGCCAATGATCGCAGCGGCGTGGATGAAGTATCCGTAGTGGAAGTGGTGGTCGTTGTAGAGTGTGTTTCCAAAGTCGGCGCCGACGTCGCCGCCGTAACTAGCGGACGAGACGACGCCCTTCCACACAGTGTCATAGACAAGGGGGTATTGTTGCCTGTTTTGGGAGAAGCGGGAAAAGGCTTGCTTGAGTCGTTCGAGGGCTGGGGCTGCGAGGGCGTGGTCTCCGAGGAGTTTGTCCACGGTGTAGATGATGGCGGCAAACTTGCTGAGCGCTTTGCCGCTGAAGTACATGCTGTTTAGGTTGCTTTGATCGTCCATGTTTTGCTGGAGCTCGGCTGTAGCTGCGCTTCGGATGGCTGTCTGGGCTGTGGAGGAGAGTTGTGGGACGTTTCCTGCCGTGACTGACCAAGGAGCAAATCCCATTTCGACTGGGAGGTCAGGCTCCGTCATGGTCCAGTACTCACCGAGGACCGCCCTAGCAACGCCCTTTGTAGTGGTTCGAAGGGTAATGTTGACCGCGCGAGCACTGGTCTGAGAGTCGAACGCTGCGACATGATGAGGTAGAGCAAACATCAGAAGAGGTGTAGTTTGAACATCCTTGCCGGACTTTCCCCAAGCAAGACGATATGTGCCAGTCCGGTTGTCAACAGTTCCGGAAACGACTGCTTCGACGGGGAAGACACCGGACGAGTTGTCATAGAAACTCTCTCCGGAAGATCCTGCTGGGTTCTTTGCGATCTGGACGGTACCTGACCATCCGCTTGGTCCCCGTAGATCGGTAGTTGATAGCAGCTGGAAGTTGGGGTCCCGACCATCTTGTGGGATGGCATAGATGAGCCAAGTGGTTCCGTCTTCGAGAGTTGCACGGTACTTGAAGACACCGGCTCTTGGAGAACCAGCAGTCACGACCTGGCGGAAATGAACGGCACTCTGAATGACGGGCTGAAGTTGAGCATAAACACCCGTCACGTAACCCATGCCCTGTACTACAGGGATAGTGAGTCTCTGCGCAGACCCGCGCTGCGGTTGGAGAACAGCGTCTGCGGAAAAGGGCAATGGATTCTCGGCAGTCAGGACTGTAGATCCACCAAGCTCGGTAGCTGACAGAATGATTGACTGAATTCCGATTGGATTGATGTAGTACGAAACTGGGTTGCCTGGTAACTGCGAGGTTGGACCGTACGCAATCACGTTCGACTCAACATGCGATACTGCCATGCCAAAGCTTTGCAGGTTCCCGCTTCCCTTGGCCCATGCTAGCGAGTACGGGTGGGTGAAGGTAGCGTTTGTTTGAGTTCCTAGGAAGATCGCGGCATAAAATTTGTTCGTTTCAATAGGGTTCGAGGAGTTCTGCTGGTGTTAGCTTGGCTGACAGATGCGTCCACTGCACTTACAACTCCATTCTTGCGAACTGGATGGTCGTCTCGAGAAGCGATTGCTGAAGGAATGGGACCGGTTCCCACCGGCACGAAAACATCTTGATTGACAGCCATCGAGACGGTGTCTTAGCTGTTAGCATGGCCTAGATGTTCAAGTGGGTTACTAACCTTGAACGATAGCTGTTGCGAAAGTGCTTGTTGGAGGCTTCGAAGTAGTAGGCTGAGGCTCAGATGACGGCAGAGCGACTGATGTCAAACTGCTGACAACGTTGTGACTAGAAGGCACAGTAGTGGTAGGGCTGGGCGTCGCAATAGTCGACGAGGTAGAAGAAGGAATGTCTGCAACAGGCGCCGCTGATGGCTCAGCCGGGACGTCTGGCGGTGTGTCTGAGCCGGGAAGCAGCCAGTTCAATAGACCGTTAGGTTGACCGAGGGTGTTAAGCAAGCCGTCAAGCCCAAAAGTACCGTCCGCTTCAATGGCTGGAGTGGGCTGTTCCAATTCGTGACCTTCCCGTTCGAGCGCCGTAGGATAAAACTATGTCGGTTAGACGTAGCCCGGCCATTCGCGGATGCACTTACACCTTCGGTCTTGGGTAGCAGCAGTCTTGCGCCTTGGATAGACGGCGGGAACTGGGTTGTCTCAGACGCAATGTTTGAATGACTGGAAGTTGGCGCAGAGTGAGCTGTCTGCGCAGCAAGTAGCCACGTTAGCACGGCCACACGTTGCTTGAACTTTGATGCCATCTTGATATGATGAACGCAGAAAGCCAACGCAAGGATATACAGAACGAAGCAGGCAATAAACACAGAAAGCAGAGGTATATTATATAGGTCTTGTTTGTGACGATCAGCGTGAGCAACAAGGCCCCATTAAACAATCACACTTTGTTCAGCCACTGCACAATCACCAGTACCGGCAGTCTGATTGAAAGAGTGAAGAGTGGATGGCAATCCAAGGGTATTATACTCTAGACAAAGCCGCTTGTAAAGGAGCGTAATGGGAACCATTAAGGTTGGCCCGAGTAAGAGAAAAAGCAAGCAGCAAGATGCAGCAGGATAGGTGAACGGAAGAAAGATCCAGAAAGCCAGCATGGTGAATAAAAGACAATAGCTCACCAGACCAAATTGTCAACAAATTCCAGCTCGTCTGATGGGAATCTCGCTAGACTGAGCGATCACCGTGCTTCAACCTGAAAGTATGCTGGTCGGTAGGTCGTTCAACACTGCAACGTCCCACGAGAATGCTGATCTGTGCGGGTGTCAGTATGCTGGCAACTTCGAGTCAAAACAAACAACCGTGGTCGCCGAAGAGGACAACAATGTAGGGGGATGGAATGTGAGCCGCGCCCGTGCCCCCGGGTATATCTCGAACCACGAGTGCAAGCGAGATTGGCAGGGAGAACTTACCTGAACGACTGACTCAAGCGCCTGATGGGTATTGAAGTCTGTCTCTATAAGATGATAGATGAGAGTTGTAGAGATTGACGATGACGCAGATGGAGGGACCGCGACAAGAAAAGGTGGAGCAGCAGGCAGCTAAAATATCCCCAGACTCTGCCTCTTGTTAACACCACGAGTAATCAAAAGCGAACTCCCCAAAGAAACCTCAAGGCACACTTGATCCACGAGGTCTGGATACGGTTTCTGGTTGTTCATGTTTACCGTTGCTCTCAATCGGATGAGAGCGTGGCGTCGCAGGAATGTGCTTGGAAAGCACTGCAAAGCTTGGCTTGAAGCTCCGTGACGAATCTCGATAGAAGTAGGAACGCATCTCGGTATAGATCATCGTTTTCGAGCCTCATGAGACCATGTGGTCGACGGTGGGTTGGACAGAGGTTGCTGCAAGGTTACAATGGCTGGTCGCGTTTTCTGCCCCGCGTTCTCACCAGACCTGATCATCCTCCATCGCTGCTTTAGAGATGACCTTGATGCAGGGATCTCAATCAAACAAAGGTCATGCTAGCCTTTGCCTGGACCAGGATAGCTTGCGGGGCTCTCAGATGGTTGGAGTTAATATATATTCCGAAGCAAATGACCCGGGACTGTGATAATGACCCGTCACGTTCTTGTTAAACAACCATGCTGAGGAGGGAAGATCCCTGTACAATTGACCTGACTCTGCAAAAGTTCCCGATTGGTAAAGGAGACCCTCAATGCAGAATGGTATATCTCTAGCAAGTGTATGGCCACGGCAATGGGCAATGGAAGGGACAATGGAAGTGACGACACTCAAGGGTGGTAGCAGACTACTCCTAACCGCTCCTACTCAGTCTTTCGGGACGGACATGACTCAGTTCATTAAGTATGGTAACTCTGGGGCATGCGCAAGCTCCTTATTTGGAGAATGTTCTCAGCTTTCCGGTTGGCCAGGGTCTCTGTCAATCGACCCCCGCGGACTTAGGACATCCAGATAGGCTTTACTCCGTATGGTGGTAGTATGATGCTGACAAGGTGTTATCGGATCATCTTCGGGAGTGCTGCAGGATCACACCGTATCAGATAAACTAGTAGTAGTATGCTTTAGTAAGGGTGGAAGTTGATGCCAGGGGTATAGTCCATCAGTGAACTGTATATATCCAGCTAGTCGGTAGCTGGAAGAGGGGAAGAAAGTTTTACATCCGACTCACGGCATCTGCTCTTCAAAACCTTCACGGGTACTATTACTCGTGACATCCCGAACAAGGTTGTTGTCTCAACTGAGTACCGAATTGCGGAGGAAAAAGAGATGATGCCGAGAGGAAGCAAGACTCGGGGAGAGAAACTCGGCGCGACAAGGCGGGGATCGCAGTGCTGCACCCAACTTCATCATTGGATGTCCCTCTTTTAACCGACCATTCTGGCGAGCAAGTCGGGATCGGTTACGGTAGAAATTCGGGATTGCAGCAAATCAAAGGCTTCAAATCGAAAACTCAACCCCGGGAGGACCCCCACGCAGCGTCCCCCCGTGTCCCTCCGTGACCCCCCACGCCCCCGAGGTGCAACCCCCACGCCTGCTCGCTCCACAATTTTATACACAGGAATCCACACAGACCACCTTTTGCCCTCGCGACTGCCTGCTTTTGTCCCGTCTCAGCACAGAAATGGAGTCGGTATCTCCAGTTTCAAGACCGCCACTCTGTCATCGATAGCTCATGGAAGTCTGGAGTCAATCCAGCCGGGACTCCCCTTTGCCGGAGCGATTGACGGTATCAGCGCCTGATGCCGACCCTGGTCCCGGCAAAGTCTCCTCAAGCGGTAGTTGGTCCACTCCACTGCTGCAACCCACAAGTTACTGTTGTCCGCATGATGCGTTGGGAATGCCATGGAATCCGGGAAATATCGCCTGGGGTTGACGGAGAAAGCCCGACCCTGGTCCGGAGGAAACAATCAAATACCCTCCATCCCCCGTACCCCATATCCGGGGGCTTCAACCCCATAACTCTTCACTTCGTTTCTCTCCCTCTCACACCTGCCCGGCAGCACACCAGCCATGGCAGACGAGATCTCCAAACCCGGCTCTGACGCCGCTCAGATCGAGAAGCCCACCATCGAGACAATGGAAAGGTCTGGTGTTGCTGGACTGGCTGCTGCACGGATGGATCCCGCACGGCGAGCACAGGTTGAGAAGAGCATGAAGCGGAAGCTTGACGCCCGCTGCTCCCTCTTTGTCCTCATCTACATCATGAACTATCTTGACCGCAACAACATCGCCGCTGCTCGCTTGAAGGGTCTTCAGGATGACCTGAACATGGACTACAACCAGTACGCCACATGTCTGAGTATTCTATACGTCGGATACATCCTCATGCAGGTTCCTTCAAATATTTTCATCAACCGTATCTCGCGGCCATCTCTATATATTGCAGCAGTCATGCTTCTGTGGGGACTTGTTTCAACCCTATCAGGCGTTGTTACCAACTTCTCTGGCATGGTTGCTATCCGTTTCTTCTTGGGTTTCGTCGAGGCTGCCTTCCTTCCTGGTGCCCTGATGATTTTGTCGAAATGGTACACCCGCCGGGAACTCACCAAGCGAAACGCCATCCTCTTCTGCGGTAACCTCATTTCCAACGCTTTCTCTGCTTTGGTTGCGGCAGGAGTGTTGTCAAATATGCAAGGAGTTTTAGGTCATGCTGCCTGGCGTTGGCTCTTCTGGAGTAAGTTTCATGTGCCCAAGTTTGCAGTAGCCGACTGACAACCTTCAGTCGAGGGCGCCATCACCATGGCAATTGCAATCTCTGCAGCATTTATCCTCCCCGATCTGCCTACAAACACTCGCGGCTTCACCCAGGAGGAGCTTGAAGTCGCCCAGCTCCGTATGTACGAAGATGTTGGCGAGGCCGATGTCGACTCTGAGGACCAAGGACCTTGGGATGGTCTCTTCATGGCGGTCAAGGACGTCAAGATCTATATCATGATGTTCACTTTCACTGCATATGTCGTTGGTCTTTCGTTCAACGCTTTCTTCGTATGTCTCTACCCATATCCATCCATACCGGTAAACACACAGCCTAACAAACCACCAGCCGTCTCTTACCGAAACACTCGGCTTCAGCTATGTCCCGACCCTCCTGATGAGCGCCCCCCCATGGGTCTTCTCTTGTATCTTCTCTCTCTGCGTCGCCTGGAGCTCCGATCGCCACCAAGAGAAGGTTGGTCTACCAAGCATCAATCCAATCAAGCTCATATTCTAACAATCTTTGTTCTGATAGTTCTGGCACATTGTCGGCCCCATCCTGATCGGCCTCGCAGGATTCATAATCAGCATGTCAACCCTGAATGTCGCCGCCCGCTACGTTGCCCTCTTCCTCCAAGCTTCCTCCTACGCTGGGTAAGTCCTTCGCTCTCTCTGTCTCTTCTCAGCCCAATCCGCCGCAGACCTTCATCCCCACTCACAATCACCCACTAACAAAACGCAGATTCATCGTCTTCTACTCCTGGATCAGCACATCCTTCCCCCGCCCACCCGCCAAACGCGCCGTCGCAATCGCGCTCATCAACGCCTTCTCGCAGCTCGGAAACGTCGCCGGCTCCTACGTCTGGGATCTCGACGACAACGGCTACCGCAAGAGCTACGGCATTGTCACCGCCATGTTTGGCGTCACGATCGTGGGCTGCTTCGGGTTCAAGATTGTGCTTAACAGGCTGAACAAGCGCCTTGAGGAGGTTGAGGCTGGTGAGGCTGCACAGGGTCCTGGGGCCGGCGTTGGTGCTGGTGTGGAGGATCCGGATGAGAGTTTGAGGATGGTGAAGGGGTTCCGGTATCTTGTTTAGATGGACCACACTATGTGGTGTTGGTCGCCTATTCTCTGGAATTATGGATAGGGGGGGATGGAAAGGTGGTTGTGTGTATGCACTTCTCATGTGAAGTGATACATGCAGACATAACCTGTTGGGTTAAAACTCAGGCCGGCCTTGAGAGCAGAGCTCGTCTGTTCCTCGGTGTAGACTGAGGTTCAAACTGGGAGTTAGATATAGCAGCTTGCTCATCGCTTGCTGGCGTGCTCAGAATCATGAGAATCTACGAATATCTAAAGCAACATAAACCTGGATCTTCAAACGCTGTCTTCCACATCCCTCGATTAATCTTAAGTAACCCAATCAGCAATATGGCTACCCTAGGCTATGCTATGTAACCATATGATGGACATGCATTAAGACTACGCTTGCGCCGAACTTTTAGACGCGATCTCATATGGAGGGAGGGAACTTCCTAAACAAGACTATTTCAATGCACGCAGGTGCATAGGTCATTCAGGTATAAGATATTTCACAAGTCAGATACACCTAGTCTAGGTTAATCAGCCGCTAACCCATCTATATACCATACTAACATACACAAGCTAAACGCAATGGTATCATGATCAACTTTTCATACCCTCCCTCCAAAGTCAGCAACAACAACAACAACCACATCCGTGGACCTCTGAATAAGTCTCCAAAAAGAATCTAGACCATCGGCTTCTCCATCGGCTTGATAACGCCCTGCTTGATCATAACCCGCGGCTTCGTCGAAGACTGGAACGTCTCCTTCGTCGTCCACTCCGGCCCAATCGGCATGCGCAGCGAGCGCTCATACTGCTGCCGGTTCTCGAATTCATGAGGGACGGAGGTGGCGAGGTACTTGTTGTTCTATCCAAACAATCAGGTTAGCATTACGGATCAAACAACAACCTTCCAACAGAAAGACTCGGTTTGGGTAGAAACTAGGGTTGAGAAATGGAAAAGCACATACCTTCCTAACCTTCTTCTCGTTGATGATAACCTTATTCAACTTGTAGTCCTTGCGGTTCTCCTCCTTCACTCCCTTCACGGTAACCTGGTTCTTGCGCTGTTGTGACTGCGCGATCTTCTTCTGCTTTCTGCTCATGCCGTCGCCGGTCCAGGAGCCCCAGCCTGGGAGACCTTCGTCGACGACCCGGTCGCCTTCGTCTTGGATGGTGGCGAGCTTCTCCTGCTCGAAGTCGGCGACGACTTCGTCGCCGGCGAAGGCGCGTTTGACGAGGTCATGGTTTTTCAAGAGGACAGGGACGTCGGAATCTGAGTCGGAGTCGGAGGTGTCGTCGGTTGCGGGTGTTTTCTTCGAAGCCTTGGCTTTGGGTGCGGGCTTGGATTTGGGTTTGGGGGTGGGTTTTGAGGGGGCGGGTGCTGTGGTGGAGGTGAGGTCGAGGGGTTCGTCGGTGGTGTCGGTCTTCGAGCGGCGTTTGTTTTTGTTACCTGAGGCTACGAGCCAGGGGTTTTCTTCTTCGGCGTCGGAGTCGTCCTGGGCGGGAGCGGGGGCGGAGGCTTTAGGCTTTGCGAGGGCTTTGGCTTGCTCGGGGGCTTTCTGTGCGGGCTTGGATTTGTTGTCTGCGGCGGCCTTGGGTTCAGCGGCATCTAGATCTCGCTCCTCGTCTGACCCTGGTGCTTCTTCGAACTCATTCCGGTTGTTCTGCTTCTTGCCCTTGTTCTTCTCGGCTTTCTTGTCCGTGTGGCCGAACTTGCGGCGGCCGACTTCAGACTCGGCTTCGGATGCGGACTCTTCGCCGCCCTGTAGCTCGCGGTTCAGGCGGCGGATTTCAGCATCGTTTTGTGCTTTGCGGGCTGCATCGGCGTTTTGCATGAATTTCATAGAGAGGAGTTTAGCGTGGGGGCCCTTGATTCCTTCGTCGACGGCGTCGCCGTCTTCGAGCTTGCTGAGCTTCTTGAGGATCTTGCGCTTCTCCGAATCGGAGTCTGGCTCTTCCCATGGGTTTTCGTCTTCAGACTCGGAGCTAGAGCCAAGGTAATCGTCTTCGCCTGTAGTCACACGCTTTCCTTCGATGCGCTGCCGGAGTTCCTCTTCACGCTGCGCGAGCTCAACGGCTCCATGGCGAGCATCATCATCCCACGCGGTCCTACCAGTCTGCTTCAGACTCTTTGCCCACTTGCTTTCCTTGTGCTTGGAGCCCATTCGCGCCTCGGCTCTTCGGCGCTCGTTCAGCTCACGGTCTTGCTCCTCCAGGTCGACACCAGCTTCAAGAAGAGCTTGCCTCTCTTTCTGTTCCATGCGCTCTTGCTCCTTTCGGTGAACACGGCGGAAAGATTTACTCTTGATCTTCTTGATTCGCTTGGCGCGGACTTCCTCCCTGAACATGAGATCACGGTGCTTGCGAAGTTCAGCTCGGCGGGCACGGATCTCTTCAATGGGGAGCTTGCGTGCTTCAAGTTCTTCGAACTCTTGGACTTGCTCTTCGGCGGATTTGCCTTGGGCGTCGGCGAGGCCGCTCTCGATGAGGATGTTCTGAATCTCGGTTTCAAGGCCTGCTTGCGGTTGAATGACACCGATGCGGTGTTTCATTTGAGCATCCGGGTCAGGGAGAGGGAAGACGAGATGCTCAGCTCGGCGGTTCGCTTTGACGGTTTCGATCCACCGGCCGAGAGTCTCTTTGCTCTTCTCGTAGGCTGCTGCTCGGTCAAGGCGGTCCTGCTGGCGTTTGGCAAGGGGTGCATCTAGCTTTCCGGGGATTCCTGTCGAGGTTCCTTGCGAGGCCACAGTGGAGTCGACATGTTTGAGAGAATTCTTGAGGCGCGAGTCTGTGACAGAGGGGAGAAGGTCGGCGACTGTGAGTTTGCGTGTAGCGGTCAATCCGAACTCCGTGGGATTCAGATGCTCCTGGCCGCTCTTTGTCTTCTTCGGTTTCGTAGCAGCCGTCGTGTTCATAGAATCCACAAAGCTCTGTAGTTTCGAGAGACCATCTTCATCGACTTCATCGTCGGTCACAGAGAGATCCGATCCTTCCTTTTCATCATCTGATTCGCTTTCCTCGCTCTCAGAATCATCTTCAGACTCGCTCTGATCACGCTTCTTCCCCTTAACAGCCTTCTTGGCCTCTGCCTCCTCCTCAGCAACATTCATATCCCACGCAGCGACAAGATCAATCGCATCCTCGCCGAGATCATCATCATCCTCCTCATCCTCCATATCCTCATCCGCATCAGACTCAACACTCCCCTCCGAAAGATCAATCTCCCTCTCCCTCCTCTGCTTCTGCACACTACTTCCCTTCGGCTTTCCCTTTTCCTTAAACGTCGAACTCCCCCGAAATGTAAACCCCTCAAATCTTTCCTCATCACTTTCCCCCATCGCCTCATCACTATCCAGCTCACTATCATTATCACTATCAACACCGATCTTCCACCTGTTTCCCTCGCCATCACTACCGGCATTCGAATCTAGTTCCTCGTCGTCATCACCGGTCCGTCGGCGCTTGTTCCCGAATCCTTCCCCATCGGAGTCTTCGTCTTCGTCGTCATCGTCATCGCGGGCTGTGTGTCGCTTGCGCTTGAAGTCATCATTCGACCCTAACCGGCCACGCTTGACTTTGATCTTGAGGGGGTTCTCGCGCTCCGCGATGGAAAGGGCATTGAGGATCTTCCCGGATTTGCGCTTCGTGGAGGGCAGTTTTTTATTCTTGGCTGGTTCGTCGCGGTAGGAGCGCAGCTGGGTGCTTTGGCGGGGCATGATGCGCTGTATTCTTCTTCTTCTTCTTCTCAAATTTTCAACAGCACTCCAGCATTAATCAGATAGAAGGGCAAGACACTCCCAATATAGAAAAAAAGCAGAGTGAACTGACGAGCTCAGTTAGAAAAGTTCCCTTATCGCCCGGCAGAAAAAAAAAATGTCTTGGCAAGGCGGAGCGCACTGATTGACCGCCCTTGACATTTCTCGCTCCGGCCTGCCGCATCTCACGACGACAGGAGATTTGTCGAGTTGAGGGTTCCATTGTCGTTCTTTCACATTATATCGAAAATGGTCCGACCTACACAGCCGATGATGGCGCGTCTGCGCCTGACGACGAAACAGGTCAATGGCGGGTACTACAAGGGAAACCGGACGGGGTCGACGGGATACTTTGCGAAGAACGGGTCTTATGTGATTGATTGGAAGAAGGTCCGCACGTATGTTGTGCCGGAGGGGTTGAAGGAGTTTAAGGTTGGTTTTCTCTGTTTGAATGGAATGGAATGGATTGGATCGAGTGGATGGTGTGGAATTGAAGGCTGATCTATCTACTCTACGCTTCGCTTCGCTACACTACAGCTCACACCTTTCGTAACGAAACTCATGCCCCCAACGCCAAGCAAATACACACAGGAGATCGAGCGGCAGGACAAGCTATTCACTGTTGAGACGTCTCTCGGAGCAAAGGACTTCCTTGAGCTTTGGGCGTCGGATAACGGGGCTGAAGTGCGTGAGGAGGAGAGACGGGCGGAGGAGGCGAAGCGCCTTGCCGCTGAGCGTGCGGAGGCACGGAAGGTGCGCGGGGAAGAATTCAAGGTCAGGATGGAGAAGCAGAGGGAGGAGAACAGGGCGAAGCTCGAGGAGAAACGGGCGGCAAAGCAGGCGATGCGGGAGGAAACTACTGCGAAGCAAGCTGCGGCGGAACGGAAGCGTGAAAATATAAGACTGAGGGAGTTTTACATTGCAAGAAAGGAGGCTAAGCGGCTGGCGCAAGAGAAACTAATGGAAGAGGCAAGGGCGAGAAAGGCGGCGGGGCGGGCGATATATGCAGCGCAGCAAAAGAGGAGGCTGGAAAAACTAGCAATGTGGGCTGCAGAAGCCGAAGCAGCTAAGGCGGCAGAGGGAGGTGAGACGGTTGAAGTCAAGAAGGTCGAGCAAGCTGAAAAGCCTGAAGTCAAGTCCGAGAAGACAGACGCAAAAGACTCGACCAAGCCGTCTCAATAAGTGAGCAACGGCGTGCGTTAGCGGAGGTATGTTTCCAGTCCACACGATATACCAACAATCCTCTAACAAACCCACAGGCACATCTACACAATCTTCCCGCGAACGCACCAGTCCGGTTATGGTTATGGCATTGATTTGATTGTATCATATGTACATTATTAGCATTGGAGACGCGAGGTCCTACAACAGACAGCTGGGAGATGGCACCCCCGGCCGCTGGCACATGCCCGGGCCACCTCGCAACAGCACGGTTGCTTTTCGTTTTTCGTTTCTGTCTTTGGCGAGTTATTTAGAACCTATAACATATTCAAGAATCTCATCATGGATATTCTGGATCAGTGAGTTTGGCCAATCTACGCTATCCACCAAAGTAGAGCTAGAAAACTGCTCGATATCGGCGATATTAGAGCGTATATTGCTTGCGACTCTCACACTAACTTACGGATAAGCCTTGTTTTTGTCGTTATTGGTGCCCGCCCTCCTCGGGCCAGCCCCGGCCTTCACGTTCACAACCACATAGGGCTGCGGATCGTGCGGGGAAGACAGCCCTCAGCCTGCATCTCGGCCGTAGACCAGAAAACATGGCCTGTCAAACTGACTCAGGTCAAATGTCAAGCGCGGCTCCTCGGCTCTTCTCTATACTCGAAAGTATGCCCTCAGGGTCAACAAAACTGACCTCTCTACCCCATTCACAACCCCTCCGAGACCCCCCCAACGACTCTGGAAAAAATACCAACAAAATGCCCGGATCAAAGTTCACCATCGACGACCCCTTCGAATACCACACCTGTCTGAACTCCTACCATGAGTACGCCCCTTCCTTCCTCCATCGTAGTGATCAATCTCCCATATACGCATACCGCACAAGATTCCCTATCTAACCCAAAACTACCCAGATCCTCCGCCCACCCACACTCCCTCCCACGCCCCCAGTCCCTCCCCCAAAAACACCCGCTGGGCTTATACCCCGAACGCATAAGCGGCACATCCTTCATAACCCCCCGCGCACAGAACAAACAAACTTTCCTCTACCGGATCCTTCCCTCGCTCGCACAGTCGGGCTGGAGCAAGATCCCAAACCACCCACTCAACCACCCCTCAATCTCAACCTCAACTCCCCACTCAGTCCTAAACTATGTCCCAGACCAGCTTATTTGGCTTCCACAGCGCATCCAACGTGATAAGACCTTCCTCACAGGTCTGCAGTTCATCGGCGGCGCTGGCTCCCCGGTCATGAAGAATGGCGTCGGGTATTATTTCTTCACATGTGGGGCGAATATGCCAGAGAACCAGGCTTTCTACTCCGCTGATGGCGATTGGCTGATTGTTCCGCAGGTAGGTGTGTTGGATATCCGGACTGAGATGGGGGTTGTCAGGGTGAGGGCGAGGGAGATCTGTGTCGTGCCTCGGGGAATCCGATTTAGGGTTGATTTGCCTCAGGTATCTGCACCAGGAACAGAGTCAGGGTCAGGGGCGCGAGGGCACGTTATCGAGGCGTACTCGGGCCATTTCGATGTTCCGGAGCTGGGAGTGATCGGGTCGATAGGATTAGCGAATGTGCGGGATTTCGAGATTCCAAAGGCGAGTTATATTGATCTGGACGCAAGGGAGGAGACGGAGGTTCTTGCGAAATTCGGCGGTTCGATGCATCGGACGAGGATGAAGGGCAGCGCATTCAACGCGGTTGCGTGGCACGGGACGTATTATCCGTTCAAGTATGACCTAGGTATGTCTTTCCTTTTCTTCTGCTAGTTAGTGGAACTCAAAAAAGCTGCGCGTACGGGGTCAAACTGATGTGTAACTGCCACAGGCAAGTTCATGCCTATGGGCTCAACCCTCTATGACCACCAAGACCCGTCAATCTACACCGTGCTCACCTGTCCCTCCGACAAACCCTCCCATCCCGCCGTCGACTTCCTCGTGCTCGGCCCCAGATGGATGGTCATGGAAGACACCTTCCAGATACCGTATTTCCACCGCAACACGATGTCCGAGTTCTCGGCTGTGATCAGCGGCGGGTTCGACCTCTCCCGGGTTCCTGAGCAGTTGTACGGCATGAGCGGACTGAACAACGTGCTCAGTCCACATGGGTTGTCGGCAGAAGAGGTTGAGAATGCGATGAAGAAGGCATTGCGGCCGGAGCGTGTGCCGGATGATACGTTGGCGGTGTTGGTGGAAAGTTGGTGAGTTTACTCTCTTACTTTGTCACATTTCGTTCTCTTGAGAAAGGATGGGATGGAGCTGATCTGGATCTGCGGTTGTAGCTATCCTATAGGGCTGACGGACTGGGCGTATGAGAATGCGATCAAGACGACGAGCGGAGGAGACTTCGGCGGGTTTAAGCGGCGGTTTGATCCTAAGATGTGACATAGGCAAGCTGCAGGAAATCGCTTGGACTGAACCAAATGGATCTTTGTGGAATACTGACTGCTCCACCTTGTATTGGCGATGGCTGCACGGTCCGGCAGACCACAGCACAAAGAGAGGGCTACGTCAGCTCCTGCACGAATATGCTGGCCGGTAAAGGGAGCTTCGACGAGTGTTTCGCTTGAAAATGAGGGTTTCAGCGGCAGGCTCTAGGTGAAGGTGGTGATTTGTAGCTTTGTGGAAAGTTGTTACCGGAAGAGGGATGGGGGTGGAAATGGGGATGGGGATGGGCGGGGAGGAGAGGGAAGGAGGGAAGGAGGGGCGGAGAGAGGCTGCGTGTTTGACCACCACTCCAGCTGGCGGGCTTTGTTGCCCAAAAGACTCAAGCTCGTTACCGCGTCACCTGCGGAGGCGGCGTTTGCGAAGGTTTCCTTTCTTTGTCGTCCTTCCTTCCTTCCTTTCGCTTTACTTTGAGTAGCTCCGTCAAATGATTGCTGCTGCCATGAGTCTGGGTCCATGCAATGTATCGTTTAGTGGTAGAATCATGTCAAGCTTGACGGGTCTGGCTTGATGTTGCATTTGTTGGCTTCACCCCTGCGTTTTCTTTTCTCTCGGCTGCTACTGATACTACCCGTTATAGGGCTGGGTCGTGTGTTATGCTCGGACGGTGGAGCAGTAGGTAGGGTCAACCAGCGCCAAGTTGGGAAGCGATATTCTCGTGTAGTAATCCATAATTCAATTCTTTCACATCGTAGAACTACTATTCAAATTAAGAAAAACCTAATGAAGCGATCCTCTTGCGCTGGTTCGCTCAAACTGATCGTCCCCCCTTCCTCCCCTTCCTCCCCCTCCTCCTCTCTCCCTCTAACGAAAATCCACCTCCAGTCCGCTTCCGACCAGCGATGGTATCTGGCAAACTGTCTAACATTCTCGGAGAATGTCTCGAACTGCGTGGGCGAGAGGGCAAGGAAGTCATGATTCCTGTGCACCCCCTGTGCATTGGTTCTCATTTTGGTTATAACTTCCTCAACAAGTCTCGCACTCGCCAGGGATAGCAGAATGTTATAATGCCCCGATCGGGCCAGCGTGTGAATCTCGTAAGTTATAGCATCCTCTCGGGTTGCGAATGGGAGTTGGTGCAATTGCGACGCAGCAACGTGCACAGGCACAGTCAACGTAGGAACAAAAGGCAGCTTAGAACATCACATATGGTCAGATTCTATTACAAGAAGGCTAGAAGAGGCTGAGGTAGCTTACTGTTGCCTCCGTGAGAAGTCTGACGGCAACTTTGGTTGTTGTCTCGGTCAAGGTCCCCGAGGGGGTGGCCACGTAGCGCTGGCCTGACTCATGGTCCTGCAAAATGAGCTCTTTCACTCTGACATCCACGGCAGTCTGGCCTGTCACCAGATCTGCGCGCTGCCCAAGGTAGATCTCAAGATCTTTCTGATAGAGGTCAGCTATCCACTTGAGAGAAGTAGGTATGTGTCCATGGGCAGTAGTGAACTCACCAAAGTGTGTGGCTTGGTGGAATAGTGCTGCAAAGCTCGGGTGCCCATGATGGTTAAATCTATGTCGCGGTACTCTTGGTGTTGTGCAAGAAGATTGATAAGGGACCTGGCGGTCGTATCGTAGGCCAGTGCTGTCGCCATCGTAGGACTTTGAAAGTAAGGCAGGACTGGTGTGTCTATAACTCGCTGCAGAGTTAGACTATGAGGTGAAGAGAAGAAGGGGCCATTGGAAGCTTTTTATCTTGCTCGGTTTAATCCATTTCACTGGGAGTTCTCTCTGTCCTATCGGATTTCCCTTCATTGATGAAAAGCTTTGGCAGGGTGCAGCTTTGAGATGTGGACAAAAGGAAATTGACAGCTTGACGCGAAAGTTTAGGAGAAAGAGAAGATCAAACACGCAGACTGTTCTATGCACGGTAGCTAGATCATAGCAAATAACCCAGTAAAGATTGAACAAAAGATGGGTGTGTCACTCATGAGTTTGGTTATATCCGATAAACTACCTAGCGCATGAAGAGCAAGAACGCAATCATGAAAAAGAAAGGACTAACAGTAAAGAGCTAGAAGCCGCAGACCAGATTTCCCAGGCGGATTGTAGAGAAAGACAGCCCGGACACTCCTTTTTGCTTCTTTTGTTTTTGTGGTGTTATGTCTCAACTCACGCACGCCGTCCTTCACTTACGGGCTGGAGATGGTCCGAAAGTAATGTGCCAGGTATCAGGGGGGGGCATATCAGGTAGTCCCTCATGTGCGATCAGATAATCGCGAAGTGTATTCGTCGCTCGCTTCAGATCCCCTTGTTCAGGTAGTTGCACAGTAGACAGGTCAAATAACTCCCGAAACTGGGGCTTGAGCTTGCGCCGAACATCTGCTAGCCGCTGAATAAGATGACCATTCGCGTCTACTGCACTTCCGCCAAGTGAGCGAAGATACATCAAGTCCCACGCCAATTGAACACGACGGTAGCCACGGTCATTGTACTCTCGGCACAACAGACGCATAAACGCTTCGACAAGTGCATGATGAGTCAGTGTCTTGACAGGTTCGATCTGCGTCCATGGGCCTGTACCGCTCAGAGCGTTTTGGGTCCGAGGGGGGACTCGCTGGACGTTGTTGGTGAACATGAAGGTTGGATGATCATTGCCAATAGGATCCAGGGTGAGATTGTCCAGGGACCACAGGACCCTCGATTGCTTAAAAAGGGAGAGGGTCGTAAAATGCGTGTACTGCCCCTCTAAGTGAAAGTGGGCATCGGCAATCTCATGATTATTGTTGTCGGCCATGGAGCGGGCAAGCAGCGACACAGGCACCGGGGTATGTGAGGGCACGTTCTCGGTGAATCGGTTAACCTTGAGCTCCAGACAGTTGGCGTCCTGGCAGTGGCGAAATCCTGCATTCGCAAGTGCGCGAACGGCCCTATCAAGCTATTTTGGTCAGCTGGGGGTCCTCAAAGAATCTGTAGGGGGGACTTACATGGCTATCGGGGACGATGAAATCCAGGTCCTGTAAGCACGGTCAGCTCTCAAGTTCTAATATCGAAATAGAACGGCTCACCCTGAAGTTCATAGATATTCCATAAAGAGCAACAGCCCACCAGCCAAAGAGAAGGTTGGGGACCCGTGCTGCGTTGAGGATTGTCGCGACGCGGCCTAGTATGTGGTCAGCGCTGCTTAGCACGGATTCAGTTATCAGAGGAGATAATGTTACCTGCTGGCACAGCACCATTCTGGTATTCCGAGTAAGGCATGGTAAGTTGGATAGAAGCAGTCTGAGTTCTTCTATGCTCTCTACATGATGGAGCAAGGCAGACGGCGAATTTATCTTTCCCTCAGAGCACGCTAACCGCTCGGCGCTGAACCACTCTATTTTCATCACAATTGACAGAGTGAACTGCAGTCTCTTTGGACTCTTTGACTATTAGGAATATTTGAAATATTATAGATTCTAGAACCGCGGATACAAGGACGCCTGCTTATTCCGGTGAATGCTAGCTAGCAGATATTGAATAGAAATTCCAAGATTAAATCTGCAATTGTGATACACGGAAGATCCCATTGACTAACCCTGCTGACGCTTTTTTTTCTTATTTTTTATTATTCGGTGGCTGTGGTATTATATCCTTAGACGACTCACCTTGCCTTCGCAAGGCTTTGTGCAATAAACAGATAGCCTCGTTATTACAAAAGATGCCTGAAACACTGATAGCACGTCGTGTCTATTTCGGGTGATGACTGCGTCAATCGAGTATCAGCTGCGTAGTTCCAGTGTCTTTGAGCTTACCAGCGCCCTCGAAACCAGCCAAACTTGACCTCATAGGGATGTGGCAGCTCCTAGACCTAGAACGGCGAGGAGACTGCTTTGCCGAGAATCTTTCTTTATGGTTAAAAGAAACTCGCGGGGCGAGATCGCTGGCATAGCAGTCCCACAGAACGAAGACCAAATATTACTTTTGAAGACAACTGCAGTAAGAAAGAAGGCTCGATTTATCAAGCTGCCGGACTAGATTATTAGTTGATTGTTCTGTCCAGACAGTTAGATGAATGGATCAGCGCTCGTACTATAGGCCTAAGAGCTAGACCCGATTAAGCAGAGCATAGTGGAGTATGATAACCACGTGCGATACCTAAGATAAAGACATTACATGCAGATGGATAGCTTAAGTATAAACTGCCTCAGGCACGTAGTTAACTAATATGGGGTGCTTAGTACCTAGTTCAACCACTGCTGTTAAATTATACTATCATTTGTCAGGCTACAAAAGCCTTGTCATTACCGTCGGACGGTCACATCGCGTTTTTGACCGTCAGAAGACTGGACCATCACTAGGGACTCCTTCCTGTAGCCGCAAAGTCCGAAAGCCGAGGCATGCAGTTGGTTACCTTTCATCGATTCTTTACTTTAGCAACCTGCTCCCACCATCAACACTACACCACACTTCACCAAATCAGCATAACCTCTAACCTTGGAAGAAGCGCAATGCACATCCCTACAAAAACAGCAACCCACCCATCTAACCCCAAGCCCTCCACAATCGCCAGTCCCCCTCTAGACACCCCCACCCAGCCAATCCCAGCCCAACTCCTCACCCTCCCAATCCAGCCCTCAGCGACAATCCAACACCCATCCACAAAGGACGGGAAAACCTGGTCTGAAATCCTCGACATCTTTGAATCCTCACGGGGCTTCAAACGTCTCTACTGGGGCAGACACGCCGAAGAGGATGATCAATGGAAGGTCCAGGTTGTTATTGGTGAGCTTGTACCGTTCTATTCCTCCCATCTCCCCTCCCCCTGTCGAATTCTTTACCTTCAACTGAAACAGTCACTAAGAGGAGTCAACCTATACTAACAGAGACTATATGAATACTAGTCCGAACAACCTTCGAAACCCACCACGCCTTCCTCGCCTCTCCGTCGTGGACAGATGATGTAAAGGCCCGTCTTCTCCCTGCGCTCACTCACACTCAGAGCCACACCCATAGCGACACCAACGAAATATCAATCTCCCACGCACTCCTCTCCCACTTCACCTCCACCCCACGCACCCTCCACGGCGCCCCCATAACCGGCACCGCGATCTACACAACAACCTCCCGCGCAGGCTGGGAGAAGGCCTGGGCGCTGTGGACGACGCTTGTGCCTAGTGTTCCGGGGTGTCTGGGCTGTACGGGGGGGTGGATTGTTCCGTTTTCGGGTTCGGGTTCGAATTCAGATTCAGATTCATCTTCGGTTTCGGGTTCAAGAACAGAACGAGACCAACGGGTTGGGGACGGAGAAAGGGACGAGAAAGAGAAAGCGAAAGACAAAGCGACAGCGGTAGAGACGAAAACAGAAGAAACGGGCGAGTATGTTGTCTTTGTTGGGTGGGAGAGTGTCAAGCACCATGACGACTACCACCACACCAAGGACTTTGCGCGCAAGAGGGTGATTCTCGCGCAACATAACTCTGGTTGGAGAGGGTATGGGCATGTGGGGTTTTGGTATGGGCGCGGGCAGGAGGAGGAAGTGACTGACGAGAAAGAGGGGGAAAGAGAGGTGAAGCTGTAACTACCTAATTTCGGATACCTATTAATATCACGTCAATGGAAGGTTGCATTCATTATGTACCACGCCGGAAGTAGCTAGTCAAAGAAACAGCGGAGGAAAGCTGGAGAAGGAAAGAAAAAGAAGAAAGGATAGGTGCCTGAGGTCGAGCTAGCGAATCAGTCGGCCAGCCGACCCTCCAGCCAAACTGAGGTCCTTCCACGCCCGCCCCTCAACAAGCACCATGAACCATGCACCATGCACCACACCACAAGCCAACTGCTACCACTGAATCCTGTCGATATCCCTCGGAATCGCCCAACCGTGAGCCGCACAGACCCTCTTATACTCTGCAATTGCTTCCCCAACTCCATACTCGCCACCCCTGTACTTCAAATCCAGCCTCGCCGGTCTCGGATGCTCATTCGTGATAGCCATCCTCACCTGCAGCAGCACACTCTCGATCGAGAAGCTCGGTAGCCAGCCCGAGTTCGTCAGGAGCTCCATACACATCGCTCCGCCCGCGGTGATATGGCCTCCACCGCCCTCCGCGAATCTGACGAAACGCGGACGGATAATGCGGACAAAGGGCGGCGCGTCCGGGAACTCAGCAGGAAACCGTAACTCGAGTACCAAGCTCGTCAAGCCGGCTGCCTTGAGATCCTTTGCGACCTGCAGAGTCTTGTCGAAGCTGTGCAGTTCCACGATCCATTGGTAGACGTTGTTGATGAGTTCGCCGTTGATGTACCAGCCAAGTTCGTGGAGAGGTTCCTGGTTCTGGGTGCGGAGGGCTTCGCGGAGGAGTTTTTGGAGGCTGCGTGTTGCGCGCGGGGTGGCGTATGCTGGTTCGCCCATTAGTTTGATGGATGAGGCGTTGAGGGTGCCGGGGCGGAAGTCGGTTTGTGAGAGAGAGGAGAGGTGGTGGTTGCTAGGGCTGATGGCTTCTTCGTCGTCGGAGAGCAGAATGAGTTTGTCCTCGAGTAGAGTGGACACACTGTCCGCGTCGTCGTTATCATAAGTTGCATTAGCAGGATCGTCTTGATCAGTGAGATCAATTAGCCGAGCTGGCTCTTTTTCTTTCTTCATGAATGCTGACAACCACTGCCCACGCTTCTTAGCCTTTGGCTGTCCCTTTGCACGGTGGCTATTCGTAGCGGAGATCGGAATGTTAAGAGGCGTGTTGGCAGGGCCGTAGACTACTCGCGTGCCATCCTGCGGCGAGGTCTTCGCCAATGCAAACTTATGGCCCTGCTTTATTCCAGTACGTTCAACAAAGAGATATCTCGGCTGAACCCAGTCCAGCTGGCTGACAACGTAATGGGGATCGGTGCAGATGAAGCTCGCAGGATCATTGACGACCTCGTTCAAAGCAATCGCCGATGCGAAATCCAGTTCGCTCTTAGCCCAGCGGCCGCTCGAATGCCTTCCATTACAATAGCCGGAGGAGGTTATGAAGTGGGAGGACATGTAAATCCCATGGCCGCAGCTTCGACCATTCGCGGTGTACTTGAAATGAAGGCCCTCGCGGACAATGCTGTGCCAGTTATGTAATGGACTTCCGTGCCAGGCAAATATTGTTGGGTGTTGTTGTTTCGTACGGGTGGCAGTCTGGTTGACGGCGCTCACAAAGCGCTGCTCCTTGTCTGGCGCGCCCTGCGCGAACCTAAACTGAACATAGTTCTCCATCCCCGAGACGTGATGCTGTGGATCATCATCATAGAGCAAGACTGATCGGTTGGATCCCACAATCCACTGAAGAATGCACAGTGTCGATGAGTGAATTCTATCCTGCCATTCAGAAAGAGGCCTGAGGCGGCCATGTTCCCCAGTGATATAGGCTTTCATCTCCGAGAGTGTAGGAAGGGTATTCAAGAGATTACGTATGGTTTGCGATTTTTCCGCCACGTTCAACGAGTCAATGTCCGTATCATAGACCGCAATAGAAGTAACTGCTATAGGGCGCAAAAAAGATACCAGTGTGCCCGTGGCTCCTCTTAAACGCGCAAGATAGATTGTCGGCCACTGAGAAACGTCGGTCACGCGGGCATGGTAGGTATTATCATCGGCACGGATCTGAATCCAATCGCCTTGCGAAATTTCAGGCTGTCCGTGAACACGCAGAATTGTCTCATGCTTTGCTGTTATCTCTAAAGTATGACCAGAAGGGTTCGGGAGAGCAGATTTGGAGTTGAAATGGGGAATTTTCAACTGCAGCCCCTTTGGAAAGTCTTCCAAATTGGCCGGCGGGCCCGCTCTCGCAAACGCAAAGCTGATGAGCAAGTCAACAACCTTCGGTTGCGTTGTTATTTCCCACTCAAGGCTAGGGCCCATGCCGAGAGCCATATACTGAAACAAACAAAGCCCTTTGGAGCAAACAAACGGCTTGAGGGCCTCGAATCCGGCGTCGATCTTGCAGAAGCAGTTGAGACAAAATTCCGTGCACTTGACGAAGCGGCGAATCGTAAATTGCATAGCAACAAGAAGTAAAGAAAGGTTTGCCGAGTCGTTTGCATCGGCAAGACAGTCCTCGGAAAGAAAAACTGGCGACGAAGCATCCCATTTATCGCGCTCAAAGTATTTGGGGTCTCCCCTCTCTGTCGGATCCAAAAGCCTCCCTTGTCCGTCGTTCAAATAGAGCTCCGATCCCGTCCACGTAAAGTGATAGTTCAAGCGGCATTGAAGAATCTGAATAAACCATGTGTTGAGCAGGGCGTGTAGTGACTTCTCGATGAGCATGGATTTGAGAACCGGTTCCTCGGGCGGCGGACCAACAGCCGCATCTGATTTGCTCGTTTTCGTATCGCTGAGCGTCGCAAAGACATATCTAGCAGAACTCAGGCTCGGCTTGTAGGAGTCGCAGACGCCAGCGTGAAACTGTATCCCTTCCTTGCCAGCATTGACCACGTCGAGGAACGGGCGGTAGCCATGCGCATAACGAACGAGCAGAACCAGGAACTCAGAAGGACGGACATTCAAAGCCTCCATAGCCTCGAGTGAAATGCCCATATTTGAAATCCGACATGATGCAGTAAGTATGACCGACCCGTCCAGCTCGCCGAGATACCCCACGCGAAAGCCAGCAGCGCGTGCCTTGCGGAGATCAGAGCAAAGTTTCTCTCGTATGCGGTTGTTCGGAAGGTCGGTTCCGTAGCTTATCTGGTTGGGCGATCCGAAGTGGTCTTCTGCCCACTCCATCTCGTCAAAGTCCTGGGCGTCGTCGGAGCCATATTCCGAGTGATCCCAATCTTCGCCGTCATCGAGGGTTGCATTGTCCAATGATTCAGCGATGGCTTCGACGAACTCTGGAATAGTCAGACCGGTAAAAGCAGAGTGAGAACTCTCGAGTACGCTGGTAACACTCCCCGAAATGTTTTCCGTGGAGGTGTAGACGAAATACAGGTGTCCTTTGGGGTAGTCCGCGGTGTCTGTTGTATGTTAGCTATAAAGCATTACGTGAAATCAGTTCCAGTTGAGAACTTGCCTGAGACAGTGACTTCTATGTGAAGAGAAAGGTCGTCAGAGGAGTTAGTATAGGTAAACGAAAAGAGACCGTCTTCCCCGCCATCTCGAACATCAGTAACCCGGGGAAAGATTCCAGGAAGGCACGCCTCAGCGAGGTCGCGATGATAGTCCCTTCGAGGCATGATGAAAACTCCGGTCGCAGAGCGTAAAGACGGTTAGAAACTCCAGCGAGGTGGACTGGTCTTTAAAGGCTTAGGGGGGGGATGTTTGCAAGGACCTGAGACGCGGGATAAAGAATTGATGATGAAGGAGGATGAGAGACAGAGTTCATGGTAGAAAAACAGATTTCATTGATAAGGAAGAGAGTGAATTGTTGGATTTCTGTAGTGGGAAGTGTGGCATGAAGGGAATAGGTGTTGCGGTTCCAGTCAAAGGTGCCTGATTAGGTTACCTGATGTGTAGAGGAAGGTTCCTGACCACAGACTTTGCAGTGATTACATAGCCCGCCCTGCAGAGCTTGTTTCACTTACTGTCGAAGATTAAGAAAGGATGGAATATACTCTAGAGTGCATAGATGATACTAAGGGCAGCGGCCCCACAGTTAGTTACTGCACATCCAGGAACCAGGAGAGTCGGGAGGATAAAAGAGCCTCCTGGGCGCTAAGCGGATCAGGATCAATAGTCGGGCCGGGGCCGAGGCGAGTACACAGACTGTATATTACCCACATCAGGCGTACATCTAGGTCCATTCACTTTCCACCTCGATGTCTATGGTATTCAAACGCCTGCACCACCGCACTCCGATTCACACTACCCCGAAGCGCCAAAGCAAGATGCTGTCCCTCCCTATCATACGCTCTCATAATCGCTTTCCTAGTTTTGTACTTCATCGAAGAATGAATACTCTTATAAATCCCTTGGCTAGGATACGCGATAAGCCCCACCGCAGCTAGATGAACATCAACAGCAAGTCCTCGAATCAAACATAACAAAGAGAGAGAGAGAGAGAGAGCAAACATACCTGATCCAACCTCTGCTGTAGCTCCTATTGTCCCCTTCGCTAAGCCTTTGACCGCTCCAAGGGCCCCTTCTTCCTTGGCACCCTTGTAGGGCTGGGTGATCAGCCCAGTCAGCCCGTCAACCAGGCCGTGAGACATGGTTTCCGATCCGACCGTCAAGCCAGACTTCCAATCCTTGATTATGCCACGGTCTTTCTTCTCTTCGCCGTAAAGGCGAGGTATGGCCCGCAAACCTTCAGCTGTTGCCAGCGGGATGTCCACCATGACGCCTTTGACGTAATAACCAAGCACCTTGCTGGCACTCAGCGCGGATGCAGCGGCCATATTACCTATTGCCCGGAGACCGGTTGAGTATCTGAGGAGTTTATGTTCTGATATACTAGCAGCGGGGCTTTCAAGATCAGGAGTCGAAGTACTTGGGGGTGCAGTCATGGATCGAGATGTTGACGGTCTAGATGGTTCTGACCGACCACGCTGGGAGTCCTGATATTCCTGGTATGGCTTGAGGAGCATATCAGCTGCAGATTTGACCATGTTTCTGTGGGCTTCAATGACTGCAGACGTAGCTCCAGTGACAGGATCCCAGCGGCGATTCTCGATTGCGAGCGGTTTGCTTTCGTATCTGTGGGAGATGCCGTCAGCATTCTAATTGTCGCATGCATTTAGAACGGCATCTTACATATGCAAATCTTTCTTATCAACTCGTGAATGCTCGGCCAAGACCTGCGCCGCAAGCTTCGACAAGCGTAGTCTAGGAGACTTGCAAACCCAGGTGACAGCGCGGTTTGACAACAAATCACACCGCATTTCAGCGACGGGCAGATTCTGATAGAAAGAGTTAACAGCGGCTTCAGCTCCGCGCTCGTACTGCATCTTTGAAGCAATATCCCGAGCCGCACGCTGCGTTTCCGGCTGCAGGCAGCACTGAATAGCCGCAGCGAGATTATCTACATTGACTTCCCGATATGGAATTGGTGATGGCCCAGCTCCGGAGGTGGCTACCAGGTTTCCCCAAAAAGGTTGACTAGTCATTATCAGTATGTCGAGTTATCGTTATGGTGGTCCACTCACTCTCCGAAGAATGGCACGATTGCTGTCGAACGGCCATTTCGAAGGCCACAGGCAGTGGTCCCGGCACCTCCATGATGAACCACAGCCGACACATGCTGAAATATCCACTCGTGAGGGCAGTCATCTATATAATAGACGTTGTCCAAGTAATCGCCTTCCAGCTTGGCCCAGCCCCGAGATATTACTGCACGTATCTTTGACAGCCGCACAGCTTCTAAGATGATTGACAGGAATCCCCCAGGATTATCTATGACGATACTTCCGAACCCAATATAGATAGGAGCAGGCCCACTTTGCAGAAAGGCTTCGAGTGACTTAGGTGGGGTATAATTGGGAGCATCGCGAAAGAAAAAGCCGCAGACATCTAAAGTAGTTAAGCGCAAATTCTACGGGAAGTGAACTGGACGTACCAATATGCGCTGGCCAATCTGCTGGTTTCGCCATGAGAGCCGGTGACCAACAGTAAGTGATCGGGATCCTCAAGGTCTCCACCAACATTGGCCCTTCAGTAACGGGAACAGGCTCTAGGTCCAGCTTTGACCGCCAGGTGTTGATAACATCCCCGAGGCTGGTCTCTTAGTATTACCTAAATATTCAGTGTCAGGAACCACTCACCCCTGCCACATTAGCCATCCGACAATCCCATATGACATATAATTTGCAAATGCCTGGCTGGTGATCGAATACTGCAGGTTCGCTAACGGGTGTGGGAAAGCCTTCGTGCTGCTCCAAGGCATGGTGAACATAAGGTGGACAGGAATTCCTAGTGCTTGAGCACAATGTACATGGGCAAAGCTTGGGGGATTCGCAATGATCGCCTCCGCCACAAATGGGCTTTTCGTAAGCGGGTCATCCTCGATACACGATCTCCAACAACCGTCAAGAATCTCGGCCACCATCTCTCTTTTCCTCTGGAGGTCGCTGGCTCGAAGACTGTGTAAATGCGGGATCAGACCTGGGTTCTTGGCCATAAACGCCATTAGCTCGGTTGGATTGCCACCTATTGGATAAAATTCCAATCCGGAATTCCTGATAAATGTCGCAAAGTGATTGTGTGTTGCCAAACGAACCCGATGTCCATGTTTCTGCAACTCATTACCCAGCGCGACGAATGGTTGAAGGTCGCCACGGCTACCAACCACCTGGATAACGACGTTGAGCTGAAGGTCAATGGGCTTTGAAGTTTGAAATCTCAAAACCTCGTCATATGAAGGTGGAACTAAGAGCTCATCTGGGGGCGGTGCACCAATGAGTTCAGCGACAGCTCTACACGCCGTCGAGTCCACCTTGACCTCGATGCGGCCGTCCTCTATCACCAATAGCATCAGCACTGGCGCATATATCTAACAGGGAATACAATGCCTACCTCTGAACTTTGCTCCGCCGGACATCAACGACTTGGAATTTTTCATCTTGCATGTGCAATAGCCCAAAGCTAAGCTCAAGTTGAGGTCATCCAGGAAATAAGGAAATGCCTTTAATAAGACTCTCAAGAATACTGGTTTCCTAAAACCAAGATAAGCAGAAGCATCGTTCTCATGCTCGTATTCCAGATCGTTCCCGCACTTCCCCCTCGCACTGCATGTCCTTTCGAAAACTCCTATTCGTTCTCTCCTCGGGTAGCTCTCGTTTGAAGCGCACACCGAAAGCCTTCAAACGAGAAGCCTTCGAGCAAATTACATCTGATTGGCCTTGGCAGGACATGAGGTGGTTTCTCGCTCATAAGCTTTGCTAGCTGTAGCATTTCCCTGAGTATTCTGCTTTCTGGCGCATCGCAAGAACCGATAAGCATCAGGCCCAGATGTATGGTACAATTCGCCGTTCGATAAGAGGGTTCACACGCTGAGGGATGCAGCCTGCGAAACTGATATTCAGATTGTGAAACTGGGCTTGTGATAACTGGGCTCTCATGGCATGTGGACTTGTTCAAGCAAATCTGCATAGCGATTCAACGACCGGCCAATCAGATTGACAAGCTCGTAGATATAGTCTGCCGTGAACAATCGCGCCCATAGTCTTGTTACGACTGCGCTCAGACGAGTATTGTTCGCTAAAAGCCACGATCGCGACACACCATGCTGCGCTTCCATGACCATCTCAATCACAAACTCGAGGAGCTTTGTCTCTTGCTCGGTAAGGCTGGGTTCGGGATTCGGTACGGTGGCGATTTCAAGCCATTTGGCAAGCAGGACGGCACATTCGAGAGAGCACAGCGCATATTGGTTGGACCATGAGGAGACCAGTGTGCGCGCGACGTAGTTAATTCCGAGTTTTATAGGCGTGCTTAATGCGTGGGCACAATGCAACGCGGCGCGCGTTAATCGATCGCTTCTCTGTACGGAGAGGTTCTCGCGCAGTGACCTAGCAATCTCATCGGGGTTCCAAGTTTGAAGACGCCGGGCGGAGCTGAAATCAGCATTGAGTCGGATGTATGCTAGCCGCAGTAGTGCTGTGGAGGTGAAAGATATCGGGCCATTGGGATTGAACGGGTCAATCGAGGATTCCTGATTGCGCTCCCAGCATTGGCACCAGTTTTCTAGTGCTTGTTCCAACGATGCTACCTGAGCTGCCGATAGACAAGTGGTATTGCACACAGGAACACGACAAGCTTTTTGGATAAGCCATATATTCTGTATCATAGCATGAATCAGAACGTAGCCTCCGAGGGAGGTAAAGCTTTCCAATTGCCCTCCTGTACCCGGAGTACGAGTAAAAAGAGAGTTCAGGGCATCTTGTATTTTAGGGCTTCCTCGAAGATGCTGTCTGCATTCGATCCATTGACCAGCAGTAGGAGCTGTCCATTCTTGTTCTGTGCATGGAAGATCGAGCATGATTTCTTCAGCCAAGATCATCGAGGGGAGGTCAAAGACAATAGTGTGGATACCGAAGAAGCAGAAGACAATCAACTTGGTTCGCTTTGCGCTTTCGTTCCGTATCCAACTCTCCCATGACCCATCTTGGTGAGGAAGCTCATTCAAGCCGTTTTTTCGCATCAAAGTCTCCATGAGGCTACGCATGTAGAGAGCTTCGTAATGTGGTGGGTAATGCTCAAACCAAGACGACACTGACGTAAGCATCAGGACGGACTGCACCGTCTCTAGAATATCTTGGCTTTGGTTGGGGGGGCCTGTCATGCGGTACTGATCGTGATTTCCATTCCATTGCAGATTCCGACGTATATGCTCCAAGGTCACAGCTTTGGCCACTCGGAACAGGCTCATGCTTGTGTCATGCTCTCTGCAGTATTGGGCGCCCAGAGCCGCCATAGACAAGACGAGATATAGCGGACACGCTTCTATGTTGAACGTTGGTATATGAAGAAACGGATAATGGTCATGGTATCCTGTAAGGTACCCCGTGAGGCACCGCGACAGCGCATGCCGTGACGGAATAGATTGATCTGGAACAACGTTTGCATAGTCCTGCAACTCGCTCACAATCCGATCACGACATTGCGTAGTTACCGCGATCGGAACTTTGGGCGGGCGAGACTTGTAAGGAGGATGGGATTCCTCTGGCTGTAATGATGGCAACTGTGTCCCATGGCGAGGCAGCACTGAGCTGTGTGCCGTCGTAGTTCCGTGGCTGCTGAGAGCCGACGGGTATCCTGCTCCTGAATCAAATTGCAGCGGAGGGAACAGTGGAAGTGGCTGATATGTTGGTGAGTAAGGATGACTTGGTAAGGGGATGCTATCTAGAAAAGAAGAGAATTCATCCCCTTCATACGCAAAGGGCTCGCTGAAGGGAGTTGGCTCTGGCGCCGGTGCTGTAGAGAATGTCCCATGCGTCGCAGGTAAGATTGTCTGGTCGACGCCGCCGGTCGGTGTGAATGGATGATCTGTGACTGCAGATGCCAGCACATTGAGACCATCAAAGACCTGTTGAGTAGAAGCCGTGACGGTCGCTTCCGGGGTTTGTGCTACCGGGCTTGAACTGTGGGCCAAGCGTTCATGGCGGACCAACAAATCCTTACGTGTGAAGGACTTGGGGCATTTATCGCAGCCGAATGGTTTTTCCTTGGTATCTAACTAAGTCAGTGAGTTTCCAGTTGCAGTAGAGACAAGAGTATGTACATACGCGATCGCTCGTGGCGCTGCAAATGTTCCAGACGGGCGAAAGTGCGGGAGCACCGATCGCATTCGTAGGAACGCGTTGCTTTTTTGACCATTTCAAGGAAAAAGCAACCACTACCGCAGTGCTAGATAAACCTTGTCGGTGGTGTACAGATTCATCTATAAAGCTTCGAGTTACTGCTGCGAATGGCGATGGATGAAACTGGAGAACAGTGAAAAACGTCAAAATGCCAGGAGGCGGCGGATGCGGAGTATTTCCGAGCATCATCAGCGTCGGCTTCCTGGTTGTCTCCATATCTAACTACCAACTTCATGATGTCTCGAACAAAAAGCCGCCTACAACGGACGACAAGTTTTAAGGCACTATGCTGCCTTGTACTTGAGAAGCTTGGTACCAGGATTTCGGTACTATGCTACACAAATCTGCCGTGTCAGGACTGCGCTAGCGAACCACGTTGTTGGTACTCCCTCGCAGAGAAACCACCGCGTATGGTGAACCTTGCGAGATAATGATCTAATATAGACCAACTCCTTGAAAGATCATCGTCTCTTTGTATATCAAGTCTCTTTGTATGGATGCGGAATCAGGGTATCTAACTTCTTGGGCAGTTGGCGCTCGCCCTTTTCCCCACATACTCCGCAATATATTTTAGCTTGGAGTGCGGATGTCACTTGACCAGCGGTCGATCAGCTACCATGGGCGCTCAGGTTGGCAGCGGGACCAGATTGAGCTATATCTCATATGCAAAGCATAGCCATATGGCATAATGCCATAATCGACGTAGTTTGCCACCTATGCGAAGGCGATCAGTGATCCCCTTTTTGACCGTACAGTTTCGATTTTGGATCCCCAATGCTCGGTCTTCATATGCTTAACGGCATGCACTTTAGCCAAAGAACAAGTTTGCGCTTGGAGTTCCGAGCCATGCGCGCCGACTCGGATTTGGAAGCCATATCGGGGCAAGATATAGTTATTGAGGTGTTGGCAGGCCGAGTAGTTCTGACAGAGAGCAGGAACACTCCTCTCTCTGTAGCCGTTCCGACGCACATGGCAAAGGCTGGCCACGGCGCCGAGGTTGCTGTTGCAGCACACCCACCAATAAATCGTGAAATAAAGATTTTATCATTGGACCCGGAAAAATGCCTTGCATGGGTTGTAGTGGTGGAACGCTAATCAAGGTACATCGACGCCATATGGATTCGAGTCGGGCCGAAGGAGGTAAGCGTTGGAGACACAAATCAATCGGGAAAGAGTCGCGAGTGGTGGGTAAACGAAAAACATCGTCATTCTCGCTGTAAGGCTCTGACAATCATGAACTAAACGGTCAGTGATCTGAGAGGGGGTAAGTGAGGAGTAGGATTGAGAAGCGAGACTCACCCAAGGCTCAGCAGTGCCCCGCCATTTGGACGAAATCTCCCTAGATTGCAAGCTGGGACCAACTCCGGGGTCCATTCGCTACTGAACCTTTTTCGTTTTTGCCTCAGCGTTAGGCGGAAATGCGGCCCTTGCAAAGGCTGATCGTAGGGGTGGAGTGAAAAGGAGAGCTCTCGACTGGTTGCCTGGAGAACGCCGTCGAATTAGCGCTGGCTTGGGACTTTCGACTCAGACCCCCTGAGGCGGACATTCTTTCAATGAACATCTCTTTGCAAGAGACTCAAGAGAGTGCGTGTGGTGTCCTTGTGCCGTTGAAGATCCGAGGTTCGTCGATCCTGTCAGCGGGGAAATTGGTTTCATATGCAAATGCTTCGTCTGTGCTCTCGCACGCCAACGCTCAGCTCAATTTAGATTAAATTGAGTGCCTCGACCTGCAGCCTTAAAAGAACTTCTATATTAGTGTCCCCTCCGTCCTGTCACCCATTTTCCCTCACCATACTATTTTCTTTATCCCATCTTAAACACCTTTTGTCGACTCACACGCGCCCATCATGGCTTACGTTGGTCATACCCCGCCCGGATGGCTTGGAAACCTCTCCCTGGAGCAGGAGGGGAAACTGCAGCAGATGTGGAACATCATCCTTGTGCTACTTGATGCTTCTTCTCTCGGCGCTCCTGAGCAGCATATAGATGGACAAAGCGGCGAGGCCGACAAGACCGACAAGGCTTCTCTGAAGCGAACCGACACTCTTGTCTCAGCCAGCGGAAAGGGTGCTTTCACCGCAGACTTGTCCCAGATCCTCAAAGAGACCGGCATGACCGCGAACGAGATCAAATCCATCAAGGACGTTCTACATGACACTACCGCGGAGGAGCTGCGCGCCGGCTTGCTTAGCACGGCGAAGAATGACAACCCGGATGGATTGCTGCTGCGTTTCCTGCGCGCCCGCAAGTTCGATGTGGCCAAGTCGTTCAACATGATGCTACGAGCTATGCTATGGCGGATCAAGACGATTAAGGTCGACGAAAAGGTTCTGTTGAACACCGAGCTGCAGGCTCTCCACGAGTCAAAGGACAAGTCCAAGGGCAAGGTTGCCACGGACGCTGAAGGCTTCCTTGCTCAGATGCGCATGGGCAAGTGCTTCCAACATGGCGAGGACAAGCAAGGGCGCCCGGTTGGGATTGTTCGTGTCAAACTGCACAAGCCTTCTGCGCAGAGCAACGAATCCATCAATCGGTTCATTCTTCACATTATCGAAACCACTCGGCTATTGCTTAAGCCGCCAGTAGACACAGTGGTATGTACAGCCGCTCACTTCCTTATGATGCGACTGACAATCTAGACCATCCTCTTTGATATGACCGGGTTTACTCTCTCTAACATGGTATGCACCATTGCACGGTCAGTGATGGTCCACGCTGATGACAGTAGGAATACGCCCCCGTGAAATTTATTATCGAGTGTTTCCAAGACAACTATCCCGAGTCCCTTGGAAATATGCTTATCCACAACGCCCCGTGGGTCTTTTCTGGTACGTCAGATTCTATACACGTAAACACCCACATCTAACCCCGGCAGGTATCTGGAAAGTCATTAAGGGCTGGATGGACCCCGTGATAGTATCAAAGGTGCACTTTACATACGGTGCTAAAGACCTCGTCAAGTTCATCGACGCAGATAAGCTTCCCAAGGAAGTTGGCGGCGAGGAAGACTGGGAATACGAATGGCAGGAGCCCGTCGAGGGCGAGAATGCTTTGATGGAAGATACAGCCACACGAGACGCCCTGCAGGCAGAACGTCTCAAGATCGGCGAAGAATTGCTCCGCGCAACATCACAATGGATCAAGGCCGGTGGTGAGAAGAAGCAAGATGAGGTCAAGGCCATCCAGACGAAGCGTGAAGATCTCATTGAGCAGCTGCGCGTGAACTACTGGAAGACTGACCCGTACACCCGTGGTCGCAATGTTCTGGACCGCACGAATATCATCCAGAGCGGCGGCAAGGTAGAGTACTGGCCGACTGAAATTACACCTCCTGTGACGGAGCTCAAGGCACTGGAAATTGAACATGTCGAGCGGAGTGAAGTGAAGGTAGCCAACGCCTAGGTTAGACGCTGCTTAGATATAAATGACTTGTTTAGGATGTTATGATTCCCAATGAAATTGTTTGCTTTTGAGACTCGAGGATCTGTGTGCCTGTTTCTTTTTTCTGGTCTGATCTGTTTGTCTTGAGTCACCTGCAGGTTATCCATCTGCAACTTCCCCTCAACCTCACATCTGCAACACACCACCTTACATTGTCTTTACCCTGTAGCTCCAGGGCTGCTCATTATCTGGCTTTGGATTGAAGGTACTCTGATGGTTTTCTGCCCGGCCAGTTATTTCACTAACTCACAATGTCAGCGTCGAACAGGTCCGGCTCATCTCAATCCGGCACATATCAACCCACAACGACGAATCGCATCAGAACAACGGCCACCGCATCAAATCACCTCGGACTTGATTCCTCACGACTTCACGATAAGCTACAAGTGATCTCCACACAAGAGTCCACCATTTGAACGGGCTAGATATTGTTGAACTTGATCTCTCGCAAAAGCTCCGCGACCTCTGCCTCCTCGCACGCGACCAAGACGATCTCGACGATCAGCCTTCTATAAATAGCCGACATAGCTTTCTTACGAAGTGCGATATCGTCGTCTGAACGCTTCCTGGATTACCCTCATTGAAATTCGACGAAAACTTGAGGTTACTTCGCGCTCAGTTCGCTTGGAATCCTGCCTTGGCCTTTCCGTGGCACGATCGTACCTTGCAAAATAGGTGTCAGGACAAAAGGGCCTCAATGCGACCTCAACAAGTTCTTAACAAGTTGTTTCTCGAACTTGGATCAGCTCGACGTGTGATCACGATTGTCCCTCTTTTATAGCATCGCTATCTGGGGATTTTCTCCCCGATTGGCTGAGAAAGTCGATCGCTTGGGATCTTGCGAGGTGCCTGAGCCCTGACGTGGCGGCGCAACTGGAAAGCTTCGGACAGCTGGGCGCTCGCAGTTACTCCGAACCTCCAAGCTCGAGTCTTTGTTGATTTGTGAACGCCTTCAAGCTCGACGTTGGTCTACGCGGGAAGGCCGGATCAACAGGAACAAAGAACGTACCAATGGCGCGTCCGGATCCCGCCATCTGCCCATCGTTGTCAACTCCACCTCTTTACGAGGAACATCTCCAACTCAAGGTTTTCCACTGTGCCAAGACAAAACGAAGCTCCAGAGAATTGTCTGACTTCATCGCCCGAGCTGACATGACTTCGGACCGCTTTGGCAGGGATCAACGTGGGAAAAGATAGGCGCAGGATTGGCCGTTTTGGGGCGGTAATCTCCGCAATCAAGAGCTTGGAAATGCATCCCAATCACATTCCCCGCTGCCTGCATGTGTGCTGCTGCCAAGAGTTCCGGTCGAGATAAGTTGACAATCTGATCAGCATAAATACCGGCGTCATGGCTCCCTGCTGCGAATGTTTTCTTCCATTGAGCTCAGCTTCGGAGAAAGCAAAGTCAATTGGGTCAAGATGCATGCTCTTTCACTTCTCGTCGCAGCCGGCGTTGCCGTTGCTGCCCCTGCCTGCAAGCCGCAATCCCCTGCGGTGACCAACATCCAGGTCGGCCCCCGTCCTTTCTGGCTCGTTGACCAGATGGAGGAGAGCGAGCTCAAGAATGAGCTTTCCTCCTGCTCCGAGAAGCCTATCCGCTATGCGCCATTCTTCTCCATTTCCCACCGCGGTGGCCCCGTCCAATTCCCCGAGCATAGTCGTGAGGGTCTTTACGCCGGTGCCCGCATGGGTGCCGGTGTCTTGGAGTGCGACGTCGCTTTCACTAGCGATCGCCAGCTCGTTTGCCGTCACTCCCAGTGCGATCTGCACACCACCACCAACATCCTCACCATCCCCGAGCTCGCCGCGAAATGCACTACCCCCTTCTCGCCCGCAACGGAAGACTCCGAGGCCACAGCCAAGTGCTGCACCTCCGACATCACCCACGAGGAGTTCCTGTCCCTTTGCGCCAAGATGGACTCGTCCAACCCTAACGCGACCACCCCGGAGGAATACCAGTACGGTGGCCCTGACTGGCGCACAACCCTTTATGACAACTGCGCCACCACCATCGACCACAAGACCTTCATTGAGATCACCGACAGCCTGGGTCTGCAGTTCACCCCGGAACTCAAGACCCCTGAGGTTGAGATGCCCTTCCAGGGCGAGTACACCCAGGAGCACTACGCTCAGCAGCTCATCGATGAGTACAAGGAGGCTGGCATCAACCCGTGGCGCGTGTGGCCTCAGTCCTTCCTCGAGGACGACATCCTTTACTGGGTCAAGGCTGAGCCAACCTTCGGCAAGCAGGCCGTCTACCTCGACCCTCGTGTTGACACCGTTGAAGGCTACCAGCAAGCTGTCGCCAACATGACCAACTTGTACAAGCAAGGTGTCCGCATCATGGCGCCTCCCATTTTCGCTCTCCTCAACACCTCTGCCGAGGGTGAGATCGTTCCTTCCTCCTATGCGAAGGCCGCCAAGCAGGCTGGCTTCGACATCATCACCTGGTCTCTAGAGCGCTCCGGCCCTCTTAAGCAGGCTGCCGAAGCTGGCGAGTACTACATCTCCACCATTGCCGACATTGTCAAGGGTGATGGTGACATGTACCGCATCGTTGATGCTCTCTACCGCAAGGTCGGCGTCAAGGCCATTTTCTCCGACTGGCCCGCCACAGTCACATACTACGCCAACTGCCTTGGTATTAACTAAGGCAGCATAATACCTCCTATATACGGATTATATATATGAAGCAATAAATGTATAATTATGATATTAGACAAATAAACTTTCCCTCGCCACATGACATCACGACCTTACCTGGTATATAAACCCCCGCAACCACACCCCAGCACTCCCCCCCACAAACATCCAAACAAACAAACACTCCAGCCATCATTATCAACTCAATCAAACCATCATTAAAGCAAGAAAACACCCAAAATGTACAACCTAATCTCCCAATCCTTCAAACCAACCCCCGCAATCCGCCGCATCCTCCCAATCTCCTCCTACCACCCCTCCCGCACCCTCAACAACAACAAACCCCAAGTCCACTCGACCTCAAAAGTCGACGACTTCGCTGTGAACTCGGCTTTCCCTGATGACTCGGGCACTGAGCCAACCATGACGCAGAAAAGGACCAGTATCCATGCCACGAGGGACTGGGAGGAGACCAGCGCGACGCAGAGCGAGGCTGATGTATGCCCCCCTCCCACATTCTACCTTTATTCCATTTCTCTCAAGAATGAAAACGGGGATTGTAATGCACTGCACTCTTGTTTGTGGCTAGGGGCTGGTCAGTTAACCTTGGAACGGTCGCTGGGGGTGGTTGGGGTTAACACGGATTATCTGCTATCTGCTCAAGGAAGGAAAGACACTGAACCGATGCTGATACTGATACTAATATTTGGGGCTTAGGTCAAAGCGGATCGGGATGAGGCGAGGAAGGGAGGGAGTGTGGATGAGGTGTTGGGGCCTAAGGAGCCGGAGATGGATGAGATGTAGTTCTTCTGAGATTGAGTTTTAAGCTACCTTTCTGGTTGGCAGCTGGGTGGGGATGGATGTATCCTGAGGTTATATAGTGTAGGCCTTGATGGGGTTCATGGTATGCTCTTGCGGTGGTGCTGATGTTGCCTGCTGGGTTATTTGGAATGTAAAAACATGATATGGCATTTAAGGTAGGTGAGGTATTAGTGTTGGGTTCTTTTCTTTTGTTCTGTTTTTGATTATTCTTGGCTCAAAAGTAAATAGTATCAGGAAAAGAAATGAGAGATGTGGTCTGTTTTGAGATTGGGGTTTCGCTTCCTTCATGTTCATTATCAGGTCTATTAGTTTCAAGCTAGTATATCGGACTGAGTGATAGGAATCTAGGCAATTGTTTATAGTTTGAAAACTCGAAGAGAAGTATATTATATAAATAGATGGGATTGTACGTACTAGTCGTAAATTACAAGTCTAAAGCTAAAGCAAAGCAGATAATTGAGCTGACTGTCACATTAGTGTCATTGGAAAAGATGACAGACTATTTGGGAACATTCAAGGTCAAGTCGAAGATAACCTTCCCCCGAGCATGGCCACTCTCCAGCCGAGCATATCCATGCTCAAACTGCTCCAGCGACCAGATGCTGTCCACAACGGGCCAGACCTTGCCCGCCTCAATCAACTTAGTGACCTCCTCCAAGTCCGTTCCATTAGGCGTCATGATAAAGTACTTATCAGTGACGTTTGGAAGTTCCAACCCCTCCGGCTTCCTTTGAATTGGCGGCTGAACAATCCCAATGATAGTCCCGTTATCCTTGAGCGTCCACCACGCATCCTCAAGCGACTTCCCTCCAATACAATCAATAACAAGATCGACCTTGTTCTTCTCCTCACTCCCCCAAGCCTTGAAGTCAACCGTATGGTAATCCAGAACCTCGGCAGCACCAAGACCCTTCAGATACTCCGTGTTCTTTGGCCCAGCAGTCCCGATAACCTCCGCACCGAGTAGCTTTCCAATCTGGACAAGCCAGACACCGGCACCGCCCGCCGCAGCGGTAACAAGAATCCTCTTGCCCTTCCACGCACTGCTCCCGAACTCGCCGATCTCAGCATGCGTGAAGAACGCCTGCCAGGCTGTCTCGGCAGAGAGCGGCGTCGCGGCGCTTTCAGCCCAGGAGAGGTTCTTTGCTCTTAGTGCGAGTTCATCAGTGGTCGCTATCGTGTAGTCGCGCGCACATCCAGGACGCCAGTAGTTTGTGCGGGCGTAGACCTCTGACCCCGGTTGGAAGGGCGAGTCAGATGGGGCGGAGACGACTACGCCGGCGACATCGTCACAGGTGATGATTTCTTTGCCGGGGATGTTAACGAACTTGGCCCAGTTGAGTTCTCCGGCGCAGGGGGAGGCGGCGTGCACGCGGATTAGGTGCTCGTTCTTGGAGGCGTCGGGGGTGGGGACTTCGCGCTGGACGAGGGTGATCTTGTGCGAGTTGGGGTCGGCTTGGAGGAGAGCGCGGATGGAGGTTGGGAGTGGTTGAGTGGACATTTTGGATTGATTCAAAGTTTTTTAGACCGAACGGATGTTTAGATTTGAGTGTTTATTAAAGACTTGCTTGTAAATCTGTTGGGTAGTTGCGTTGTACGGTTGTTGTTGTGTTGATAAATATCGCAAAGAGCTGCGTTCACGCCGAATATATAGCTCGAGTACATGATGGTTTCTGCACGGCTCTGACGGTAGGCCCGGGTCGAATGATGGATATTGAAGATGTTGAGGGTATTGACGGCCGGGCTTTGACCACGCCAAGAACGCTGCAGCTAGATGCTGAATAGCCTATAACCCACGAACACGAGCGACGGGATGCGACTAAACGAGGCCAGGCTTTGACATTCTAAGCATCGCTCCGGGAAATTACTCCGGCTTGACAAAACATCACTCATCATGGTGTTCTGCTATGCGGGGATTGGGATTGCTCTCTAGAGAGTTGGTAGCCGAGATGTGAACTCATAGCCGAGAGGCATAGGGTCAGCTCGCATCAAAGTACGTCAGCATCTGGGTCTAATAAGTTGTAAATCGCTCATCTCTGGGTGAGCAAGCTAGTGAGTCTTTCATTACTCCGTAAAGTAACTATGGAGTGCTAGCTTATGATTGAGGCGATCGGGTACTCTGTATGCTGTGGGGTAGTTCTGCCTCAGGCAGTAAGCTGCCTAAAACAGGCACCCCACGTCGAAAATTCTGCCCAGATTTTTCCAAGCGGTGAGGGAATTTTGGTTATCGGCAGCCCGTATCGATTTTTTTTGAGCTTTTACTACCTCCCTGGTATTCGCCAGGAAGGCCGCCATTGATCCTCCTATTCGTCAAGATGAAGTATGTCCTTGTTTCCGGTGGTGTCATTTCCGGCGTCGGAAAGGGTATCATCGCCAGTTCCTGCGGTTTGCTCCTGAAGACTGCTGGTTTGTCCGTCTCGAGTATCAAGATCGATCCTTACTTGAACCCGGATGCCGGTCTTATGAACGTGAGTCATACCTTACCTATCTTACCCATTGCAAATGTTTCTGGCTGACTCCTGTAGCCCTTGGAGTTTGTCCCCCGCCACCATCCCTCCCACATAATCTGACGTATCAAAGGCACGGAGAATGCTTCGTCTTGGACGACGGAGGTGAAGCCGATCTGGACTTGGGAAACTACGAACGGTATCTGGGTGTCACCCTCGGCCGGGATAACAACATCACAACCGGAAAGATTTACCAACATGTGATTGAGAAGGAGCGTCGGGGCGACTACCTTGGGAAGACCGGTACGTTTGGTTGAGTGGACTGTGTGGACATGACTGATTGTTCAGTGCAAATCGTCCCCCACCTCACCAACGAGATTCAGAACGTGAGTTTCGTCTGTCTGTTGCATACATGGGTATTAACCTGGATAGTGGGTTGAACGAGTTGCTCGTGTTCCTATCGATGAGTCTGGCAGGGAGCCTGACGTCTGTATCAGTATGTTTCCCGTACTTTCGCAACGTGCTTTACTAACAATTTCTAGTTGAGTTGGGTGGAACTGGTAAGCTGGGCCAGACTATTGCATGTCTTCGCCGCTAATACACCTCTAGTCGGAGATATCGAGAGTGCGCCGTTCGTCGAGGCTATGAGCCAACTACAACGACGCGTCGGCAAGGCCAACTTCCTTCAGATTCACGTCAGCTACGTGCCCTTGATTGGCTCGGAGCAAAAGACCAAGCCTACTCAGCGGGCTATCAGCGATGTTCGCAGTGGTGGTCTTCGACCTGATCTGATTGCCTGTCGTTGCGAGACTCCTTTGGAGGAGGGCACCATCCGTAAGATCGCCAACACTTGCCAGGTTGAGCGTGATCAGGTCGTCGGCGTTCACAACGTGTCGACCACATATCAAGTCCCCATCCTCCTCGAAACACAAGGGTTCCTTAACACGGTCAAGGAGCTTCTCGAAATCAACACAATACACGTCGAGCCCAAGTACGTGGAGCAGGGCAAGATCATGTGGCAGAAATGGCACGGTCTTGCCATGAGCCAGGACCACGTTTTCGACACAGTCTCTATTGTCCTGGTTGGAAAGTACACAAGCCTGCACGATTCCTATTTAAGTACGACAAAGGCGCTAGAACATGCTGCCATGCACTGTCAGAAGAAGTTGAACCTGGTCTGGGTTGAGTCGTCCCATCTAGAAGAGGAGCACCAGTCAGTCAACCCTGCCGAGTACTACAAGGCCTGGCACTCCGTCTCAACGGCGGACGGAATCCTCGTGCCGGTATGTTCCTCTATCAGTTCATTATATTTCCGCTCTAACATTGAAAAGGGTGGCTTCGGTCAGCGCGGTACCGAGGGTATGGTCAAGTGTGCGGAGTGGGCTCGTACAAAGAACGTTCCTTTCCTCGGAATCTGCTTGGGTCTGCAGGTAGCTGTCATCGAATATGCCCGCAACGTCTGCGGGATGACCAACGCCGACAGCACCGAGTTCAACGAGGAAACCGAACAGCCTGCCATCGTCTACATGCCCGAAATCGACAAGACCAAGATGGGAGGTACAATGCGATTGGGCAAGCGACCCACCCTGTTCCAAGAGGGTACAGAGTGGTCAAAGTTTCGCCAACTATACGGCGCCGACAAGAAGGAGATCTGGGAACGTCACCGTCATCGATACGAAGTGAACCCGGATCTTGTGGATGAGCTTGAGAAGGCCGGCCTCTCCTTCATTGGACGAGACGAATCCGGTAAGCGCATGGAAGTCATTGAGATCAAGGACCACCGCTGGTATGTCGGTGTCCAATTCCATCCGGAATACCTGAGCCGTGTCATTACACCCAGCAAGAGTTTCCTGGGTTTCTTTGCCGCAGCTGCAGGCTGCCTCGAGGAGATCACCGAGACTTTCCAGGGTGCTCATGACCTCAGTCATCTTGAGGTCCGGCCCAAGGCGACTGAGTAGGTCACTAATAGAATAATATCTTGCTGTCATAGACCGTCTCTTTTGAAATGCAAAATAACGAATAACTTGGATAGAATTGATTACGAATAAAAGAAGATTATTATCGGGTTGATGCTCCCTCGCCTATCTTAGAATGGATTGTATGTTCATCGAGTACACTCAACCCCTCAAAACATTGCCGTACATTTATATCCATACGTAGATTTGAATGAATAAGCCTTTTCTTATCTCGACCTGTTAATTCAAAGCCTATTCTAGGCTCTGGATAGTGTTCTCGGCCGTATAATGCGGACAATGGGATGCAGCCAAAGCCTACGTCGGCACGAAAGCCGGCCTGGAGTCCAGTTCGGCCTGCCAACCGATACGACCGGAACATCAACTTCATAATCAGGTCATCTTGGCTGCTTATTAGAAGGTGGTTGACAAACAGATGATGTATCAACGTGACTCACGGTTCTCCAATTCGGGGGAGCTCGCGGAGTGGGGAATTCTCCAATTTTCTTATCGAGTTTTTTTCAGCTCCTCTTTTGGGGGCGAGATACAGCCACGGAGTTCTAATGATCCTTTGACGAACAATGCAATGAGGAGCATCAAACATAGCTTGGTTATGATCTATGATATGACTGAGCCATCTCCATATCGTGTATGTACATGCTTTCTCTACAGTCTACTATCCATTATCCGACAAGCACACATCATGAATCCACAACACGACGCATCACCACGATCTGCAATTCTCCAAATTTCGGCAAAGATGCCGGAAAACTAGAAGCTGGGTCACAGACCTCTCTCTTATAAAGCACACGCCTTCCCCAAACATGCCTCAACACCCAAAATCTAGACCTCTCTCACACCCGCACCGAGCTCGAGGACTCATATTTGACAACCGGTGGAAAACCCGTCCATAATGGCCACCATTTCGAGCGCTTCGAGCTCCACGCAAATCGACACCACCCCACCGACTCCCCTCCCATACGAGTCTGAAAAGAAGCTCGACGCCGCGTCACAAGAAATCGAGTATCTCTACCTCGAACTCGACACGCCTTTGCCAACACCATGGATTACCGCACCACCAGGCCCAGGCCAATCACCGGCCCCGGAAGCACCCAATCTCGACAAATATATCTCGCCCTTTCTGTGGCCGAAATGGCGCAAGTCGATGATGACTTGGATTTCGTGCGTCGTTACTATGCTTGCGGGGTACTCGGCTGGTGAGATCACGCCCGCGTCTGGGCCGTTGACGGAGGACTGGGATATCAGTGCTGTGGTGTACAACTTGGGGATTACGATCTTCTGTATTGGGTTTGCGCTGGCGCCGATGGTGCTGGCGCCGTTCTCAGAGATCAATGGGCGCAGGCCGATTTTCGTGGCGAGTGGTGTGCTGTTTGTTGCGTGTATTGTGGCTTGTGGGGGGACGAGGTTGTTTGGGGGGTTTCTTGTTGCGAGGTTCTTCCAGGGCGTGGGCGGATGTATGTGACAATCTCGTCTTTTGATCGGATATTTACTGACTGGATTGCAGCAACATTTTCGACTATGGTTGGTGGTGTGATCAGCGACATTTACCACGCAGAGGACCGCAACACGCCTATGGCTCTTTTTGCTGGAGCAGCTCTGTTCGGTACTGGACTGGCGCCGTTGCTATCGAGCGTCATCGTGCAGCATACCTCCTGGCGCTGGATTTACTGGTCCCATGCTATAGTATCAGGAGTGTTTGTTCTCATTATCTTCTTCTTCTTTAAAGAGACTCGTGGCAGCGTCTTACTGAGTCGAAAGGCTCACGCGCTGAACAAATACTACGAGCAGCTCGAGAACGCCGGGCACTACGGCGTTCTTATCGGAGACAATTCTCATCTCCGCCGGATACGGTGGAAAGTCAAGGCTGATGAGCAGAGGAAATCTCTACTCCAGATGATCAGCATCTCACTGTACCGTCCTTTCCGTATGCCCCCTCTCACTCATTGTACGTGAATGACACTAACGAGATCAGACATGCTCATCACCGAACCCGTCGTCTTCTTCTTCTCCCTCTGGGTCTCCTTCAGCTGGGCTGTGCTGTACCTCCAATTCGGCTCCATCCCGCTCGTCTTCCGCACAAACCACGGCTTCAATCTCGAGCAAACCGGTGCCGTATTCACCTGTATGTCCTATGTCCCCACCAACCTCCACTTCAATCAGAATCCCAACCACTAATCCCCCATAGCAATGTGCACCGGCGCCATCATCATAACCATAATAAGCATCTACCAAGAAAAGCTCGCCACACGCTTCAACCTCCTCCCGCGCACCCCCGAAGCACGCCTCTACTTCGTCTGCATCGAGTCAATCCTCATGCCCATCGGCCTCTTCTGGTTCGGCTGGACCTCCTCGCCCACAACGCACTGGATCAGCCCGACGATCGCAATTGCGTTCGCGACAATGGGGATCTTCTCCGTGTACCTTGCCGTGTTTAACTACCTGGCGGACACGTATCATCGGTATGCGAGCAGTGCGATTGCGGCGCAGAGCTGCTGCAGGAATCTGCTTGGTGGCGTGTTTCCGCTGGTGACGAACGCGATGTTCAATAATCTGGGCTTTCCGGAGGCGTCGAGTCTGCTGGGCGCTATTGGGGCGGCGTTGTGTCTTGTGCCGTGGGTGTTGGCGGTTTATGGCGGGAGGATTCGCGGGAAGAGTCGGTTGGCTATGGAGTTGGCGAAGTAGGTTGGTAGTTATAATCGAGTTATATTCTGGGGGATGGGGTACCTTGTGACTATATTATATTATATCTCGCATGATTGATGATGGGTTGGGTTGGATTCGCAGGTAGGGTTGGAGTACTATGGTACGGCACACAAATTATGGTATTAAATTTTAGTCGATAAATTCTTCTACGCCCATCCACAGCTACAGGAATAGGTATCCTGCCACGCCTCTACTCCGTAAGGTGTATACTCACAGACCAAATAAGGTTGCGGGCCACGCATGGATGTTACACAAGGATTAAGCCCCACACCACTAACTATCTACTAATTCAAGAACACCAGCATTGATTAACTCTTGGAATTTTACTATGGTAGTCCGGTAAAGTTACTGCTAGACTAAAGAGTAGCCAGGCAAGCGTGGATTTCTGCACACTCCAATTGACCACAAAGGGCTGCTGTAGCTGCTGTTCCAGGCCTGTCACTAACCAACCTTACCTTCTATACCACGTCATACAAACCTTAAATGTCGCATTCAAAGTTCTCGAATCCAATAACTCTGCATTACCTATTTTTACGTCTTCAGCATACTTCATCTCTTCTGCCATGGCGGGCGGTTTTCTTCCTTACCACGAGCCAGGAAGTACGTCGAATCCCTACCCTCTGACAACATTCAAGTCCGTTCCTAACCAAGCCACAGTCGTCGAGATCCTAATCATCATCTCATTCTTCTTCTTCCTGTCCCTGGCAGAATGGGCCTCTGCAAAGATCATCCGCGCCGGCATTATCGGCCATATAGCCGTGGGAATCATCTACGGGAAACCACTCGCTGATATTCTCGAGATGGACTGGCAGAGAACTTTCCTCTCCCTCGGCTATGTTGGTTTGATTCTCATCATTTTTGAAGGTTCTCAACCGCATACCCATTGTGTGACTGTGGTACTAATGGAATCTTTTCCAGGTGGTCTCAGCGCCCGCCTTGATCTTCTCAAGGCGAATCTGGTGCTTAGTATGCTCGGTGCAGCCACGGGCGTGTGCTTCCCAATTGGTCTTTCTTACTTGCTTCTCTATCTTGGGTTTGGATATGGTGAGGCTGTTGCGTATCGGGATATATGTACAGAAGCTTACTGTCTAGGTGCTGTGGAAACGTTCATCATCGGAGCTGCGCTGTCAGCGACTTCTCTTGGTACGTATGACCTCCCCACACTTTGAGGATCGATGCTTATACCACCAGGAACGACATTCGCGGTGATCTCCTCCGCCTCTAGCACCGTAAATCTCGCGCAGACGCGAGTTGGCGCCGTCCTAGTCAGCGCAGCGGTCATCGACGACGTAGTCGGGCTTGTCATGGCAAGGTTCGCAGGGAGCCCTAATCTACTCCATGCCCGACTTTGGTGGCGCATATAACCCCGGTAGAGACTAAAGATGCTAACCGCCCATCTTCAGCGTCATCAGCAACCTCAACCAACTCCAAGGAAACTCCAACATAAACCTCGGCTGGCTCATCGGCCGCCCCATCGTCGCCTCAGTCGCAATGGCCCTGATAACCCCGCTAGCAACAAAATACCTCTTCGCGCCCCTCTTCCGCTGTTTTATTGAACACCACTTCGCCCGCTTCGACCACATCTCCAACATCATCCTGATGATCCTCTCCCTCTCGGCATTCATCACCATCGCCGCATACACCGGTACATCCGTCCTCTTTGGCGCTTTCTTAGCCGGTACATTCCTCACATACCTACCCAGCAAGCACCCCGACGGGCCCTTTGTGGTTATGAGCCGCGAGGAAGGAGAGAGGGATAAGCATAAGAGCCCGACCTTCGTGCATACCTTCGAGCGGTATCTTGTGGATGTGCAAAAATATCTGATGGAGCCGTTGTTTTTCGCGAGCATTGGCTTTGCGATTCCGTTTTTGGATCTGTGGACGGGGAGGGGCGTTTGGAGGGGCGTTGTTTATACGCTGCTGATGGTGGTTGGGAAGGTATGTCTTTGGTTTTGGTTATTATTATTATCTTGGATTTGTGTTTATGCTCCGTGCTCACTGATTGCTTATTGCTAGTTTGTCGTCGGTATCTGGGTCCCCCTATGGGGTTCTTGCTCAGCCCGAATTCGCAGTCGCAAGCATCGACATTGTAAATCTTCTCGTAAGAAGGAGAGTCAAATCGACGACACCGACCAGACCGGCCCGGGCCAGGAAAACGCAGAGACTCGAAATGCAAATAGGACGACAACCTGGCTCTCAGCACTCCTTCTAGGGTCTGCGATGGTAGCGCGCGGCGAAATCGGCCTTCTGATCATCGAAATCGGATATAATGAGACGGCATATGTGACTGAGGACGGCTTTATCACTGGGGTGTGGGCGATCTTGCTGAATACGATTATTGGACCGGCTACTGTGGGGGTTTTGGTGAGGTTTTGTGGGAGAAGGATTGGGGAGGGGGAGTGGGGGTTGCAGGTGGGGCGTCCTGGTGAGGTGGTGTCGGGGCAGGGGCAGGGAGGTGAGGGGATGGGCGTTGGGAGGAGGGCGTCTGTTTGAGACTTGTTAACTTGGATTACTTTGATACTGACTATGGCTAGTTCTAGTCATATACTTTAGTTGTTAAACCACAGAATAAGTATAGAATAAGTTGATAAGAAGTTACTAGGGTTAAGATAGACATGCCTCCCTCCTATAACAGCACGGTCCTCGGCGCCTTGATAATCCATACGGGATATTTCAGCCCTAAGAACGAACCGCTACTTCACAAAAAGCTATAAGAGTACATACTAGACCCTAAAAAGTGACACCTCCACTCCGATGCAGATAGCAAATCATGTATTTCATTAATCATAGCATATCCATATAACATACTCTATACCAACCGTCTAACCACTCAAGTCACCACACCCCCTACGAGCACTTGAGGTAGGTACGCCAAATCTCTAAACCCTCAAGCAGCAACAACCCCCTCCCTCGCCGCCAAGTTACACTGCCGAAACAACCTCACCTCTTCCTCCCCAAACGCCCCAACCACACTATGCAGCACGCCCCGGTTATGGAACAAAACAAGATCCCCCTCCTCCCAATCATGCGCATACACATACTTCGGACTAATCGCCGGCCGCTGCAACTTATACACAATCTCCCGCACCTCCTTCAGATCAGAAATCACACTCCCATCCGCAAGATGGATCTTGCACACCGCCGACGGATGGATCTGCAGCGCCGGTTTCCCAGTAACAGGATTCTTCCACACCATCGGCAGGATCTGGATACTTTCGGGGTCAATAGGCGGGAGGGAGGAAGGCTCGAGCTCTAGGTCCTCGCTGTACAGCCCTAGTCCAGTCGGGAGAGAGCGGGAGGGGGACATCCAGATGTATCTGTCTCACTATCAGTCTCGGCCAACACAACCATATCGGATTCAGTAGATGGAAGAAAGGAAGAAGAAACTCACGGATGCGGCGCATACTCCACCCGACTCCCCAGCGCAAACCTCTTCTCCTCTTCGGACAACAACTCAAACATCCGCTCCCCACTCACAAACGCCGTCGTCCCCAACGGCACCCTCATTGTCTCCCCACTCCCATCATCATACCGCACCGTCTGCGTTCGTCCCTTTGGTACCCTAACCGCCAACAACGTCGTCACATGCGGCGGATGCAGCCCGTAAAGCGCCGCGTCAATATGCCAGCGATAAAACCGCGTGTAATCATAATCTTCCTCCTCGGGAATCGGATCCCGGTGGAACGTCTTATGGTGCGGGTGTCGTAACGTGATATTCTCTAGTCCCTCGTAAGATTCGACAAACCCGTGCCCGATGACCTGGACCTGCGGCTGGTGCGGGATGGTCTTCAGGTCTGGGTGCAGGATGCTGCGCTTTGCGTCGAGGGTTTTGCCGTGCCCGTAGACGGTGGATTGCGGGTCGAAGAGCCGGGTGAGGTTGTATTGCGCGGCGGGGGTGAGCGGGTGTTGGTTTTTGAGGATTAGGACGAGGTGTTTGTGTAGTAGGTTGTGGATTTCGGCGAAGGAGGCGTCTGGCGTTGTTAGTTTTGTCGGACTTTGTGTGGATGGGTGTGTTGGGTGTACCTGTTAAGTTTTCGATGTCGGCGTTTGTGATGACGGCTCCGAAGTCGATGGCGGAGCCTGGTTGGGGGGTGAGGGGTTCTACTGTGAGGGATGGCATTTTGGGTGTGTGGTGCAAACTCGTCTCGGTCACGCTTTTACTGTAGGAGGTGTTGGGGTGGGTTTTATAGTTGTCTTGGTAATGGTGTTCACTGTTCGGAGACGGACTTTTCCGGGGACGGGGGCCGCCGAAGGTTGCTTGTTATCAGGGGGCTCTTATCGGGATACTCTGGGGGCCGGTCCCCGGGTCAGTTTACGTGGTGGTATTGCAAACTCCATGTTCAACTTATCATGAAGTCTATCTCTTACGGCTAAATGCGTTACTCCCGTATATACTCCTGGTATAGTCCTCATCTGTTTAGCACAAAGTCTAACTCTCCTCCCACCAGCAATCCAACGCGGCAATCCTCCGATCTCTCGGATTTAAAGTGGTACACAGTCTCCCAGACTGCAACCTAACCTAATCCAGTCTAGCTCCGCCCCACTGACAGGGATCTTGCGAAGCTTGCGAGAGCCGCATCCCAAAGCGGACTGAACAAGGGGCCCCCATGCTTTTCACACCAACACAACAAATCGGACGCATTCCAGAGCTTCGACCATCTTCGATCCTGACTCACTTGATCAGAGATGACGGCATACATAGTACATGCGCGGGGCCGCGAAACATTATAAAGATGCGGCAGCAGCTCCCTCTTTCCTTCTCATTGTTCGCAATCACTCTCAACCACAATCGCATTTATTCAATCTGAAATGGTATCTTTGAAAACCGTTCGAGCGTCCAACGCTGCTCTTCGGGCAATCCCTAACCTCACTGCCCTCTTCGTTGGTGGAACGAGCGGTATCGGGCAGAGCACGCTGCGCCAATTAGCGAAGCACGCGGATAGCCCGACGGCGTATATCGTCGGGCGGAGCCAGACTCGCGCATCGCCATTCCTGTCAGAGTTGCGTGAGATCAGCCCAAAGGGGCAATTCCACTTCATCGAGGCGGATGTCTCGCTCGCGCGGAACGTCGATCAGGCATGTAGGGAGATTCTATCGAGGGAGAAACACCTAAATTTCCTATTCATGACGCCAGGAGGGATCTCACTGGGTGGTAGGAATGGTGCGTTTTCACCCGATTTCCTCTTCTCCTTCCTCTCCGTACTACAGCCATACCAGACTCGGTCTTGTCTAAACTAACAGCAAGCGCAGAAACAAAAGAAGGCATCGACTACCTCTTCGCCCTCCGCTACTACACCCGCATGCGCTTCATCCAGAACCTCCTCCCACTCCTCGAATCCGAATCTGCCTCTGCCACACCAAGCCGCGTCATCAGCATCTACGGCGGCGGCTTCGAGTTCCCCATCAACACCGCCGACCTCGATCTCAAGCACTCTTTCTCCTTACTCAACGCCTACAAGCATTCTATCACCATGACATCCCTGGCCATGGAGCATCTCTCGCAGATCCACCCCTCTGTCAGTTTCATCCATGCATACCCGGGCCTCGTCGGGACGAATATCTATAGCAATAGCTTTCCCGCGCCGATTGCGGCGGTGTATAATTACGGTCTGTGGCCGCTTCTGTGGCCGTTTTCGGTGGGGTTGGAGGAGTGTGGCGAGCGGCATTTGTTTCATCTTAGTTCGGCGAGGTATCCGGCGAAACGGCAGGGAAGTGGGAGTGGGAGTGGGAGGGCGGGGGTGCCGATTGGGGAGGGGGAGGAGGTGGCGAGGGGGATCACGGGGGAGGTTGGCGCGGGGGCGTACTTGGTGAATTGGAAAGGGGATGTTAGGACGAGTGCAAAGATTCTGGGGCAGTATCGCGAGCAAGGTCTTGCGGGGGAGGTTTGGAGGCATACGGAGGGGTTGTTGGAGGAGGCTGTTCGGCGGTAATCTGCTGCTTGATTGATGTATAATAGTGCAGTCCGGTGTATGAGGAATATATTAGTTTCATTGAATGGCAATGAGGCCCGCTGTCGATGAGGAAAAGCAACCATACAGTAGTCTAGATTTCCACAAGCTCTTCTCTCTTCATGACACAAACCACCTGCAGAACACTGGATAGGCCGTATCGAGCCGGGGCGGTGTTAGGGCAAGACTAGCAAGACTTGAATTGATTATAGTCCGGATTTATTCCCCAGCGGAAAAGGTATGAAGGACTAATTTATGGACTTCTCTTAGTCCACTACCTTTTGAATTGATATGCACGAGGAGCCATGGCGCAATACGTCTGTCGAGAATTCGTGGAGCGATGGCATAATCGGGGTCTACTCCAACACAGTAGTAGTGACCTTGAGGCTGATGAACGACATCTAGCATTTGCTACATTCATCTAACCTTCAAAGTACAGCTGCAATTGATCAGTGCTAAGGCGATGCCATTACAGTAGCGATAAGGGAAAATCACTACTCGAAAATGTATTCAAGCTGGATCTACTTCGATCCGGTTTGCCCAAGGTATAGGTGAACTACTCCAACCTCAGATCACCCAAACAGCGCTAGGCATTGCGACATACCCAAAGCTAAAAGACGAGAATATTATTTAATTGATCATCTTCCCTCTTACAACTTTCTCAATCAGTCAACCGCATAGCATGGCAGAAAAATCCGAGTTGGGGCTTCCTAGCGCCGTGCAGGCGATAGACGAAAATGATGCAGACAGCACGAGACTCAGAAGGAGACTGCTATGGAAGCTCGACACCAGGTACGTCAGTTGCATAAGATACCCTACAAGCCTAAACTATGAGTAGGGTCCTTCCACCGCTGGCGATCCTATACCTCGCTAACTTCGTCGACCGCTCCAACGTCGGAAATGCAAAGATCTTAGGGCTTGAGGAGGACCTGAGCCTTACAAACTCGCAATATGCCAACGCCCTGGCCATCTTTTTCGTCTTCTACGTCGTCTCAGAACTCCCGTCGAACCTGGTGATCAAACGAATGACGCCCAAGTTCTGGCTTCCTTTTCTCGTCTTTGTCACCGGGATTGTTGTCATGTGCATTGGCTTCGTCAAGACATACCCTCAGTTTGTCGTCGTCCGCGCCCTACTCGGGACGTTCGAAGGGGGTCTATACCCAGGCTCCCTGTTGTTCCTCTCGACAATGTACACCAGAGAAGAACTAGCGCTGCGGGTCGGTATCTTCTACTCCAGCGCCTCGCTATCCGGCGCCTTTGGTGGCCTCCTCGCTCGAGGCCTGTCTGCCATCCCTGCAACCTCCACAATCCACGGAAGCTGGCGATGGGTAGTTATATCCACTCCCCATCTCCCCCTATCCACTCTAACAGCTCCAGATCTTCATAATCGAAGGGATAATAACCTGCCTCCTCGCCCTGGCCGCCTACCCCCTCCTCCCCAACTCCCTCGCAACAGCCCCCTTCCTCACCCCCGAAGAGCGCACCCTCGCCCTAACCCGCCTCAACACCTCGCACCAACCCCCATCCAACACCAACACCGAGAACGAACCCTTCCGCTGGTCCGAAGTCCGCCGCGGCCTCCTTTCCCTCCAGCTCCTCCTCACAGGAACCAGCTACCTCTCCATCTGCATCGCCCTCTTCTCATTCAGCCTCTTCCTCCCCTCCATCATCCAATCCCTCGGCTACAGCGCCAACACCGCACAGCTCCTCTCCGTGCCCCCCTACGCGGTAGCATCTCTCCTCTCCATCCTCGTCTCCCTCCTCTCAGACCGTCTCCAGCTCCGCGGAGTCCTCATCTTATTCTCCCTCCCGCTCGCGATAGTCGGATACGCGCTGATCGCGCGCGTGGAGAGCTCCGTCACGAAGTACGGGCTGACATTCCTCATGAGCGCCGGGATCTACGGCTCGGTCCCGCCGTTGCTGGTGTGGGTGTTGAATAATTCCGCGGGGCATTATAAGAGGGCCGCTGCGGGGGCAGGCCAGGTTTGCTTGGCGAATTGCGGGGGCATTGTCGCGGCGTTTTTGTATCGGGATGTCGAGAGGCCGCGGTTTAGGAGGAGTCATGGGGTCGTGCTCGGGGTGCTTTGTTATGCTTGGGTTGCGTGAGTTTTTCCATTTTCTGTTTTTGCTTGCGCTTTCTTGTTTGATTCCCTTTCTTGTTTGGTTTCTGGGTAGGATGTGAGCGTGAGAGTGAGGCTGAGGCTGATTGGTGCGGTATAGGGTTTTGCTTAATGTTCTGCATGTATGGAAGATCAATCGGGATAAGGCGAGGGGGGAGTATAATCGGTTTATTGGGTATGGAGATGATCGGGAGCCCGGGTTTAGGTTGGTGTTGTGATGGGTAGTATGGTGGGAGGTGGGTGTACTCGATTTATTGGAGAAAAGTAGAGTGAGTGGTTGATAGAGATTGCTATCCAAGCAGGGGCAGATGTGGTCTGAAGGAAGTGAATTTATTCAAAGACAATCTACGCTATCAAACCGGTCTTTTCTTGAAATCGTATCTCATCGTCTAACGGAAAACTCCCTCGTAACAACCACCCCCTTATCCCCTCCTACAATCCGTCTCTGACTCTCCCTCGACCCTTCCCTTGTATCTCCACCACCATCTTCACCCTCACCCTCACCCTCACCCTCTCGATCCCCATCTATCCCCCGTCCTCTCCCTCTCCCATTTCTCTCCTTGTTTCTCCCCCTCCCCCTCTCCACACTCTCCAACCCAAACCCCTGCCCATCCCCACCACGACTGAAACTCCCAACCCTAACCTCCGCCTCACTCCCAACCCCAACACCCCCCCAATTCCGAAAATACTCTCCCGTCCCCTCCCTGTAGTTGTACTTATACATCATCCCACCCACCGTCCCACTCCCACTCCGATCCCCACCTCCTCCTCGTTCTCCAGCACCAGCACCAACACCCTTCTTAGCAACAAACAGCCTCAAACTCGGCAGGCAAGACGTCACAATTGCCGCCGAGTTCTCCAGCATACTGTACACCTGGAACTTGATCGGGTCGACGTTTCCGCCGGTGGGGTTGGCGATGATCAACCGTAGGATGGCGAAGAGGATGGGGATTAGCGGGAGGGAGAAGAGGAGTGAGAGGAGGAGTTTTTTGCGTGGGGGGATGCGCAGGTGTTGGAGGAGGGGGAAGGGGATGAGCATTACTATAGAATCAAATATCGAAGTTAGTGGTAGTTACTTATGTTGGGTGTATTTTTGGGAGAGGTGTTAGTTAGGGTTTGGTCTGACTCAAGGTTGAGGAGGAGGGAGGGAAAAGTGAGAAAGAGAAGAGAAAGACAGACTTAGCAAATCCCCCGCGATATCAGTCCCGACTGTAAACCGGAAGACGAGATTCGAGTAGTAGACGTCTCGTTCGGAACTGCATTTGCCTGTTTGTTGCCATGCCATGGTTAGTATCATTGCATCGTATTAACCTCTCTGCCCTCCCTCTCGTTATAATATCAACTCAGCTCTAGTAAGAGATAACATACCCAACGTAAAGAAATTCCCCAACGGATCACACGCAAAACACTGCAACACCACCAACGTCACCCAACTCCCCGCCGTAACGCCCACCATCGCAACCCAAAACACCCTAACCGGCGACCGAACCGACTCAAACAGCCGGTAGAAGAAAAACAGCAGCGAGAACTTCACCGCCCACAGGGTGCCCCAGATCAGGAAGTCGACGGCAAACTGCAGCCGCAAGAACACCGATGCGCGGGCCATGAAATCGCTGTCGAGCTCGCCGGTTTCAGGGTCGATGATGTATGAGGTGTACTGGTACTGTACTTCGTACATGGGCGGAATGGCGAGCTGGTAGACGATGCCGCTGGCGATGTGCGTGCACAGCGCGAGGAAGATGAAGTGGTCGTTGAGGAAGAATTTGCGGGCGTGGGTGTATTGCACGCGGGTGCGGAGGGCGACGAGGATGGTGGAGAGGGCGACGCCGAGCCACATGAGGGCGCTCATGCCGCCTTGCGAGATGTATTCGGTGGACATTTCGGGTTGGATGTCTTTGGCTTGTTATTTCATTTCATGTCTTGATTTCTCGACCGACAGTCAGGCCGGGCCTGCAGGGAGGTAGAAGTCCGAGGGGATTTAGAGCGGCATCTGGGGCGTGAAGAATTATATGAATGGGGAGGGTGATGGTGTGTTGCATCAACCTGCATGACTCTTGGACTTTGAAGAATGGGTAGGGGCGGAATCTTAAGTGTCTACTGCCCCATACGACATAGCGTGCAGAAGTACATATTTCGAGAAAGATCCCAGCCTGTCATGTCTTCTGGCTAAATACGACTCCCGGCTTGTTCAGCGCCAGTGGCGCCAATCCCTCCGCACGGGAGCCTTGATTCGGCCATGCCGCCACCAAGCCTAAACCAAATGCATCGAAACGGCCCCCAAGATAGACGGCAGAGACCGTGCCGGCGGGAGTGCCGGGTGACCACTGACAGTATTGGCTGGCGCAGGGGCTAGTGAACCCTGTAAGCGCTAATGCTTGTTGCGGTGTAGCGGCACTATCTTGCATTGATATGACAGGGGGGTTGGAGAACGTGCCCGCCGGTCGGTTTCAGGATTGATTGGAACACTGGATGGCTTAATCTCGGCTCCAGCTAGACCATGGAGGTACCTAGTACTCCGTACCTGCCGCTAAGTTCACTTGTCGCGGAGAGCTATAAAACCGACCTCGTTCCGGCCCCCATGTCTTTCCTGGGGAAGCTTTGATCTATCGATTTAGTACAGTTCTTGATCTGTCATTCACGATGCAGTACCTGAACCTCTTCTCGCTGTTCAGCAGCCTCACTCTCGCCCTGGCTCAAAACACCACATCAACATCACCACCAAACACAACCCCAACAGTCCTCCCCTTCCCCTCCCTCCCGACTCTCTTCCCACCCCCCTCAACCCTCTCCCCCGCCGACCTCATCGCAACCGAATCCATCCGCCAAACCCTCGCCCTGTACCCCCTCGCCATCGACGGGAAGAACTTCGCCGCCCTCTCGCAGATCTTCACACCAGACATCATCGCAAACTACTCCGCGCCTCTCGGCATCTTATCCCCGCTGTCCAATATCCAAGAAGTCCTCTCCACAAGTCTTGCCTGCGTAACAACGCAGCATAGTTTCGGGACGCAGGTGATTGATATCCTCAACGAGGATGAGGCAGTCAGCGTGACATATTACCAGGCGGCGCATTTTGGGACGGCAGAGGGCTTGACGAATCAGGTTGCGACGGCGTACGGGCAGTATCAGGATTTTTGGATCAGGGTTGAGGGTGGGTGGAGGGTGAGGGGGAGGAATTTGGTTTATATGGTTGGTTTTATCTTTCCTTTCCTTTCCTTGAGAGTATGCTGACAGGAGTAGAGTGAGGTGGTTGGGAATATGGAGGTGTTTTTGTGCTGATGGGGGAGGAGAGGTATGGCTGGCTTATATATAACTAGGGCATTGAGGATGGTGGATTCGAAGGTGTATACCGACACTCTTGGTGTACTTGTACTTGTAGATAATTACACGCTGCACGCTGGGCCTGTCTCAGTCTTGCTGGCAATGTAAATAGACCAGGCTTGGCCGTGGAAGCCTGTGTCTTTTGTTTTCGCTTGCATCTCTACCATCGGTGCTCGGAGGACAGTCACATCGCGACAAGCTTTGGGGCTCCATTAAGATTATATAACAGAAAACAGAAGCAAACTCCAAGAACTGGCCTGCTGGCCCAATGGCAAGGCGCTTGACTACGAATCAAGAGATTGCAGGTTCGATCCCTGCGTAGGTCATTCTTTTTTTTTTTTTTCTCTCTTTTCCCCCCTCTTTCATTCTGTCTGAAGTCACGGCCCAAGAGATCGATGCGACGCAAATAACTTGGACTTGTGGACCTGTAAGACGTATCTAAGGAGGTAACCAATGCAGACTCTGTGGTTTAGCGGACTCTCACTCCAGGCTCAGTCTCTCCGTCCCAACAAAAAAGCAGCGTATTCATGGTCCGCGGAACTTGTATTCTGATTTGGAATGTTAGGGTTTTCAGGAACCCTACAGAACCATGGGTATTTCTACCATGATTACCCATGAGAATGTGCTCGTCCTGGATCTGGGTCTTTCTTGCATCGCCCTTGTTTGGTCCTGCGTGGAAATAAATTCGATGTCTGGAAATTGCCACTTCCCCTTAGGTGGAGCTGGGTGATCCTCGCAGACCTAGAGGCTCGGGATATATTATAAGAAAGAGAACAGTTGAGAGAGGACTAGCCTGTTTGCCTGGCCACACACACCACTTTATATCCCCAAGTCATGTACGTTACCGTCTGGATCAGACACCGGCTGCAAGCATGCTAAACTCAAACGCGTTTCCCAACGGCTTCAATGAAAAAACAGCTGCCTAGTTTGGATCACGATGACAAAAGCAGCAAACGCGCGCAAAGTCAGGCGTTTGTCTGCTTCAATTGAAGAAAAGGATGCCCTGCCAGCTCGCCAGCCGATCTTCTCACATCCTGCCGCCAGACGAGCATTCCCCTGGCGAGATCCAGGAACGATTCCTTCTCCTCGCCTTCAAGGGAGGAGACTGTGTCGGCTAGGTTCGGGTTGGGGAGTAGGTTTTCGTACAGGAAGCGGCCTATAGGAGACGGTTCGTGAGTATGGTACTGATTTCTCTGAGATGAGAACAAGTGCAATTGAACTTACCGGTGCTGTCGAAGAATGGCCCGCCGAAGTACTCATCGGCCGTCTCGCATATTCTCCCATCTTCTCGACGGACAGGTTGCGGCCATCTGTACTCCTGCATCGCTTGATACCGCTGTATGATCTCTGGAGGGGGCGGACCGATTGCGCATGATGATGATGGCGATGATGATGATGATCGAGGAGAGTGGAAGATGCAAACAAAACAGTCAGTCACCCCTGTCCAGAAGCGCCTGCTATCATGTGATGTGCTAAGTCAGCAGCTGTCTGGATTGAAGTGGTTGAAACCGAAACTATCATTCGGTGCGTATTGTAGGAGTGCTCTTTGAATTCAGGAGAGTGGAAGAGAAGCGGGCTTAGCGGTAACTTTGGTGTGATGTGGGGATATCTAGAAAGGATAGAGAGTGGGCAGTTGGGTTAGGTTAGCGATAGGATGAGAGAGGGAGGAAGGTCTAAGAGTACAGAGTGCAGGAGAGCTCTGGATGTGAGGGTAAAGAAATGGGTTCCGTATAGAAAGGTAGTGAGAATACATGCTCGAAGGGGAAAGGGGAGCTCAAACAATAAGGGCAAGACATGGAACGGAAACCAATATCCAATAGCTATATACACGACACCCGAAGTCCACCGTACCTGATTTATCGAGGCTGGCCAGGCTCAGAACAACTCCCTCATCTAGTTATTAGGCCCGTTCAAAATCCAAGAAAGATTAAACCTCCTCCACAGAATGGTCCGATACGAATCCCCATTACTCCCATCATTGTACCAATCCGACTCCACCAACGCCCCAATATGGTAATCCCCCGTCTTGACCATACTCGAGTACCCGCCCATAAACCCGGAGTTGGGAACGGGCGCATCAGACAGCTTACGACCGTAGTTGTACTTGCCGGCGTCGTCGTCATAGCTCACACGCACGCGCATAGTCCGGCGGGAGCTCTTGTCAGCGGCATTCATGAAGATCGTGCGGTTGAGGTCTTCGCCGCGGTTATAGCTCAAGATGGAACCCTGGCAGCCCGGGTCCGGAAGGCCAGTGTCCTGCTTAAACTCGCCGAAGCCGTCGTCGATGGACCCGTAGGAGACGATGCGATACCCGCCGGACTTGCGGTCGTTGCGCTGGAGTTGCCCGTTGGGGAGCTCGACAATTGTGCCCTCTGAGCCGCCGCCCGGGACGAGTTGCATCTCCCACTTGCGGTTTCCGGGCTCGCCGCGGGCAATGAGGTTGCGGGCTTGCGCGGGGACGACGAGCTCGCCGGTGGACAGGCGGATGCCGATGCCCGGGCCGACAGCGTCCCAGGCTTGGCCGGCGGGGGTGTGGGTTTTGGTGTACTGCTCTGGCTCGGACCAGGTCTCGCCGTCGTCTTTGCTGGTGGTGAGGAACAGGTGGCGGCGGCCTTCCCAGGTGGAGTCGACGGGCTGCGTTGGGGTGCCGTCGTGGAGGGGCTTGCCGGTTTGGCTGTAGCTGCCGTTGTTCCAGCTCATCCAGAGGTAGATGGTGTTGTCGTCGTCGACGACGGGAGTCGGGTTGCCCCAGGTGCCGTCGCCGGAGCCAATGACTTCTTGCAAACCTTCCCAGTCACCGATGGTCTTGCCTTCGCCTGCGGTGGTTTTAGTGCGTTTGTAGACGAGGTTGATGTCGCCGTAGTCGCGGTCGTTGTGGCGGCGGCCTTCGGCAAAGGCGATGAGGCGGCCGGTTTGGGTGCGGACGACGGCGGGGATGCGGAAGGAGTGGAAGCCAATGCCGCTGGCGAGCTTGTCGGCTCCGGCCATGTTGGCGCTGCGGAAGAGGGCATATTCTTGGTGGGATTGAGCTTTGTCGGCGGCAGGGTCGTCGACCTTGCTAAGGGCAGCGGTGGCCAGGAGGGGGAGGAGCTTCAAAAGACGCATCTTGTTGACGCAAAAGTAGTTGTCTGGATAAGGAACAGTAGAGAGGGTTGATCGAAGTCTTATACAAGGCCACGCATAATGAAGCCCGATTTGGAAACACTCCACGAGCCCGTTAGGAGATGAAGAAGATGCACGTGTGGGCTTGAGATGATCAGGGGCACCTAAGGATGCAACTGTCTGGGATGGTACCAAACCTTGACATCTGATACTCGTGTTTCTGGAGCCTCGTGTCCAAACTTGGCCACGATCAACCGCAGATTGGCGTTGTATGGGTTACCAAGAGACCGAAAATGATCGACGGCTAGACACGAGATGCATTGGTCATATCCTCGTACTCTGCGACGACATGCGAGGTAGGCCTGCGCCATTCTCGTCATATCCAGAGCGTCGTGAAAGCGACGGCGCCGACTGCAGCGAGGGTCTCCTTTGACAGTACGAGCGGAGCATTATCGGCTCCGAAGGGCCAACCAAGTCACACTTCGGAGTGTCAGTGTATCAACGGCTATCGAGATATGCCGCTGGGAATGTAAGAATGTAGATGCCCTTGAAAATCCTGACAGACTGGCTGTTTTGATAACCCCATCATGCGTAAATTCACCAACCTCTGGAAATCAGCAATGAACCAACGGCCATATGCACTTTACCTGCAACGAGAACACTACTTGGCAGACTTAGGGGTCAATGATTGCTTGAGCTCGAGCATCTGAACGAGCTTATTGAACATGCGCTCGAGCATCAATGCGAGATGCTGCTTCACTCCATCGGAAACTCCTAGCGAGCCGAACTATGTACTGAGGCCTGCAGGCTTGGGAGAACTCGACCAATGCGACGTCGTGATATCCGTAAACTTTGGCATACCCCGTGCTCGAGCGCATGATGCGAAAATCAGCGCGCAAGCTCATGGAAACATACCCCTACCAATTCCAGGTCGTGTGGCGGGAATCGAGGCCTCGGACGGAAGTTCGTCCACCTCAAGTCTGAACACCGCCACGTCGATCTGCACCGTATAAATATCAGTATCAGGCAAAAATAGCAACAGGCGAGATCATCGGCGGCCTGAGACCTGCTAAACAAGTAAGCCCACGTCGGTCCTAAGGCGCCCTGTACCTCATCCACGCAAGCCAGCATTCCCAGACCAGCCAGAGGCAAGCCATATAAGAAATATCAGCACTAATCCAAGCTCGCCACGCATGCATTTTTCATCTCGCACAAACGAACATCGGAAGCACCTCGGCAAATGCACACCAAAACCTCGGAATAACCCCGCGCCCACCCAAAGACAAGCATGTCAGCCACGACATTAGTGTCAAGTCTTAGCAGGCTTGTTCAAGTCCTACCCAAGAAGCGAGCAGTCGGCATTCAATAAACCGAGCGGCCTCCGAAGAAACGGCAATGGAATTCGCGTCCATCTACCGGGCGGCGTCATGAAGATCCACCGTCCGCGCTGTCAGATCCACGATAGGACGGTTGGGGTAGACTAACCCCGGAATCCCTGCTATCTCCAGCTTTAGGCCAGCGAGGTGGATACAGAACGGCAGTGTCGGTTGACAATGATCCACTTGTTGGGGAATCTCTCCGCGCGGAGAATTTGGGAGGGAGTGTTGGGGTGGTATAGAAGGCCTGGGGCCCCGCGAGTGGGAATCCACTTTGAGAGAAAGAAGAAGATAGCAACAGACGCGATGAATACTCTAGAAAAAACACAGTCCGCTCAGGTGGAGGAGGCAGGTGGACAGAGTCCTTCTGAAGGGAGTGGACTCTCTGAGCAGCACCAGGCGTACCTCTTGCAGCGCCATGGCACGCTGGATCTCGACCCAGTCCCTAGCATGGACCCGGCTGATCCGTACAATTGGCCTTCCTGGAAGGTGAGCTCGATTCCGGGCAGTTATGGATTACTGTTCAATGCTGACGAGGTAGAAAACGGTCAATCTGGCGCTCGTTGCTTTCCACGCTTGCATGGGCACTTTCACAGCGGCTGCTATTATCCCTGCCTACGAGGAGATCGCAGAAGACGTCGGGGTGTCCATCCAGCGAGTAAGCTATCTCACCTCTCTCCAGATAGCGATCCTCGGTGCAGCACCGCTACTCTGGAAGCCGCTTTCCCACCGATTCGGCCGCCGCTTGATCTTCCTTCTGTCTCTGGTCCTTAGCTGCGTCTGCAACATCGGCTGTGCGAAGAGTCCAGATTATGCATCCATGGCTGCGTGCCGGGCGTTGGTCGCATTTTTCATCTCGCCAGCCATGGCACTCGGCAGCGCTGTCGTAATGGAAAGTTTCTTCAGCCACCAGCGCGCCCGGTACATGGGCGTGTGGACAGTCATGGTAACCCTCGGCGTACCAATAGGGCCATTCATCTTCGGGTTCGTCGCCGAGCGAGTAGGATATCGCTGGATCTATTGGATCCTAGCCATCGTAAGGATCCACCCTTTACTCCTTATCCCACCAAGCTAACCGACCTCACAGACCAACGCCTGCCAACTCGCGCTGTATATCTTCTTCGGCCCTGAAACCCGCTACATCGGCCCCTCCTCCTCCTCATTCAAGCGGGAATACCTGACCGTCGCCCGAATCGATCCGACCCCGTTCACAATCACCGAGTTCCTCCACCCGCTCTCCCTCTTCACCAACATCCCCGTTCTCCTCGCCGCAGTCGCATACAGCATGGTCTTCCTCTTCGCTTCCGTGCTCAACTCCGTCGAGGTCCCGCAGCTGCTGCAGCAGAAATTCGCCCTCAATGCTGAGCAACTTGGCCTGCAATTCCTCGGTCTGATTATCGGTTCGCTCATCGGCGAGCAAATGGGCGGGTACATGTCTGATCTATGGATGAACATCCGCGCGCGCCGAATCCACACACACCCACCACCGGAGTTCCGGCTCTGGCTTAGCTATTTCGGGTTTCTGGTGACGATAGCCGGTATGGTGGTATTTCTGGTTTGCACGGAGCAAGCAGCGCAGGGCCGCTGGGTTGTGTCGCCAATTGTGGGCACTGGGGTTGCGGCGTTTGGGAACCAGGTTGTGACGACGGTGTTGACGACGTATGCGGTTGATATCTATCCAAGGGATGCTGGGAGTGTCGGGGTGTTTATTAATTTTGTAAGGTCGACGTGGGGGTTTATTGGGCCTTTTTGGTTTGTTTCCTCCTAGCTCTCGATGGTGCTATTTGCTGACTGGGACAGGTTCACGTCGATGTTTGAGAGCGTGGGGATTGCGAATAGCTCGGGGGTTGTGGCAGCGTTGATTATGGGGGCTAGTTTTCTTCCGACGGCATTCTTGCACTGGCAGGGTCACCGATGGAGAGACGCGGAGTTGAAGTGAGATGGATGAGATGAGATGAAGCTGGAGATGGAGGTGGTGAGGATGGATGATGTTGTAACCAGGTTGCGACGAGAACCACCTGGGCACGTGCCACTTGCTCTAACTATATATTCACGTAACACTCAACGTAGATCAATCAAAATTTCATTTTTAAAAGAGCAAGTCTTATTAAGCTGACCCATCACCTATCAGATTACTCACTTCGCGGGTTTAGAGGTACCTTAGGATGCGATGTGGCCGGACGTGCAGTGGAAACTGCGAAAGCGAGGACATCCCGGCCTTGTTCAATCCGTCCAGCCTGGGAAACACCCCAACTTGTTGGTTGAGGTCGCTGTCTGATGTAGACTATCTACAATTGCTGCTGCTCTTGCCACATTCCTTCTTAATACCAATGTCCATTCCTATCACACCTGGAAAAAAGCTGCCCATCGTGTTCTCTGAGGCTCAGGCAAGACTCGTATACCCCAAGCCCAGAACCCCCCTTCATGCTCAAGCTCAAGCTCTCGCGTCTTCCACTTCTCCGCAAGCCTATCCTTCCACTCCTCCACCCAGATTACTTGCCTCTCCCCCTCCGCCGAGATAAGCGGCACCTTCCCTTCATCCACCATCTCCGAAGGGCGAAGGAACCCTCCAGTATGATAGAATTCGTGCTCAGAGATACAAGTCTGTAAAGATGCTGGTATATTATCGGCAGATCGCAGCTCACGGTAGCACCAGCCACACAGCATCGTTTTTGGACACGAGCGACAAAAGTACCAGAAGTGGATATTCGCCATGCCCTTCCAGCAGTTCGAGCATTCGTCCAACTCGTCGCCGAAGAACCGCAGACCCAGATCATCAAGGTGGTCGGCAAGATCGTCGCTACTATCTGTGTGGTAGTGAGGTGCATTGCTGCCCTCTGGTAATCTGGTGTCTTCTTTTGTGGGATCCTGACTTGCCCTCTGAGACTGGATCGCAATCTCATGCAAACCCCGTATATTTTCTTCGTGCGCCTTGATCAGATACAACGCCCCTTCGCGGCCCTTGTGGCTTTCAGTAGAAACCACAAATGTTGTGAACAGACTTCTGTAGGCATGGTGATCGTTCAAAATGTCGTCATCGGACAGCATGGCGATGCAGTGCTTCACGCGCCAGCGGAGTGCCTCTCGGGCATTTTTTGACATCTTGATGCTTCCGGAACCAAGTCGAGAGGATCAAACAGGCATCGTCTGCCTGGTCGACTGATCGCAGTGTTAAGGGGCAGCGCAGGCTGGGAGGGAGCTCTGGCCGTTCCAGACAAACAGTCACCAGGTGGCCAGTTGAAAGCGCTCGCGGATACCGAAACAATCCATAGATGTTATGGATGTCATTGTCTCCCTCAGTGAGGCTGGCAACAAGGGACCACTGGTCAACGCCCAGATTCTCTCGGCCTTTAGAGAACAGCAATGTTGCCAGAAGACACCTGACTATTGGAATCCTTCTCTGATCCCACAGCCATGTATCCACTGTTTGCAGGGAAGTGGAGAGCCATTGCAAATGCGCATGATCGTCGGGACTCAGCACAAGCTGAAGAAGCCGGTATATTCTGCGAGGTGTTACGCTCATGTTTCCGAGGATAAAACGTGCAAAATCACTTCCATGGATACGGTGATGGCGAGGGCTATTATAGAACTCGAAGGCACGATCAAACGCCGAACGGAGATGCTGTTCCTGGCGCAGCTCAAGAAATATGTTGAAGAACAAACGAAAATTCGGATACCAGTAAGCATCGTCCTCTTCTGCTCTGATCGCCAATTCCCAGGCTTCATTCGCTGTTGCAGCGGCGTCACTCGTCCGTTTCGCGCGATGTTTCAATCGTGCTAGATTGAGCAACTGTCCAGCCTGGCTTTCCACCCCATATTTGACGTGTTCCGTATCCTTGACGATTAACTTCGATAGCTCATAGTGCTCCAAAGCCTCCACATGTCTCCCAATGGCACCATATGCACGCGACATGTCCCTATGAATGACAGAAAGCGAGGGCGCATGAAGAATCGGTATCCTGTGGTTTTCGTTCAAGGCAAGCTCAAAATGCTGCAGAGACTCTCGGATCCAGTTAATTGACAGGAGAGTTTGGCCAACTCTTGCATGCCAGAGGGGCGTTCGTTCAGGCCCATGGAGTTCGGCAGCAGCAAGGATTTCCGCAGTGCCATGTTTTAGTGCCTTAATACCCACGATACCACTGTCTTCTCTCTCCCCAGTACACGCTGCGGTTATGTCATGGTAGAACATCGACAGAGCAGCGGCAGCGGCCGGCAGCCCATCACTGGGTCTAATCTCAGGGGGCTCAAGCCACTCTTGATGGAGGTACCCAATTATGTAAGAGAAGAGAACTGTGAACGAGCAAGCATTACTCGCGACAGCGGACTCGCGAGAATTGTCTTCAAAGCCACGTCGTGTCTCAGGAAAAAGCCATTGCAGAGTCATATCCGCCCGTTCGTTGATAGTTTCCAAGTCTTCGCTAACAAGCCAGAATCCAACGACCTCGGTAAAGCGTGCGCTGGGGTAGAGGCAGTAATCCCCAACGTAGCCCCAGTAACGATTTTCCAGAAACCAGCCCTTGCATTCTCTATTGCTGAAGAGCTCGTGAAGCAGTGTTGAGATGTGCTCGTGTAATTTGCCGGCTCTTATTGGTCTTGCGCGCTCGAAATGAGTCGAAAAAAAGCTCTGGGCATAGAGCGCCAGGGGCCCTAAGTATTTGTTGGTGCAGGGGGTGCGGCGCTTTGCGAGAGCGCTGAGCAAAACGTAGACAAACCTGGTTTGGGCTTGATCCACGTCTACACCGACTGGACCGGCCTGTTTGGCGGTTCTAAAGAATTCGTAGAAAGAGCTGTGCCGCAATGCGACAATGTCAGTATTCCCATAAAGGTTTTGATCTTCGCTGGTGTCGGGCCGCAGCAGAAACAATGAGGCGTATACAGTTCGGAAGTCCTCTTCCAGATTCAATACCTCCTCCTTGAGAAGGAGTTCGAGAATCAACTCGAGTTGCAGGACCGACAGTGGCTTCTGAGCGAGGGATACAACGGAAAGAATGATGTTGAGCTGATTGATCTGCGTGGCTAATTTGGGATTAGCTGCTGCAGTGCAAAGAGCTGACATGCATACGTGGTTCGGCTCATGGCCTGTCAATGAGAGCCGTACTGCCCTGACTGGATTTGTTGAAACCGCCCCGGCGAGGCCGAAGCCTTGCCAAAGAAACTTCCAGGATAAGTCAGTTTTATTACCTTATAAGGGGAAGGTGTGTGTAAGATATATACTGGTCTACTCCTCCATCCCCAACTTCCTCCTCTGAAACGCAACAACAGCCTTCAAAAACCCCTGAAACCCAATCCTCCATGCAACATTCATCACTGTATCCCCCGTCAGGTTCTCCTGATCCCAATCCACCCCCTTTGCAAAAAGTATCTCCCCAACCAGAAGATGACCCTGCAAGTGCGCACAAAACCTCCCCCCGTCTTCCTGATGCAACTGAACAACCCCCTCCAACCCACCGCTCGCCGCACAATGCGAAGCAGTGCATCCCCTGCCATCAACAGCAAAGACATTTGCCCCAGCCGCAATAAGCGTCTCAAGAACATCAGGATATCCCGAGGAAGCAGCAACATGAACCGCCGTCTGCCCGTCTTCATCGGTAGCCGCAACATCAGCGCCCTCATCTAACAGCCGCCGAATGATAGTCGTATTATCAACACCGGCTGCATCATGCAACGGCGCTCGCCCATAGTTATCCCTCGCAGAGATATCCGCCCCTGCTTTGATCAATATATTAACGGTATCAACATGCCCCTCGCCAACAGCATAGTGCAACGCCGTAGAGCCATGATTGTCACCCAAGGAATGATCCGCGCCTGCATCTATAAGTATTCTCACAATGCCCTCCTCACCCCAATTCGCCGCGCAGTGTAGCGGCGTACATCCAGCCGCATCTCTCATCGAGAGATCAGCACCCGCGTCAATAAGCATGGAAACAATCTCAACATGCCCTCCTGTGCAAGCATAATGCAACGCCGTCCCCTCATCTTCACCTCGAATATTAATTTCAACGCCTCGATCAAGATAGGTACAAACAATATCTTCATACCCCTCCGAAGCAGCCAGCTGCAACGGCGTCCGCTCCACATCATCAAGATCCGAAACATCCGCACCCGCATCTAGCAAAATCAGCACAATCTCTTCAAACCCGCGCGCAACAGCAAGCTCTAGCGGCGTCCGCTTCCTCATGCTATCCATCCGCGTGGCGAGGGAAAGATCCGCGCCAGCATCAACAAGAAACCTCACGATCTCTGCCTGCCGATTCTCAATCGCAAGTGTTAGACTCAGAACCCTCTTACCATCTGGTGGTGCCTGCGCTTCTGTTTCTGGGCTTGACCTGGTATAAAGCAGATCAAAAACACCCCCCTTCCCCGCAACAGCCGCTCGAAACACCGGCGTAAGACCCTGGATATCTCGAACTGATAAATCAGCCCCGTGTTGGATAAGCAGCTCTGCGATCTCAGTTAACCCAAAATGCGCTGCGTAGTGCAATGCCGTCAACCCATTCTCATCGCCCGCTGAGATCGTACCACCCGCTCCAGACTCAAGGAGAAGAGTGACAATACCCAGGCTATCCGCCTCGGGTTTCCTTCGAGCATCCAGGTCCAGATCATCCCTCCCCAACGCGATAGCCTGGATAAGTGGCGTCCAGCCCTGCTTATCAGCGATAGAGACATCCGCGCCATAGGTCAGGAGTAATTGCACCATCTGAAGATTCGCGAATCGTCCCGCGCGATGGAGAGGCGTTGAGGCGTTTTCGTCAAGGGCAGAGACCGGGAACCCAGAGTCTAGAAGAAAAACCGCCATGTTTCTCTCGTTGAATTCGACGACATCGTGCAGGATCAAGCTCTTCTCCATGGCTGGCAGATCGAGATTCCCGAGCGAGATTAGGAAGTCCACGATGGCGATGTGGCCCTGTATAGCTGCGGCGTGGAAACCCTGGGTGATTTCGTCGGTGGTTAGGAGGCGACTGAGAGGGTTCCTGCCAGGCACTTTCTCGTCTATACCGATGAGGAATTTCAGGATGTTCAAGCGGCCTTTTGCTATGGCGATGCGGATCGCGCGGGCGTAGGAGGAGGGAGGTATGGCCTCTTGCAGGGTCGGTGTAGTGAGGAGGGTGTGTATGGCAGCGAGGTTGTTGGTTTCGATTGTGTGGTCGAGGATTGAGAGGTTGTTGGTTGGTTCGGTGGATTTGAGACGACTTTGGAGCGAGGGTGTTGCGAGGTGGCGGAGACGGGGGGTTGTTCGGAATAAGGTAAGGAGATCTGATGCTGGGAGGTAGTCGATGATGCGGGTGAGCAAAGAGTCGGAGAGGGTATCCATGATGGTGAGATTCTGAAAACGAGCTTTGGTTGTTGAGCCCAGAGATGTTTGGAGATCTGGAAGGTTGGCCGTTAAGCTGGAGTTGAAACGGCAGGATGGATCACCGCTTCGAATACGAGCACCAAGCGTGTCGGGGCTAGGCAGAAAACTACTTGCTAGCTGTTGCCTACAGTTTATCTCGATTCCCTTACGTTGAGCGTCAATCGTTGAGTTATATCAACATTGAGCCTAAATAACGTGCAACTTAGGGCAAGGTTTTGATGCCGGGTACCCTACCTCGGACTACACTTTCCCTCCAACCTAAACGTACGTCAGCGAGCGTTCGGAACACGCGAGCTGTGGATTCGACTTCCCCTGTTTTATCTATTCTTGCTCTCGGAAGGCTCGGTAGGGCTGAGTTGAAGCTGCCGGAGTGCAGGTGGGGTGCAGTACGTACACGCCGTCCCCACTGTGGCTCCCGCCGCGAGCTGTTTGTCAACGTTTCGAAAGATTGCATATTCTTCAGTTTAATTTCTCGGGGTTAAATCTATGTAAGGCGACTGGTGGACTGAAGTCAACAGTGCATCTTTGAATCTTGAAGAATCCATCTTTAAAGCCCTGGTAGAGTAGCACCACAAAAAAGAACATGGAACGAAGTTAAACGAAATCCACGTGCAGGCTACCGGATTTCAAGCAAAAGCTAAGCCTTGACAGAGCCCCACGCTCACCCAGAAACAGTAACAGGTACGTAGTAAAACTGTATAACTGTTTAGGGCTCCATCACCCAAACCGTCAACTGCTCCGGAATCCACTCCGCTCTGGGGCTGGGGCTGGTGCTTCATGACGTGTTGTCCGCCGCTCTGATACTTAAAGACTCTCCTCCCACGACGTTTCTCGCTATCTTGGTTACAAAACACTCGCACTCGAAAAAAAATCAACATGGGGCTGTTCTCACACCACCACCATCACGGCCATGGCCACCACGGCCCCGAACACCAGTCCCCAACCGGCCCACCACCACCACCGGCACCAGGAAACCACGGCCCTCCTCACGGCCACCAGCAATATTCCAACCCAGGCGGCCTAAACGGCCCGAACGGACCATGGGGACACGGAAACCCTCTTCACTCTCCTCATCATCACAACCACAATCACAATCATCATCCTCACGGCCCTCCACCGCCGCCTTATGATAACAACCGACCACCCGGTCCTCGAGGTCCACACCATCATCATCACGATCACCACCCACATCTACAGATCCCCCCTGGCCCACCACACGAGGGACAGCGCGGTCCCGAGGGGCCTGGAATCGGTGGGCCGCATGGTCACAGTCACAGTCATGGCCATGGGCCGGATCCGGGCTTTGGACCTGGTGGTGGACCTGGACCCGCTACTGGGTTTACCCCGGGGCATGGACCGGGACATCATGGGCCGCCGGGAGGGTTAGGAATGGGAATTGGAATGGGGCCTGGGATGGGGATGCAGGGACCTCATGAGGTATGATACCAAACATAGTTTGCAGCCAACATTGGATGTTGGATCTGAGTGGTCAGTGCTGACTAGAATCTAGGGTCATCGGTGGTGATAAGACTGATAATATAACAAGGTACTGGGTAGGGTAGGGTAGATAGGCTGCGGAAGGCGTGTGGAATGGGAAAGCCCTGCTTTTTTTCCCTTTTTTTCCCTTTTTTTTTCTGTATCCTGTCTGTATACTATACAATATTTGTCTTGGTGGATTTAGGGTTCTTTTGAGGCTTTGTCTGCAGTCTACATATCGTTATATGCCCGTTTCTCTATCTATATCCTTCATTCAATGAATCTTGAGCGGAGCAGGAGGATAGATAGGTACTCAGTTTCTCATCGCACTCTTATTTCTCTAGAGTTTAGAATCAAGACAGACAGACAGACAGTCAGTCTTCTAACTAGACTATTATCCACGTACTCTCCCCCCCGATCCCAATCACAACCCTAACCCGCCAATACTACACCTCAGGACGACCACTACCAACACCCCAATCCCACCCCAGCCCAGCCCAACTCCACAAACACCATTCCGCCTACAAAACATACCGAAAACTCGGAATCTCCAAATCCGTCTTATTCGACAACCCCTGCGCCACCTCCTCGCTCTCACTAAACCCGCCCGCAGGACCATAAACCCTATCTCGTCGTTTATTCTCATACGAGTAGTACGCCAGCAAGAGGATGAGGAAGAACACGCCGAAGGATAATCCCGCGACGGAGGCAGTCATTCCAGTCTACACCCATAACAAACCAATTAGCGTCGCCCCTCTCAACAGAACAAAAGAAAAAAAAAGAATATGAATTAGACTTGGGCAGGAAAGAAAACAAACCTGATACCCCGGCTCCTCCCTCTCAAAAAAGAACTGCGGACCCGCAATATTCCCCACACAATACCCGATGAAGATAAACGCGCTCGTGACGCTCCGTTTCGTAAACCCCGCTACATTCGAGCTGACCAGACTGAGGCTTAGTGGTGTGTTGGCTGCGAAGACGGCGGAGAGGGCGAGGGCCGCCACGCGGCCCTCGGAGTGTGACTCGTCGAGTTTCCATACGAGCGCCATCCCCATTACGCTGATGGAGGTGTTGAAGATCATCATTAGGGTTCGCGTGTTCGGGAAGAAGGTTACGAAGCCTGTTGTCAGGAAGATGAAGAGGAGTTGGGCGACGCCGAGGGGCATTTGGAGGAGGAGGGATTGCACGCGGCCGTAGCCGAAGCCGTTGATTATCAGGCCGGAGAACTAAACAGCACAAGACAGAGGAGTTAGCAGGTGTGGTTTGAGAGAAATAAGGTATGGGTATGTGAAGGGGTAGTGGTGGAGGGGAATGGATGTTAAATTAAAAAGAGAAGCCTACGCTGGTAATCCCGCCATTGGCTAAATTCGTCGAAATGCTATACAGAAACAGACACCAGGTCTGCGGGTCTCGGAGTGTGAGCCAGACCTGGTTCCAGCGCCAGCGGCCGCTGTCATTGACCCCTGTTTTGTTCTTGATTGTGCGCTGGATAGCGATCGCGCGTTCGGTTTTGGTTAGGAAGATCGCCTTTTGAGGCTTGTCGGGGATTATAATGAAGATTACGGTTCCCACAACAACGGTAACAGCGCCCAGGATCAGAAAGAGGAGCTGCCAGTTTGTGATGCTGGTGAGGGTGATGTTGCCGATGCCGTAGGCGATGAGGCCGCTGACGAGGTTGGAGATGCCGTTGCCGATGAACCAGGCTGCTTGTCTTTTCACACTTAGTCATGGATCTATGGAACGGGAGGGAGAGATACAGACCGTGTTGGCTGTTCCTCGCGGGTGTAGAACATGCCGATGCTCAAGGCGAAACCGGGCCCGATGACGGCTTCGCCGGCGCCGAGGAAGAAGCGCGCGGCCATGAGGCCGGAGAAGCCTTTGGTCGCGGCGTGGCACATTAGGATGCCGCCCCAGATGAGACTTAGGTATTGTATTAGCGAAGAATAGTGAAACTGTTCGTACAGCAGACATACACTGAAACACCCATGTACTTTGCAAGCGGCAACCGGACCATCAAGTACGAGCTCGGCCAGCTCCAGGCGAAGTATCCGAAGTAGAAGATTGAGGAGGTCCAGGAGTATTCCTGTCCTTGCAGGTTGAGGTCTTCGCGGAGGTTGAGGAGGGTCGCTTGGCTGAGTGCCACCTGTCGCCATTAACAGATGTAGTGGTGGGAGAGAGCAACGTACCTTATCGAGGTATTGCAATCCATAGGTGATTAGAAATATAGGAAGAAAACTGGAGAGATTAGTGGATTTATGGTAAAAGAGAAGAATGCACTCACACCAAATCCAGCTTCCTCACGACCCTCTTTTCATCTTCTGGGGTATACTCCAGATCCAGCACCTCCTGGATATTGACATCGCGGGCAATGAAAGGATCGGCTTGGACTTTCTGATCGAGGTCCTCGTGCCCAGAAGGGCGATCGAAAGCCTTCTCCATGTTGGAACTGTCAATTGAGGGGGATTGAAGATTGCAGGAGAGGAGAAAAAAGAAGAGCAGGCAAAGGATTTAACTAGGATAGATTAATCTTATCAGATCGTCTGATTCCGCATTCCCCCGCTTGTCTAGACGTGTTGCATTGCACTAACATCCAATCCAGTAGCTGTACATGCCGATCCATGCAATCATTTCCTATCACACTCTAACCCTGCAGCTAAGTGGCAAGACGGCAGGCAACTGAGGAATGGGTAACCCACCATCTCCAATTCTGGTGGCTGCTCGGCAAATTCTTCTTCAGACTGGCTAGTTTCTTGCAAGGGTTCATCGGACTTTAACTTGTTTTGTACGGGGTTCCACAACATTTCAAGCCCGCGTTATCCACCAGAGTCGGATCCTGGCTGATTTATTATGCCTGTTTCTTATCGCCCAGCAATATTGACGTTGATACCATGCGGGCGCCACCGGGCTGACCATTGCATTCGGTTGGATGTAACCCAAGGTGCGCATTCGTATCAGGCAACGTACAAGCTGTCCCAATAATATTGTAGATCACACCGTGCGGCCCGCCTAATTTTCGAATAGCGGCCTAGTTACCGAGTCTCTGAAGAATGTCCAGCTATTCGAATACAGAGACTCACCTCTACCTATGCCTGGCCGATAGTCTGTGCAGCTAAAGATCATGGGCACACATTGCAGTTGGAATGCACAGTCTTCGATTGCGGAATAGCCCTAGGAGTAAACTCATCGAAAAATGCACAATGCTTACCTTCAGACGCAGAGCCGACCAGAAGTATTCGAGAGAAAACCATGGATGAAGGTTCGGCCAATATACGAATCAACCCAGAAGGAAACATATCATGGTCGTCCGATCCTCTGGGATGATATAAAGGGGAAGAGAGATTTGCGCAGATTATTCATCCATGCCATGCCTGCCTGCCTCAGCACCCATTGAGCAATACCAACCCTCCTTTCTTGCCTCTTCTGCCATTTCTCAATCCACTCCAGCTTCAAAGTCGCTCTTTACACCTTTTATAGCCCGTGTGTATAGCAAGGACCCCTTCCCTTCCTATATCATAGCAGCGCAACCTATTTGTACCCTTCCCCTACCCCCTCGAACCGGGCCAACGAGCACAGGCTGCTTGTCAGACGGCCACGACTGTCAACTCTCTGACTACCCGAGCAAGTGAGGGTGTAAGGGCTCGATGGAGCATCGAAGAGAACAGTCAGCTACAGAACTCAGTTTTGGATCAGATGCGCTTAGAGAGATGGAGTGCGTGAAATAGGCCCGATACTATGAGGTGGTGGGAAGAGAAGACGGACGGCAGGAACAGCAAGGCGAAAAAGGCGCACACTTGAGAAGAAGCACAACTATAAGATTCGTCCAAGTCAGTAGCTTTCAACTTCAAAGTCAACGAGGATGGTACTATTGCTTTATTTGAGGAGCCGCATTAGTGCTTCTTTTTGCAGTTTGGGGGAGGGTGGGGGTGTAGAGCGTGGTCAACAACACCGAGGTACTCCCGAGGAACTCCGTAAGTTACCGCGAAGGTACGCCGAAGGTGGGTCTATCCAGCCGCTAGGCGACTAGTCTATTTTGAGTTAGACGCCGCTGGCGCCAGCCGTATCAGATCTGGGAAATGGACAAAAACAATGGAACCCCGACGAGATCCTACTTAGGTACCGATGTGTCACCATGCGCATTGCCTGCGCTCTGAACAAGAGGAATGGATTAGCAAGAGGTCCTTTTCATGGCGCCTATTCTTAACGTACTCTCGCTTTCTCCGCTCGTTTTCCGAAACCAAGCTGTCTAGCCAACTGCTACAATAACACACACTTTAACCGATTACTGTTCTGGCTCACCACAGACACACCACTCTTGAACTGCCGATGCTGAGATGTCGCGCATACGCTAGACTTGCGACGTTAGGGAAAGCTTTATCTTGAACCCGTCCAGCACCTATAATACAGCTTTTCTGGCTAGAGCTAGTCGTCGGTGATACAAGTCAGAAGCCTGCAAGCGCAATGGAACTCTTACTGACAGATCGCAGAGAGCAATGCTAGATTCCAAATCCCGTTCTCTCCAGCTCGATGCGCGCCCCGGCCATACGGCTCATCGTACAATTGGACTACACCCGCCATCATCAAGCCTTGCTGTCGGAAAATTCAGCGCCACTCGATATACCACAACACAGGAAGTCATAACCCCAACTATACCACACTTATCAATGTCGGCTGTCCGCTCGTCTCGCTCATTACCTGAAACGATCTGTAAGGAAGGCTCTGATATTACGGCAGCTCCTGCAACACCTTACAGGGTCTAAGTCGAGGACTCTTGGGCCGGGGCTCAGGATGCTTGGGTACTTGGCGCTCGTGTGATGACTAGTCAGATCAGCAGCAGCATTGCGGTATGAATCTACTCGCCAGGGACGTTTGGATTAGTCTTCGAGGATTATCAAAAAACCATGGTGCTCTTTCGTCAATTGCGCGCCGGCTTGGAATGCCCTTGGGCATGCGGCTGATCGATTGGGACCAATCTTATAAGGAGACTGCGCGTTATAAGCATGTCCAATCATATTATCCGGCTTATTGGTGCTATGGTGTCTCAAGTGAAGATTGCTGAGCTCTAGCTACATCTTGAGACCAACAACCGCTGGATGAACTAGCTAGATGAATGACAAGCAACTCCGAAGGGGGACTAATTTCATTGCTACTCTTATCCTTTGGCCTCCAATCTAGATAGACAGAAGTCCCGAATAATCGTAGCTACTCTCTAACTATTGTGCGTAGTGCCGCATCCTATTCCCATCACAGGTTTATCCATAGCATGATGCCCTAGTTCCCCTTCATCTAAGCCTGCTACTATGAATCAGCCTTTCCTACACTCCTACCTCCATTCTAAGACCGTCCTTTTGGCATTCCATTCTTCTCTCTGATTTTCCCGCATCCGATCTCGCGTTTCCCTCTTCTTCTCCCACTCCACCTTTCCCCGCTCCCTTTCTCTCACTTCACTTCCCAACTTCCTCAACCACCACCACCACCGCCATCCTCAGTATTCTTTCGTCGCTCAAATCTTTTATCTTCACTACAATTATCCTATAAGCTTCTATTCCATTGGTATTTATCACAGGGATTGTACAGCGAGCCCCTTTTCTCCCCTCACATCCTATCCTCGCCGCCCACATCACGCTTCACCTCACTCCCTTTCTTCACAACGAACCTCTCCCTCTCCATTTGATCCAGATTATCTTTCGAAGTCGATTGAAGAAGAATTCAATACACCAGCTTGCTGAACTGGAGTTCGCTTTTTTCCAGCTTAACCCACAATATACGCTCTCAATCCCCTTCTTGACAGAACAGCGGACAATCGGTAAGCCTTGCCCAAATCCATCTTGCACAAATGCAAGGACGCTTTGATAACCTTGCGTGGAGATATCGCAGCTTTACCTCCTCAGACTCGAACGTCTCAGACTCCTCTGTACTGAGCTTATACCCTTGAGACGTTATATTGGTGAGCCGCCCTCAAAACCATTCTGCACGCATTCAAAACCCTTTACTAACATTGGATAACGATACCAGGATCATTCATCCCACGCTTTGGTCGCATTCTTTTTCAGGATAGCTCCTATAGTGACGCATCTTGGTCTCACGTCTACCCATCCTTTCGGTATGTCAACCTCGACGGCTCGGAGTCCGGCCTGGCATGAACAGCCCGCTGACCTATATGAAGCTATCTTTCCACAGGATAGATCTTGGACATTCCGACAGGTTTCGGATTCCGCTCTCCTTGAGCTTGACCATTATTCTACTACTTTATTGTATGGCGTCCCCTGATGGTTCCTGCACGGCGTGCAAAATCACCTCGCTGACTTATTTCAGCGTCTCTCCTATCTCTATATCCTGCAATCCGAAGCTTTTGGGCCGCACTATTCCTGATCCGAAGCCCCTAAGCAGCCCCTGGACTTTAGGTGAGACATCCCCAATTCCTTGCTATACGACTGCAAGATCCTCTTTCTGACCTGTGTGCAGTTGTTGATACATTCCTATTTCTCTCGACGTATACCTTCCAAGGTATAACCCTCCCGCGCCGAAGAATCATCATCACCAATTCTTGAACCATTTCCTCCTTCATTGTCAATCAGAGTAAGCCTTGCTCAAATCCATTCTGCACAGACAGTGCAGGAAGAGAAAAAGGATGTGCTAACGCGTTGACTCTAGATGTCTAGCTCCTCCAACCCCGCGGCTTTGCCTAGCGCAAACGTTGATTTATCTGCCACACTACAACCTATTGTCGTGAAGGGTGTCCCTTGCCGAACGGGATCCGAAGTCGTTGAAAATCTAGAAAAGATCCGAACCACAATGACAGATGAAGCTTTTATGGCGTATCTTAATGATACCGTGGGTCAGCTTGGTGAAACGAGCGAAGCGCTCGAGTCAATCCGCGACCTCATGAATGTGCAGGTCCATGACTACGTCGAAAAAACAATGGGTCCTGAAAGGTTTGGAAAATTCATGCAGTCAGCAACATACAAGTTAGAGTGGCAGCACATGAGACGATCTGTCGATCATGTCAAGGCCAATAAGGAAGCGGCCCAACGGGCGACAAAGTCTGTGGAGGAGCGATGGGGGGAGCGCGGAAAAAACTTCCTTAGAATCCGCGACGCCCAACAATGGCGAAAGGCCGCCAAAAGGCTGGCCGAGGCCATCCCCAAGTTTATGGTGGCGATGCCCTTTGTGGTACACGCGGTTATATGGCGCTTACAGCATATGGGCCCAGGAAGCACAGCATCTCTTTGGCCTGGCCTGCAAGATCTCAGGCGCGCAAAAGAGCTCTTCGATGAGAGCCCGAACCTGGCCCCAGTTAACGACGCAACTCTTACTGAACTTAAGCTCCAAATAAACAAGGAGGGTCTACTTGACACGGTTGACTCACCTGCGGCTGTGCTTACTGCAGAGGAGCAGTTGCACTGGAGGCCACAAGCCTCAGTCCAAGCTTCACCCACCGGGAGTACAAGTGGCTCTGCCACACAACCAAACCAGACACCCCACCAGACTCCATACCCGTTATTAACCTTTCATCAACTCGATCCAAATGCGGCAGCTACAACTCCCCGCAAGCCGGCGACAGCTGTCCAGAAAAAATCAGCCTTGGTAACAATCGGAAGACGTGATCGAGAGACCACAATTAGCACTGCGAATAAGAAAGGCAAGACTAACGCTCATATTGAAAATGATATGTTGCCTACTGCCGCAAAAGGGTCTCCCACCCGAGTACCCAGCGGAGAGACCCCACAGAATAGAGGCCCTAACGCCATGGACAGCCTTGCTATCATTAACAGAGCAACTGGGCAGCTCCTCTTGCCAGAGAATGCAAAATTCAAGCTCCTAAGTGATCTTGGGCTTGATATCACTAATATGACTGGTGAAATGGGCTTACGTGAGGCCCTATGGCCCCCGCAGTTGTTTTCTTGGTTCGATGATGAATTAAGCAACACAGGGCTAACAATATGGGAGGCCGCCGCAAAGGAGTGGGAGGAGTTTGCCTCAATATCCAACGATGGTATTCAGCTGGGCTCTTTTCAATATGGACTGATCCAGCAAGCTCTGGAAATAGATCCTGTCTTGTGGACAATCCACGCAATCTTGCGTGGCACAGCCTACCTGTACGCACTTCCCCAACCCCCCGACCTTGAGAAACACGACGGAAAGATAATCGTGTCTGCTGTTGCTGGGATGTGTCGAGTCCCAGTCCCTGGCACTGATCTTGTTTTGCGGCCTACGCTCCTCACCATGGAGGACCTTCGAGGGTATACCGGTGTTGATAGCACTATTACCGCCACTACTATTATTGACGGCCTGGCCAGTTTCCGGACGAAGCGTATGCCCATGGACAAAAGATTTATGGATGGTGCAAAAATCCAAGCAGCACAGTGGAACGGCTCACATCTCTTTCATGGTGTCAACCCATTGTCCGACGCAATGCACGGATATCGATCATATGATGAGCCAGATGTCCAGGCCCACATCCGCGTACTTCTCTCGCAGGACCGTGAGGCTGCGTCCACGCACATTTTGAATCTGCGCCGTGGAATCCGAGTGTTAGTTGAGACCCTGTGGACCGGTCGAACTTTGTCTAGAAATGCCAATATCTGATGGCCCGGGGTTGGACGGAGGGGCTGGGAGAAGCAGCCACGGTACTAATATGCGTTGCTCTCTTGTTTCCTTTTTGAATTTTGCTTTGAATTTTATCTAGTGTCTCGAACTTGGAAGCTTCAGACTTGCGTCAATACTTTGATATTAGGTTAATATTTTTTTTTTTGTTTTCTCCAGGGCAGGCACCATTTCCTGTCGCGTTCGCAAGGAGTTCTTCCTCTTGCATTTCTTGAAGTTTGGTTTTCTCCTTTCTTGCTTGTGCACTGCGTGCAGAATCCCAATCAGTTGCTTGCTAATGGAATCTATTCAATATTAAGACTCTCACCTTTGTGGAAAAATGAAGCCTCGTGGCTCGTAGTCTATGTAGCTATCCGTAGAAGCCCGTGGCTTATGACCAACCAGTAAACAGCATTTGATAATGCGCCAGGGAGAAAGACTTAATCCCGAAGGTATACTGCTATATAAATAGGAGCGGCTAATCCACCTAGTAAGAGGTCGGGGTACTGCTCTATAAAGCCAGAGCGGACCGTCTATAGAGTAATAAAGAACTGAGGTCTGATTTCTTAGATGTACTGAGGATTGACAGAGTATTTGTCCCTAAAAGTCTGGAAGAATCCCGAGTCATCGGAGGCATTTATACTAGTTCTATCTAGGAAAGGGCTATAAATTCCAGGTACCTTATAGATCTCCTCTAATCGCTGTTCACAAATTAAGCATGTGCCATCTTGAAAGATTCAGCTTGCATGGAGTTGGAGTAAGTTGAGCACCCAGGCATGCATGGTCTTCATCTGCTCTACATGCTCCCACGCTAATAATGTACCTGCACGCCGTGCAGCATGCCATATTTAGAGCCCGAATCTCTAATTTGTAACAGGATGGCCAGAGCAAGAGAATATCTAATCATAACAACCAAAAGTGATTTTACACAGCAGTGCATGAAATAATTCGGCTTTCTCTACATAAGGGTCCAGCTGGGTTGAAGATAGCGTTAGTATAGGCCCATAGGATCAAATAATCATAGACTTATTAGCTCTACAGAAAGATTCTCTATAGGTGGCTAAAAGGAGACTATGAACGGCGTGCATTAGTAAAACCGGGTATGTTACGCTCTTTTGGTACGGAGAAGATAATAGATGGGAGTTGATAATAAATAGAGAGTTTGCATTTAGCTATACCAAGCTAGATTGTGTAGAATAAGGCTATTATTCTGATTACTTGCTGTACTGGAGTGTTAACCTAAAAAACGTAAAAACGGCCGGAGCCGGGAAAGCACAGAAACAGAAGCTTGTAGGTTTTCCCGAGCGGGCCCCTCTGGTACCTATATAGACTAAGAAAGTCACTTTTGTCTTATATACGCACACGGGGTCTCGGAGACCCAAAAGTACATGGCACATCCCCAAATGGTCGCGTCATAGTACTATACACTAGGCTTCAGTGTTTAACAAAAGCCACGGGCATCTGGATGAGTTGCCTATAGATGGAACTCTTTTCCGTCGGAGCTCTAAGCCGTCCAGTGCGAACCTTTTCGCTGTAGCCTACAACACCATCCGTAAATGCAGCTCGCGGCTGCCATTTAGACCATCATTGATAGCTCTTTCCTCACAAACACCACCCGCCTTGCCCAAATCAGCTTCATTTCTTGATCTGGAGATACCTTTAACCCCTTCTGGTAAGATCTGTGCACTAAGCCTTCTAAGCGAAAGTCTATATCTACAAGTGTATATACAACCGCTGACACCATGGCCGACAGCAAGAGACTGCGCAAATCAGCACCACCGTCCTCGCAAGGAACCTCTGCCTCCGCATCTGCTAACAAGACCCGAAAGCCTCTTCCTCCTCCTCCTCGCTCCGAACAGTCCTCACGAGCAGCCTCTAGATCTTCTCAAAGCAAGGACAACTCGGCCGCTCCCTCAGCGGTCGTAGCGTACGTGCCTTTCACCTCGGTCGCCTCTCCCAAGGTTCCTTCAACGGTAGCGTCTGGTCCTTTTTCGATTGGAACAAAAAAGAAAATTATGGCAGCGGTCATGTGTTTTATGTGCCCGAAAGAAGCCAGTGACTCCTGCCATATCATTGAGCAGTCGGACAAAGCAGTATGTGCCATAAACCCTGGAGAACGACCGCATGCTGACTAGAGGTGGGACGGTAGATCTCTTTCCTTGTCGAACGAGGGTTGATTAATTTTAATCTGACATCATCTGCAAATGGCATCGCGCTGTGTGCCGCATGCCATCGAGAATACGACCACAGCACAGACCCCCAAATTGCATTCTATCCCGAAGACATCGACTTCTTCATTCGATTTGAGCTTCGCGACAGATATAGGCGCCGAGAGCATCCCGAGTTGGGCCGAACGGTGCCAACTGCGAGAGACTACGCAGAGGTGGGAGGAAAGTATGCGCGCGTTAGATTTCCCTGGCACGCGCACCGTGAAGCGGTTATATACGCCCCGGCCACATGGCCAGGAGCTCCACTAGCAGCCCTTAGGAGGGCAATGGCTGCAACAGGAAGCCCGCGAGGGGCAATTGGATTCCCCTATCTACACCTTGTAGCGCTGAGGACCTTACAAGATTTGTATTTTCGTGACGACGAGACGTTGGTGGACGCGATAGCTGGCATCTACCGCACGGACCCATTAGACAACAACTTCGGTCTGGAGGACGAGAATGAGCGACCGGCTTCTGTGATGGGCATCGAGGCCGATGCTACCGAGGATGACGAACAGGAGGAAGGAGAGGACTTTAGCTACACTCATGACTGGGAGGAGGTTGACCAACTCGAATCGAGCGACAACCAATCCGAGGCGAAAGCAGACCAGCCGCATAGGCGGCGTGCCTTGAGTGGCACGGAGAAGAGTCTGGACTGGGCTTTTGGCCCCAAGTCAACATCGCAAACCAAGTCCATGGACTATGTACAAAGCAAGTCTAGGGATGTTATCCTCCTCGGCCTAAATTCCTTCAACCGATTCCCCTCTACACATTAATTATACTGTAAGCTTTTTGTCTGTGAGAACTTGCTTTCTGAACTACTATTATCTTTTTCGATTATTATTAATGCCAAGAAGTTTGTCTCTCCTGATTTGATCGTCCTATCCCCGGCGTAGGAATTGAACAAACGTCAACCCAACGTTTCTCTACTCGCTTGCGGGCATTTCAGTGCCTACCTAGAAAAGGTTCTACAGGCAAGTCGGGCACATGAACTTAATGACTAGAATAGTCCTGTCGGGCCTGTACGTACTCAGCTCTCGTTATTCTATCTTAATGTCACCCCATCAGCTTCATCACGTTCCTTTCTAGAATTCCAATCTGGTCACGATATGGGAACCTAAATGTAACTTTGCACGGTAGTGCAGAATCCTTAATGGTGTAGGAATTCTAATCAAGCTACCTAGCTGTATACGTGCCACTGGCCAAGTCCTTGATAGAACATATATATGACTCTGCACAGCTGTGCAGAATCCTTAAGAGTAGAGGGGCTCGAATTAATCTACCTAGCCATACAACTGACTCTATCGTACCCGCAAAGACATGAGTCCTACTTTTATGATGGTAGACCAAGGGAGATAGCTGATTTTGACGATGCGGGAGGTACTCTGTTTTGGCGGGAGCAGAATTGCTATTTACGCGGCGTTGTAGGATACACACAGTGGAAAGTTTTGCACTGGACGGCTTAAACCTCCGATGGAGAAAAATTCCAGAGCTAAAAATCACACTGCCTTGCGAGTGCTGGTTTGGACCGGAATTCGTGAAATGAAATTATAGGCGTGACAAGTGTCACAAACCTTAACTTCGTCACAACTCCCTGTGACTCAAGTCTCGTCTCACTTCCATAACACACCCATCTCACTTCTACAGAATTAGACAACCATCCACTACTCTCATCTTCTGATAGTTTCGACAGGATACTTAAAGCATCAATGAAACAAAATGTCCGACCACAGAGATCCAGAACGTGCAGCCGCTAACTCGCCTTCGTCACCACTAAAAGCCCAACCTGACCCACAAGATAGACGAACCGTGAGCACAGCGTCGAAATTCTCAACCTTGTCAACCCAGTCCACAGTCTCAGAGTTCCTTGAAGACAGAATAAATGCTCTACAGTCCGAGATTGATGTAATTCGACACTACAGAGACGAACTTGGACACAAGAGAGCTGCCCAGCTTCTGACCAGCGATGAGTTCCTCAAGGAGCTCGAGCCTTTCTTGCACAAATTCCATCAGAATAATGAAGAATTGAAGATTATCAAGCGGCAGGCCCATACCCTAGCAACGGATATAGAGGACGAAGTCGACGTGAAGAGGGCTCGAGTGGATGAGCCCGACGAAGGCCTAATTGAACGGGCCTACACTTCAACTATCACCACTCGCGTGATGAGCATGACAGGAAAACAAACCAAACAGAATTTCGACTCATCGCGGTGGCGTAAAGCCGTCGAGGACTATTATGGGGCCGCACACCCCGGAAATAGCGCCGATGACCCGAACCACAGCACCTGGTGCCACGTCTTAGGCATGTATCTACCGTCTAAGGAGGTCAAGGCCGCACACCTTGTTCCTAAAGGTCTCTCACATGAGGAGACTAGTTATCTGTTTGGTTCCGATCATGTCTCGCGATATAACCCCCTCCTTGGTATGTACCTGAGTAAATATGTGTGGGTACTTTAATCTAACAAGGTTAACCTGATAGGAATCACCCTCTCGAGTAGTGTTGAGTCCCGACTCGACAAGGGACAAATCATTATCGTTCCTATGCCCGGTGAACTCACCGCACCCTCACGCTGGAGAGTGCTCGTGCTGGATGAATCGGAGCTGAAGAACGGGGCTCGCAAAATATTTCTCAACAACGGGAAGGCTAAGATTGTGCGCTTCGAGGTCAGTTCTCCTTTAAAAATCTCAACTGGACATTCTCTGATGCTTGGTTGAATCTAGGACATTGATGGAAAGGAGCTAACCTTCCTCACGGACAATCGACCCGCTCGCCGCTACCTTTACTTTCGTTTCATAATATCATACCTCGCAGCGAAGAAAGCCGGAAGCCGTCTCGTTGACTCCAAGGTGGATGCTACAAAGTTCTGGCCGACTATGGGGCGCTATTTGCGAAAGTCCACACTAGTTACCCTCGCACGGTGTGTCTCGGGCTGCGATCTGCCCCCATCCCTTGTGGATGGCAAGACTTTTGACTCCGACGTTGCTGATGAAATCAAAGCTGGGGATGATGCCGGAATGACCCTTGCTCTGGATCTGAGAGGAGCTCTAACCCGGACTTTGGGAAAGGCTGAGGAGGAGTCCGCTGACGAAGAGCTGTCGGACGAGGAATGAGCTTCTATGTTTACTTGGTAGACTTCAGACTCGTTGGGAACCCAGGCACCTCACTGTTTAGTTGATATGACCTTTACATCTACTATCTCGACTACAAGCCTCTTTTTCTATACTCGCGCTGAATAACGCCAGGTTGAGTTTGTTTTCCTTCTTTGTTTCTCGCTTTTTCGTCTCTTTTTGACTTCCCCATTACAAGCTCTCACCCCGTTCTCGTCTCTTAGGGATGTCGCTTGGGATGAGTCTCCCCCTCTACACCTGCAAGCTGTGTATCTTTTAGCATTAAGAATCCCCCTTAACCAGCACAGCCGAGCTAGTTTCTTGCACAGATGTGCAAAATCCCAGAATGCACTTCATAATAGCCCGCAAAATTCTTTGATCTTGCCTAATCTTATCACCGAGTCCACTATCAGAATCACGTAGTACAACTCCGTACCCGAACCCGGTACTATCCATTATACGCAGACTTCTGGTTCTTAATATTCCCGTCTTATGAAACCTAACAACATATGCTGTAGAATATTAAGGAACTTGGCTCTAGGGAAACCACCTTAAACAATAATATTTTTCACACCTTTTGCTATCTGCCTAATCAGAACAAAAAAAAGATTTGACCTCCTTAGCTCAAGACCTCGCAAGATTCTAAGTCCAAGCCCTTGCTAACAAAGTCTGTCTCAAGCCCGAGTCGAGCGAAACGGGAGGCATGGCTACCCAGTCACGGCGTTCCTCAATTTCTCTACTCTATCAGCCATGAAGGAGCTTGTGAGACATCTTCAGAAGGTGTTTCTGCCTTTCTTATTGCGAGCGGCTATACATAAAAGGTAGAGTCTTTCGAGCGATACGGCAGAACTCATCGCGGACACGGCACTGCTAAGTTGGTAGGTACTTTATCCCCATATTATGCTCTGTGGTGCAACAGGCGATGTCTTGTAAATCTGGCCTCTTCTTCAAGTGTTTCAGAAATTATGTCCGCCATTTTCTTCCGATGGATGGTGAGATCGACTTCAGCTTGTGTGCGGGTTGCTCGCTCCTTGAAAAGGTTAGCACATAGGTTTAGTATAAACCGTGGCTTGCGAGAAGTAGAAGATTCTGAAACTTACATGACCGCATGATTCTTAAGCTTCCAGGGCTCCGCAGAAGAGCACTTATTGCACCTGGCCCGGGAGAGAGTGGCGAGGTAAACTAACTGGCTAATTTGAGCAAATGACAGCTAACAAAGCCAGCTTCGCAGAAGGGTAGAGACAGTTACTAGTCCATATATATAGGTGAAATTAAAGATAGTCAATTGAGCTAAAGTTCCTAGTGGAGGATTACTATTTACATAGAGATCTTGAGATAATGTGAGTAAACGAAGTAGCAGCTGTCGTCCTTCAACAGCAGGACCTACGCGGTACGCAGTTCAAAAGGACAGGACTCCATCTTCCGGAGCATAGCTCTCCAATTGTCGGCTACCGCACCCTTTCACGGCCTTCCAATGAGTCTGTAGGGAAGTCAGGCAATGTGAGCACTGTAGTCTAGGCTGACGGGACGCTTCGTTGCAGCCCAGGGCTCTCACGGCGCCGGTATCTATCTTTAAGTACGAACACAATAAAATAGTCGACCTTTGTTGGGTAGAATATGAGCCTGGGGTCCCTGGAATTGTCGTATCAGTGGTGGCATCCTCCCAATTTACACATAGCGGATGTCAGCTTGCGCCTTAGTTGAGCAAGCCCACGTTGCTCCAGTAATCGGACCTGTCATTACATCCACGGTCAGTATACAGACGACCTCAGAGGTTAAAGACCGTACTAACCGGTCGGTCGCCAATCTCGATCACACGACAAGAGTCTTTGGCATCGTAATCGCACATAACGCACAGATCCGCTCTCTGCATTATCTCTCGCTTTGATTTGATAGAGAACCGGCCAGATTCCGATGCGGCCCTTGATGGCTCCCTTCAGACGCTTTTGGCTGGACTTTCGACTTTTAACGCACTCAGAGTCTGCCCGTGATGTCCTTCTTGAGCCGACAGACGAGGCCAGGATGTCTTTCATGGTGGAGTCATATTCATCCATCCAGTGTTTTCAACCTGACGGGTCAGGTATCATGGCACTTTCTTTGAATGCCTCAAACCGGCAACAAGGTTTGGCTGGCATCCAATGTGCTGCGTTGCTTCGATACATCTCCCGTATACCAAGTTCAGCGGGCTTAGTAGTATCGACCACTGCAACAGCCTTAGTGATCATTGACCGGGCAAGCTTCATCTTCTCTTTGTGTAGGCTTCGAGCTCCTGTGTCAACAAGCATTGTAGCCTTGCGTAGCCTGTATAAAACTGATTTTAGAAAGAGGAAGAGGAGGAAGAATTATGGGAGCATATCACATACTGAAGAGTCAACGTGACGGAATCAATCAAATATCGTCTCATTGGCTCACAGGATGCTGAGCTAGCTAAGATACATGAGAATTAGAATCAATTGACGTTGGCCAAAACCAGAAAAATATCAAACCGTGGCTACTTCCTCAACACCCACCGGAGACTTGTTCGCTGGTCGGGACTGGCCGAACAGCTAATCCATGCGCTTCGGATAACAATGATGAAGGAGGAGGTCTTTCTCGGACAATATTAAAATTAGGAAGCTAGGATAGGATAATTCTCTTCCAGCGGTGCAGTATAGAGTTCTTCCTTATCGTTCGATGCAAGGCAACGATGCCCGCCTGTGGCTCGTTAACCTCAGCCTGTAGTTGCTGAATCCTCGTTTCTGCGGCCTTCATGTCGTCCCTGGCCCTTAGGAGAACTGATGCCCTCTTCGAAGTTTCCTTGAACAGAGGTTGTGGGGTTCCTGGGTTGGCTAATGTCCAGTAAGAAGTCCCCTTGATTGCCGGGATCCTGAGTCCTTCCGGTTGCGAGCTCGTCGGCAGCTTTTCTTCTAGCAACACCGCCAGCTTCGTCGACAGTAACGGGCTCGGTGACAGCAACGGGCCTCGTTGATAATCTCGGTTCCACTGGTACCGGCACTGCACCCGATCTGGCTACTATAACGGTACCAAATCTCCAGTTAATGCTGGTATGCTCTTGTATCGTAACCTAGAGATTTGATTGAAGTAGCATGCATGATATCATCGTTGATGATCGCGGACACCAGAGCATCACAGACCTTCTGTGTTGGTGCTAGTATAAGAACCTTCTGCTTATATGTGTCATTGAGAGGTCGTGGATGGACTATTGATGGACTGTTGATGCAAGGACCTCATGGAAAGAGTCGTGAGGCATTTCCTGACCCCAAATTCGACAGCCAAAGGTGATGACGCCAGAAATTGTGTAGCTTCAGGTGACGGAGTTGTTGGTAATGCTCGGTATCCAAAGATAATTGTCTACTAAGAGTTCCCAGCCAATCTTTTCCTTTGCTTCGTGGCAAAACGATTCGTGATCCCAGTCGACCGAGCACACACGTGCCACGTTACGTTCCCAGAGAGCTCGTCCAGGAGACACCATCATTAGCTAGCTGAAACCCCTTCAAGGCAGCAAAAAAGACTCTGGGTCTTTGTTTTCGCAATGATCATCACCTGCCGAGTGTCATTGGGGATGTGGCGATGCCCACAATGGAGACGGATATCTAAGCCACTGTCACCGAATCCAATGCCCCGAAGGGTCAGGGACAACGAAAAGCCCTAACTACATCCCGAAGAGAAACAAGAGCGGTAACAAACAAAACACACAATCCATCTTCTACTTCGAAGGGGTTGAAGGAGAAACAGGGCCATTGCCGTCCATCAATTCGACTTTTCTTGCCGTTGTGCGCGATCATATCTGAACGTCCTGCCATGCCATTATCTGCACCCTGATTTGGTAGTTGTTACTGTTCCAATTTCTGTAGTCTTCTGCTGAGCCAGATTTGACAGGGCTCTTCAGTCTTGGCTATGCGGAGGTATGCTCAGGTTTATCAACCAAGAAGGAACTGTATTTGATCCTAGGTGGGCCCTCTCGTGGAGGCAAAGGTGGGAACAAGCAGCCGGCCAAGAGAGTGTGCTTAATGGACTTCCAGAGGGCCAAGTATTGCAAAAGGCAGGCGTAGATTTGACGATGTGCTTGTATACCCCAGGCCGAGAAAACGTTGACTAGTGGATTAAATCCCGGCACTGTCTGGCACACGACTGGCACCTGCGTAACTAGCCGCTCACTCACCAGACAGTTTGGTCTTGTAGAATGACCATGGTTGAACCGAACGGCAAGCCAACCACCGCCGGCGTTGTGCCTTAGGTAATTAAGGGCCGTAGACTCGCACCCTCATGAAGCTCGTTCTCGAGTGGATAACAGCATGCCTTTTCGGGTCCTTGTCTCCGAAAGATTGCCGGAATGATGCATCCTAAGAGCCCCAGCCATGTTAACTCAACGCAGGGAAAGACGTCTGACATAGCACATTCACCCGTTGGGGTGTTTCCTGCTGTCGCTATCGCAAGAAAACCATGCATCTTTTCCAGGACGGTGGGTATAGTTTCCTCCCCCGCCGGAAGTAGCCGGCTCCAAAACGACCGTGTCTACTCCCTTCAACTTTCGATGCGGCATCTAGATGCGAATATTAGTATTCTTCGAACGAAGCTAAGTAACTAGGCACCTAGAACCTAGAGTCGAAAAGTTAGGTTAACCACAAATCTTGAGGAGCAAGACTGGAAATGCCGATGGCCTGACTCATACTCCATCTCGTTGCCACAATAGTCAAGGAATGTGCCACTGAATCCGGATAAGTAGCATATATCTGTACTCTGTTTAGCTCGGAGCAGCAATTAATCAATTCACGGAGTTCGTTGGTGAGTGGCTCCGTATTATCACGATCTTGGTTGAGCTCGTCAATATGCGGTGCCTCGAGGTTGGATGGCATAACCCCCTTGGAGGTGAGATGCCCAGGCTAGCCATCGCCGAGCCACCCAGTTTAGCACTCCTCTAGAGTGACAACCGTCATATTGACAAATTTAGCAGGTTGGATGGACTCAGAGTCAGTAGCTCATCAGCAAGCCAGAATCTGCGACATGTCAGTTTGGGGAACTCAAAGAATCAGCCCTGGAAGGGAACTTGCATCTTTCAAACATGAACCAGGAATTGCAGCTTCCTCGTTCCAACTGACTCTTCCTTGATGGTGGCATTGAAAAGGCTCGGAATGGTAATCTTCGTCCTCTTTGCTGGCATGGGCATGGGAGTCCTCGTTCCAATAGCGAGGAACTGATCGATGGGACACACCAAAAAAATTCTAGCAAGATGCTCCTCACATACGGCTTTGCAGACCTCAAATTCCGTGAGAGCTCTGTATCTGTATAGCAAAGCCTGGTCCTCTCGGGCCCGTGGAGACATTGGCCAAGGGAGGACTTCCCCGTCAATGACGTCCTTTACTGAGCCAAGCGTGAATCAGCGACGGCGACAGCGAAAGACAACGCGGCAGGCCCGAAGGCGCCCTGCAAGACATAAGATGGGTAAAACCATGCGGCTCAGGATGTTACGCTATCTCCGGCAAACGCAGATGAGCCGGATTGTATCTTTGCGTCCCGTGGCGACTTCGGCAATGACCAGAATGATCTCCGGTGGCAGGGTGCAGATTCTGCTTGTCTATTCAGGAAATCAGTAAGAATCTTCTTGAGTACGCAGTAGCGGGGGAAATCTTACCTGTACTACTGCACATCTCTGACGCACGACGAGAAACAAGCCGTTCGTCTTGAAGCAAAGAGGTAGTTGGATAAAGAATGTAAGCGAACGACTGGTTTTTTGAACTTGAATAGACTGGAAAAAGAGTGGACTGGGATTCCCTCTTTTCTCACAAGGGAAGTGGCCTGATTAACAGGGCCCGGAGAAGTACCTATAGGTGCCGCAACTGGAGGCCCGCAGCCGAGGCGAGGCCTCTCTTAGAGTTTTGTCAGTATGAGCGATCCTGTTCACCACTAGGGTATTGGGATGCGGCGCACAGCTTGCTCCGTAGTGAGCCCGACAGGCAGCTCGACCGGAATTACCTGACCTTGAACTCCTGGAACCACGTATCGGCCTTTCGGAGCAGACTGTGCGTTTCGAGGCAACGGTGCCTGCAACCTTAGGAACTGGCGGGGTCCAAGTGGTGGAGATGGAACCGGTGGTTGGCAGGATGATAAACAGCTGCCCAGGATTACGCTGTTGACGCAAGTTGACGGCTTGCTTAGCTACTAAAATACACTACCCCTGGGTCAGTCAACCTACAGCAAGGTATATCAAGGGCTGAAGCCAGCTTACCTGAACAAGATGATGTTCTTTGGTGGACAGCCCTTGCTTACCGGTGTCGGGTCCCCGGGAAGGACGTAGATAACGCAAGCCATGGATTTGTTCGAGCTAGAGCAACCAGACATCTGGAAAGGAAGATAGATACGGCCTGCCTCCAAGGGAGATGGAGTGGGTGGTTCCTGGATGGTGGGGAGAATAGGAAAGAGAGAGGAACGGGGAAAAGGAGGGGGTATTTATGTTCGTCCCCTGGGCGGGAGAAGGTCCTAGAATCATGGATGCAGGTGTGAATTGGGGGAGTAGTGAAAGAGGCTGTGAAGGGCTTGGTTAATCTAGAGGGGAAGGGGGAGTAAGGTGTAAAGGGCTTTGTTATTCCGTACTGGCATGAGTTTAGGTGGAGATGCAGTGGGCTATTTCTTTGCAAACAGCGCAATTGGGTATGCGCCCTGCTTGCGAATTACAGAGCCTGTGAGATTAGGGAGATACATCGGGATACAACATCTCCATGTTGGCTTAAAGGCATGCTGAGCGATGCGACCCAAACGTTCGTTAGATCCTAACCTTGGAAGCCATGGAATAGAGACCGGGCGAGACAGCCATCAGGCCCAGAGGGAGTAACTATATGCGTCATCCAGAGTCTCTACACAGTTACGCATCCTTGAGGTTCTTCGCCTCCGCATTCACAGCATCCATTCTGGCCACTTCTCCAATCACACACTGGTAACCCTTGAACTCGCGTGCAGGAACACCAGCGCCAAACATCTCGTCCAGCTCCTCCAGAGACCGCCCCTTCATTTCCGGAATGAAGTAGTAGAAGAAGACAAGGCATGCTAGGTTGGAGCCAGCCCAGATGTATCCATAACGGGCACCCTAGAAGTACACCTCCATCAGCAAACGAGGTTTCCCGTTAGAGGGAAAAAACTGCCTTACCCAGTTCAAATGCTCCGGATTGATGAAATACGGCGTACAAAAGTTCGTCAACCAAGCAAGTAAATACCCCAGTGAAGTCGCCGTCCCCACTGTCCACGCCCGCAACCTCGAACTCACCAGCTCCGTGGCAACAGGGTAACTCGCAGCCCCAACGCAGCCATTGTAGAAGAACTTGAAAAGTGAAGTGAAAGCCACAAGCACCTGACCCGTAGTGAATGCAGTCTGCGGGCTCACGGTCGCCGCAATGGCACTGGCAAGCTGACACAGCCCGCAGGAGATGGCGCCAATCATGAGGATCTGGCGGCGGCCGAACCACTCCCTGATTGCGTGGAGGCCAATTGTGGCGCCGAGGAACCCGAAGCAGGTGCTCATGATGGAGTATTCGAAGGCTTTTTCTATGCCGGAGACGGTGAAGAAGTATGTTTGGTAGCCGATGATGAACCACACGCCGGAAGCGGTTTGGCAGCCGATCATACAGTAGCAGAGGATCGTGCGGCGGAGATCAACTCCTGGTAAAGTTAGAGAGAGGTTGAATGGGAGGGAAGAGTGGCGTACCTCGGAACATATCCAACGCAGCAATACTTCCATTCTGGCGCTTTTCTTCCTCGACGCCTTTGAGCATTTCAGCCCATTCTATTTCCAGAAGCGATGGGCCGAGGCCTGCGCCTTCGGATGAGGAGGCACGAAGAGTCATGTAGCTTGACCCGCGGAGTTTCTCGAGTGCTTTTCTTGCACCCGTCTCGTCACCCCGGTGGAGAAGCCACCGAGGGCTCTCAGGGACGAAGAATAGGCCGATGAAAAGAAATGTAGGCACAATGTACAAGCAAGCGAGGGGGATCTGGTAGGAGGTACGGCCCATTATCTCCTTGGTCTCGTTGTCGACCACAGCGCCTAGGATACTCCCTATGTTCACCCAGTACGCGAACATGGCTACCATGACTCCGCGCAGATGTGCAGGGGCTGCCTCGGCCGTGTAGATGTTGGAGAACGTTACTAGGAACCCGTTTGCGAAACCTAGAAGCAGCCGACCGACATATAGTAGCGGTGGAGACGGAGCTCCGATCTGGATACCGCAGGCTATGGCGTTGACGATGCATGCAAGCCACAAGGCCTGTCGACGGCCGAGGAAGCTGGAGAAATAACCAGCGACGAGAGAGGAGACGAAGGAGCCGAGAGTCAAGAGAGATGTGATGAGCTGTTGGACAGTGCTCTATTGTCGAGTCAGTGCAAATGAGATTGTGAAAAGACACCGTATCTTACATCAATTGCATATCCTATGTCTGCCCCTGGGTCCTCATACCCGAACACTCTCAGAAAACCCGGCATGGCCTGCAGGGCTCCAACAGCAGCCAAGTCAAAGCCATACTGCAGATTTGCCATTGAGACTAGACAGCAAAGAAGAAGGCATTTTCGGTTCTGCCACACCGTTGTTGCTTGAATACCGCCGTCAGTCATCGTGAATGTTCGAGTTTGTGGGGACTGTGCTGCACCAGGAGCAGTCGCGGAGGGCTACTTGTACTCCAGCCCCCTACCTCCACATCCCTCTCCTTACGGCGTCGGCAGTATTCTACCCAGAGCAAATGCCGATGATCCTGCGGACATGCATAAAGCAAGCCAGTCGACTGGCTCCTGGATGATGCATGACTCAGTCTGGTTTCCACCTCCGCAGACTCATGATAAAGAACTGGGGCTGCCGCGGTGGGTTCTTTGTCTGGGCTTGAATGCAAGCCTATGAGAGTCGTCGCTGAGGGCAATCTCTTCCCTTTTGACTCCAGATCTTGCATCCTTCGTGTGGGGCTTACTCCAACCCTACCCCAACCCGTCCCCGGATGATGATCCCCCGTGGGGACGAGAGAGACTGAGATATGGAGTGGGGAAGCAAAGGGGTGATGTAAAAGCCTGCCATCGCACTACTCGCAGTTTTCGTGCCATATCTTCTCTTCAAGGTACAGTACAGCCATGCTGGTCGAACAACTTGAACAGCTCTTTGCTCTCGTTCAGGGTCAGCGGATCCTTACACACCCAGCATGGAACAAGATCGATTTTCCGACGGTGATTCCTGCTGTGGGCATTATTCTGGCTCTGGCCTTGTTCATGGACTATAGATACATGATCTATCTGCACTTTCAAATGGTAGTATTCCAAAATCTCATAAGGAAGAAGCCGCGCTAACTGAACCAGCCCCCCGGCCCCTTCCCGCTCCCTCTAATCGGAAACACGCATCTTCTCCCACCCGAAAAGCCATGGATCTATTTCGAACAACTCTCGAAAGAATACAGCTCACCCCTGATCACCTTTTGGACCGGACGCCGGCCCACGATCTGGATCTGCGATGCCTGGACAGCTTCGGAAATCCTCGACAAGCGCGCCGCAATATACGCATCCCGACCACGCATGGTAGTCTTCAGCGAGCTAGGTGCAGGCCAAAGCAACATGGTGAACATGTACTACGGCGACCGGTGGCGGCTGCATAGAAAGATCACACATATGGGAGTTGGGTTGCAGCAAGTGCGCAACTACCGAGGGTTTCAGAACGATGAGAGCAGGCTTGTGGCGCTGGATTTGCTGCGTGAGCCTGAGGCGTACGTGCAGCATTATGAACGGTATGCTACTAGCGTTGTGTCGATTATTGGGTTTGGTCGTCGCGTTGCGAGCTATACAGATCCGATTATCACCGAGGTCATTGCGGTCATGCAGAGGGCTGCGGAGTTGAATGTTCCTGGGAAGAGCTTCCCGATGTTGATTGAGTCATTCCCTTGTTAGTTTTCCATTTCTCTTACCTTCTGCCTCGCCTCTAACGTCCGCAGTCCTAGCAAAGTTCCCCAACTGGATGGCCCCATGGAAACACGGGTTAGGTGGCGGCAAAGGGCGTGGACGGCCATTCTTCTACGCCCTGGCTCAAGAAGCTGCCAGTAACCCGGATGCATCGCAATGCTACGCGAGGAAGATCTTCGAAGAAGCGCCGAAGCACAATCTGACGCGAGAAGAGATCTCTTCGCTCTCCGGTAACCTCTTCGGGGCTGGAAGTGACACCTCTAGCTCCACGCTTGTGACGTTTACGCTTGCGTGCTGTGCATTCCCAGAGACATTACAACGAGCATGGGAGGAGCTCGACCGCGTTGTTGGCCCACATCGCAGTCCTACTTTCGAAGACGAGTCTGAGTTAGTATACGTGAAGGCTTTTGTCAAAGAGGTACTGAGATGGCGCTCCGTGGCTATCATTGGAGGTCAACCGCATGCGCCTATCAAAGATGATCGATACAATGTACGCTACCTCTTCTGGACTTTTGTTTACACTCACTAACAAGACCAGGGCTGGCTCATCCCTAAGCAAACCTGGGTGCAAGGAAATGTCTGGGCAATCCACCACCACGAGCGCGAATTCCCAGACCCTGACCGCTTCAACCCTAATCGATACCTCAAAGGAAGCCCTGATGCACGTCCATTTCCCAACGAGAAGGGGTACATGACATTTGGATGGGGGCGAAGAGTATGCAGTGGACAGGGTCTCGCCGAGCAGGGGACGTTTATAACCATTGCTCGGTTGCTTTGGGGGTTTAGGATTGAAAAGACGGAGGAGGTGGATATTTTTGATTATTCGTGAGTCTCCCAACCATTACATGACTAGAATTGCTGCTGATTAGTACTAGAAATGGCCTCAACATGAGGCCGAATCCATTCAAGTGCCGGATTACGCCGCGCAGTGAGGAGATTCGTGCGACTATTGAGCGTGAAGGCTTGCAGGCGTTGCAGGATCTGGCGCAGTATGAGGGAGAGACTAAGTATCGGATGAGTACTTTTTATGCTTCGGATAAATTATAGAGATCCTTCCGGAGATGCTGCATGGTTGAATCATTATGTCCTTAGGCAAGAGTATAGAGCACTCAGATATATAGTTGACAAGACTCACTTTATTCGAGCGACGCAACGTGAAGAACCCATAGCACTCAAGGCTGATGTACCAAGGGCTTCAGTAAGCTCTCTAAGTTTATCCCAGGGCTAACATGACAGTGTCCAAGAGTTCCACAAGGCTACTTCTTTTGGCAAGCTAGGGGGTATGCGTAGGTGCCCCCACTTAGGGTTAGTCATAAGATCATGTGACAGCTCGGCTCCGCCAGATTTCCGTCGGCCGCGGGCAACTGACAGCACTTTCTCTCTTCCAATCACGCCTTCCACCCTCACTGCACTCAGAATTGTGTTCTTCGTCCCTGGAACTAGGCCTACAGGGCCGCCCCATACATCTGAAGGGCGGATGAACTGATCCATGACTGGCAGACATGCCCCTCGCTCAAAGAATGGTATCGCAAGCTCCGACTTCTCCGCGGGAAACTCCCACGCAAATGCTAACTCGTCTCTTCGCTTCCCAGGCTGCAGCACGTGTCGTCGTCGAAAGGTGAAATGCGGAGAAGAGCGTCCAGTATGCAGACGATGCTCCGCTCTGGGTCTTCCTTGCCAGTGGGGAGTCGTTGTGAGACGGGGTAGGGCGACTGCTCCTGTTCCTATCCAGCCGGCTCGATCTGTCACGCCTACTGCTCTCGGTCCCCCGATTTTCGGTCTGGATACTACCTCGTTGGTCTCGCAGTGTGCGCAGGTGCTGTCTCCAGTCTCTCCGGAGCTTCTCTTCCCGCAATTATGGGATGCCACGCCGGGGTTCACTGTCCAAGCACCCCTCTACCCGCCCTTGCCGGGGACTGAAATCGCATGCGCCAATTCCATGACGCTGTCGGAGCAGGATCAGAAATACTTTCAGTACTTTCCGTCGTCGTCGGTGGTGTTTTACTATATCAAATCGTGGCCATGGAGCAGTTTCAGTTATCTATACCGCGGGCCTGCTGCCTCAAGTAAGGTCATTATGCGCATGATACTGGCGCTGTCTGCGAGTGACATGCACCGGAATGGTCTTGTCGTGCGGTCTCCTGGTCGGCCGACTGCGGGTGATCACGCTCGTTATCATTATGGACTTGCAGTGAAGGAGTTTCGCCAGCTGCTCGAGACGCGGCAAGGCCCGATTGAGCAGGCGGAGTTGGAGACAATCTTTGCGACTATGTTCTTGATGATCACGTATGAGTGGCAGTTTGGGCAATCCGTTCAAGATCTTGAACTGCACATGCGCGGCGTCCGTTCACTGCTAGAGACGCACCCCACGCTTTTTGAAATCAAGGATGTTGACGAGGTGCTGATGGCCATGGATTCTCAGGAGGAATCGGTGCCCAGGGTGTCATTTATCCCGGAGCAGCTGCTTCTTTGGATCTTGTACGTTAATTCATTCTCTCTATGCGTTTGTCACTAACAGCTGCAGATACATCGATACAAGCTGTCGACCGATGGGCACGAAAGAGTCGCTCTACGAATACGTGCTTCAGTCGGGTAATCCTGCGCTACATCCAGATCGGCTCTACCGCTGCGCTCGGCTCTGGGGCCGGTGCTTCTGGGGCAGGCAGTACCCAGATCAGGAAGTGTCGGACGATATTGAAAACTATCGTGCGTTAGAGCTGCTTCATTCGAGCATGACACTTCGCTACAAAACTTGGCAAGCCCTCAGCGATGATCCTGCACAGACCAGACTCCAAGCGGAAGCACTTTTGATAGAGATAATGGGGATTCGTGAGGTATTTGATCTTTACGAACTGACTGAATAATCCTAACATCAGCAGCAATTCTCGGACTTATTCTTGACTGCAAAGTTTGCTGGGCCGGCCTCAACGCGCCGCACACTCGTCACGATCAACTTCGCTGTCGGTACTTTCTACGCCCAGGCGCTTTTTCATCGCCGTCTTCTGTACCCTCCTGGCCCGCCGTCGACGTTCCATCGCGTAGCTCTCAGCAACATAATCGAGATCGCGCATAAGCAATATGTGTCAGATCCGCGACTCATCCGGCGATTGCATTGGCCCTTGCTTATGGCGGCCATCGAAACAGAGGACCTCTCACAGCGCGAGTGGTTACAGGCACGCTTGCTAGAGTTGCGCGGCTTCCATTCAGAGTACCTATGGGCAAGTGAAATTGCAGACGAGATACTCTCTCTCCAAGACGCAAGCCAGGGTAGGTTTGCGGACGTAGCAGCATTGCTGCGCCAGCGCGTAGGCATTTGATCGCATCGGTTGTTCTGGATTGTACATTCCCTGAATGACAACACTTGGGTCTCAGATCCTCGGCTAAGCACTAGTCTGGTTACTAGCGACGACCTGCAGCGCGGGTTATCAGCAAGATCATCTCAACTGATAGCACCTCCTGCTCTCACTGGCTGATGCCTGCGATAAACACGGGCTTGCACCTCTGCTGCGATAAGAGCTCTCACGAACATTGCCCGACATGATATAATCGCGGTTCTCTCCATCTGCAGGGGCATTCAGACAAACATACCTTCGGAGTCTTACTACTCTACACCACGTCGAGATGTCAATTCAAACCGCCTGGGAGGCTTGCGACAAGACAGACACTCTCTTCATCCTCGTCTGTTCTGTCTTCTGCTGGCTCATCATACCTGCGGTCGGCCTTGCTTACTCTGGCTATTCCACCCGCTTCAACAGCCTTGCGTCCTTCTACCCCGGCCTCCTCGCTGTCGCCGTGTGCACAATCCAATGGTGGATGATCGGTTACTCCCTGGCATACAGCGAAGGCAATGCCTTTATCGGCGGACTAGACAAGGCGTTCCATGTTGGCGTCCTCGCGGAGCCTGTTGGCACTATCCCCGAGATTCTCTTCTCAGAATTTCAGCTCATCTTCTGTGCTACCGTCTGCGCTATCGCTATTGGCGGTGCTTGCGAACGCGGTCGTCTTCTCCCATTGATCCCATTCATCTTCGTCAGTGCCCAGCTCTTTATCGCCGAACCCATCTAACAAGTTTCTAGCTATGGAGCACATTCATCTACGCACCCCTAGCCCACATGGTCTGGTCGGACAACGGCTTCCTCGCACAACTCGGCGCGCTCGATTTCGCCGGCGGCACCCCGGTCCACATCTGCAGTGGCGCCACAGCAACAGCAATGAGCATCTACCTCTCCTACCCCCTCTTCCGATCCCGTCGCTCGACCAAGCGAACCCCGCAACACCTCCGACTGCACAAACCCCACAACACCTTCTGCCAGCTTCTCGCCCTCATCATCATCTGGAACGCGTGGCTCGCCTTCGACGCCGGTACAACCCTCGCACTCAACTTCAAGAGCGTCATGGCCGCGTGCGTGACCAACCTCTGCGCCTCCTCGGGCGCCCTCACCTGGGCTGGAATAACCTACTACGAAACCGGCAAATTCAGCCTCGACAGCACCTTCCTCGGCGCCATCGCAGGCCTCGTCCTCATTACACCCAGCGCAGGGTTCATCGATTTGAAGACTTCTGTTGCGTTTGGCGTTGTCGGCGCTATAGCTGGTCGACAGGCTCTACGCATTAAATTCACTAAAGGTGCGGCGTTGCGGCGGTGGGTTGACAATGGGGATACCTTTGCGACGCATTGTCTTGGTGGATTCTTTGCCACGCTTGCGACGGGTCTATTTGCGCAGCGCGAGGTCGCTGCGTATGATGGGGTGACGATCATCGATGGAGGATGTTTCTTTGATGGCAATTGGCGGCAACTAGGGGTGCAGTTGGTGGAGGCGCTGATTGGATTTATCTGGAGTTTCGGCGGGAGCTACGTTATCTATGCTCTGATTGATTGTGTTCCTGGGCTGGAGGTTCTGGCTACTGATGAGTGAGTCTACCCCCTGTTTTGTCGGTATGAAGGCTAACTGTTTAGGGACATTATTGCAGGCATGGACGCATCGCAGATGGGCGAATCCCTACACGAAGCACAATGGGCCGGCGAAGAAGACTACCACCCTTTCCACAGCGAAATCCAGCTCTAAGCCATCCATTCTATGCTTTTGTGTTGTATGTACAAACAGATCCAACATAGCATGACACGAAATTCAAAGATGAAGGTACCTAGTTGAAAACCACAGTCTTATGCCCATTCAGCAGCACCCTGCGCTCCGCAAAGTACTTGACCGCCGCAGCAAGCACATTGCTCTCGACATTACTTCCCGCATGCGTCAACTCCTTCGGACTCAACCCATGGTTCACCCGCACAACATTCTGCTCGATGATCGGCCCCTCGTCCAAATCGCTCGTCACGAAATGCGCGGTCGCACCGACTAGCTTCACGCCGCGGTCATACGCCTGGTGGTAGGGCTTCGCGCCCTTGAACGACGGCAAAAAGCTATGGTGGATGTTGATGATCTTGCCAGACATGGCGTCGCACAGCGTCGGCGACAGCACCTGCATGTACCGCGCCAGCACGACAAGCTCGACATCATGCTCCTTGATCAGCTCCAGGATCCTGCTTTCCTGCTCCTGTTTTGTGGCTGCCGTCACGGGGAGGTGCACGAAGGGGACCTTGTATGTTGACGCGAGGGTCTCAAAGTCCGGGTGGTTGGAGACGATGAGCGGGATCTCGACGGCGAGTTGGCCGGTGGATTGCCGGAAAAGGAGGTCATTGAGGCAGTGGCCGATCTTGGAGACCATGATCAGCACGCGCGGCTTGTGGTCGTCCGGGAGCAGCTGGAAGGACATGGAGTGGGCTGTGGCGATTGGGGTGAATGCTTCGCGGAGGGACTCGAGGGAGGGAGCGGTGCTGGGGGCGGTGCCGGTTGTGTCTGCGCCGAAGTGCATGCGCATGAAGAAGCGGTGCGAGGTTGGGTCGCCGTATTGCGAGGAGTCGATGATGTTGAGGTTGTGTTGGACGAGGAAGCCGGTGACGGCGGACACGATGCCCGGCCGGTCGGGGCAGGAGAGGGTGAGGATGAAGCTCATGTTGAAGGAGTTGGCTTGTTGGGGTTGAATGGGGTTTCGTTGTGCAATGGCAATGGCAGAGAATGAGGGGTGGGTGCTGGTTGAGTCACTGTAAAATCACGGGAATCGTTACTGCTTCGGGAGCGTGCCGGAGGGTCACGTGCACGCCGCTTGCAGATGCTGAGTCATGTGTATGTATGATTGATAAGGGACTTGGCACTGATAAGGGTATGTAGTATAGAGCTGGTTAGGGTACAGGGCTCGAAGATAGGGCTTGCTAGTCATGAGCCTCTTCATCTCCATCATCCATCATCCATCATCATCCATCGCCATCCTGGCCATCCACGTGAAATCTGCAATCAGCCCAGACGGAGGAGTCGCCGGCAGTTACGAGCCTTCATTTCTCCTGCAGAAAGCAATCTGGGATAATGCCCTTGTCATTTTTTCCCTCCGCAGTCGGATGGTTCCCCGCATCACAAGCCATCTTCTCATTCGCAGACATGGCTCGCGTATTGTTGCCTGACCGTCAACGCCCGAGTTTATACTACGCGCGACATACGTTATATTACCCTTAATCTAACCTGCATTAGCCTATTCCCCGGATTATGCTCGCCCTCCGCTTTCTTCACGGTCTCCCCATGTCTGCATATTGCCTGCAGACGACTTTCTCGGGACTTCCCACGGACTACCTATTTCGTCAAGGCAGCCATCCGGTCAGCTTCGCTTCAAGCTCGCTTCTACTTTGGATGAGAGATGAGAGATTGCACGACCGTGATGGCAGTCCGTATGGCTTCATCCAGTTACGGTATACGGACCGGAGAGCCGTGTGAGGATCTCCAGATTGAGATGAGGCGAGGAATGGAGGCAGCAGGGCAGGTATAAAAGCCTCAAGATCACGCCTCCAAGATGAGAGAGCAGCACAACAACAATTCAATTCGTTCAACTCAATCATCGCAATGGCTTCGTCATTTCAGATGTACAAAGCTCTTCTCTTCCTCTCCTCTCTGCTCTCTGCTGTGCAGGCGCAGAAGGTCGGCACCCAGCAGACTGAAGTTCACCCCAGGCTCACCTGGCAGCGGTACGACGACAATGGCGTCCCTACCACTGTCAACGGTGAAATCGTCATCGACTCGAACTGGCGTTGGCTGCACACTGTTGACGGGTGGACCAACTGCTACACCGGCAACGAGTGGGACGAGTCCATCTGTACCAACAACGAAGTCTGCGCTGAGCGCTGCGCCCTCGACGGTGCCAACTACCAGCAGACCTATGGTATCACCACCTCCGGCAGCACTCTCCGTCTGAACTATGTCACCACGTCGGCGCAGAAGAACGTCGGTTCCCGTGTCTATCTCATGGAAGACGAAGACACCTATGAGATGTTCCACCTGCTGAACCACGAGTTCACCTTCGACGTCGACGTCTCCGAGCTCCCCTGCGGTCTCAACGGTGCCGTGTACTTTGTTAACATGGACGCCGACGGTGGGTTGTCCAAGTACCCCAGCAACGAGGCCGGTGCCAAGTACGGAACCGGCTACTGCGACTCCCAATGCCCGCGCGACCTGAAGTTCATCAACGGTTTGGCCAACGTCGAAGGCTGGGAATCCTCCGACACCAACCCCAACGGCGGCATTGGCGGCCACGGCTCCTGCTGTGCTGAGATGGACATCTGGGAGGCGAACAGCATCTCCACCGCATTCACCCCGCATCCCTGCGACGACCCTCAACAGTACCGCTGTGTTGGCGACGACTGCGGTGGCACCTACAGCCCCGACCGCTACGCAGGTACCTGCGATCCTGACGGCTGCGACTTCAACCCCTTCCGCCAGGGCGACAAGACCTTTTACGGTCCCGGCCTAACAGTCGACACCAACCGCCCCTTGACCCTCGTGACCCAGTTCCTCACCGACGACGGCACCGACACAGGCACTCTATCTGAAATCAAGCGCTTCTACGTGCAGGACGGCGAAGTCATCCCCAACTCCGAGTCCACCTTCCCCGCCAACCCCGGCAACTCCATCACCACCGAATTCTGCGAAGCCCAGAAGGAGCTCTTCGGCGACGTCGACGTCTTCTCCCTCCACGGCGGTCTCGCAGGTCAAGGCGCAGGCCTCGAACTCGGCAACGTCCTCGTTCTCTCCCTCTGGGACGACAACTACGCAAACATGCACTGGCTCAACTCCAACTACCCCGAGGACGAAGACCCAAACAAGCCCGGTATCGCCCGTGGAACCTGTGGCCCGGAAACCGGCGACCCAGACCAGACCCAGGCGCAGTACCCCAACGCGCACGTTATCTTCTCCAACATCAAGTTCGGTCCTATTGGCTCGACCTTTGGTGAGGGAAGCGAGCCGAACCCGACTTCGACCTCGACTACTTCGCGCACTACGACTACTACCCGCACTACCACGACTACGTCCTCTGGACCTGGCCCGACTAACCCGCCTGGCCAGGCTCAGCGCTGGGAGCAGTGCGGTGGCAGCGGTTGGGGTGGCCCGACTGCGTGCGTGAGCCCGTGGACTTGCACTGTTGTGAACCAGTGGTACTCCCAGTGCTTGTAGATGTTGCAGATCACATGTGACGGAATGACGGCCTTGACGGGTTTGGCTAAGATGGTGTGCAGTTGTTAGTGACAGCTTGGAGGGTGTGAGTGGTGGACGGGAGATTGTATACAGAACAGAGTTGATAGTCGTGAATGAATTGACCTTGTCTCTCCTTACTCAGGTTCTGTCAGCTTTGTACGCAGTTGGCTTTTTGGTAGACTCCAAGGCTGAAGAATCCCTGTACCTGATGCCGAGGTTATCCCGCGCCTCTCTCGACTTAACCTTCATTCTTAACCTTTGCCACATGCACGAAATCCTACCAAACCGATTCAGAAATTTCTTCGTTTCAGGTCCTCCAATAATGCAGAAATCCAAACTGCACCGCCATCATCCACTCCCAAGACCCAAAAGACTAGGGCTAGACTAGACTAATGCAAGCCGAATTCCACGAATCGGCCGTGCAGAACCCTCCTTTCAAACTACGCCGATCCGGCTAGTCCCGGATCAACAATGTCGCTTACAGTGCTAGTGGACCTCTCAAGTAGGCTAATTTAGTGTATTGCTCCTGCACTAGAGCCTGCAGGTGTGTGCAGAAACAGGGTAGTCAGGCCCCGGTAGGGTCAGGTGGTTCCATCCCATCTAGTCCCCCCGGCTTGAGTTGCGTTGAGTCCGTCCGGGGTGGCCGTCCGGGGTCCGACCTAATCCGGGAATTCACTATTCATTCCAGCCAGGCGTGAGCGGATTTGCGGCTTATACGCATCTTTTGTCCTCTTGGCTTTCGTCCCCTGTCCTCTGCAGGCCTAATCTCGTGTGCGCCTGCGCCTGTTTGTGCATGTGCATGTGCCTGTCTACCCTACCCTACCCTACCCTACCCCGCAACCCTGACGCCAAAGACCGTTGCGAATGCAGACTCCGTCCTCTTCTCCGCACTCCGCGCGCCCTCCGTGGGGTTCCGTACTTTTTTGGGATGGGGGTGGCGGGCTTAGCTTGGTGGTCTGTTGTGGGGTGTTGTATAGTGTGAAGAGTGTTGAAGAGTGGAGTGATGGGGTTGTATGTAATGAGATGAGATGGAATGAGCTGAAATGAGCAGTCTCTTGAGCCTTGGAGAATTGGGTTAACCGTAAGGAATACCCACAGAGGAATTGAGACGGGATTCGGGGTGCGGACCGGGGACTCCGTTACTTGGGATCACTCCTTTCTAATGTAACGAGTGAGTGATTCTTGATAGAGGTAGAAGGGCGGCGTATATAAGAGAGCGATATGAGTGACCGTAGGTAGAGTGAGTGGTCCTTTGAGTACAGCAAGGAGCCTCGTATTGATTCTTGATTCTTGATTCTTCAGAGGAGCCTAGTGTGGACATTGCCATCAGCCATCATGCTTCTTACCTCGTATCTCACGGGCATTCTGGCCCTGGGTATACCCTCCTATGTGGCGTCGTCGTTCGTCTGTATGTTCTGTTTTTCCTCTCCCATTTCCTGTCCTTGCTTAGCCCTAACCCTACCCCTACCTCCCTGTTTCCAATTATACCCTACCACACCCCCCTTACTCTCACTACCTTACCCTCTTCCTAACTTCATTCCAACCCCATTCAACAATGATAAACTAACAAAACAGGGTTCGGCACCAACGAAGCCGGCGCCGAATTCGGGCAGGGCGCCTACCCCGGCGAACTGGGCCGGCACTACATCTGGCCGGACCTCAACGCCATCGCCACGCTGCACAACGAGGGGATGAATATCTTCCGCGTGGCGTTCTCCATGGAGAGGCTGGTGCCGACGGCGATTACGGGGCCGGTCGATGGGGTTTATTTTGGGGATTTGATTAGGGTTAGTCATCTACTACACTACCTTCTCTTCGTGTTGGATATGGATATGGGGTGGTGGGAAGAGCGAGCTAATAGGATACTGCAGACAGTAAATGGGATCACAGCCCTAGGCGCATACGCGGTTCTCGATCCGCATAATTACGGACGGTAGTATGTGTACACTCTCCCCATTTCACCCATATACCCCCTCTCTCTACATGCATGGAAAAGACAACATATACTAACAAACTCCTCACTCTAGCTACGGCAACATCATAACCTCCACCACCGACTTCGCCGCCTTCTGGACCATCCTCGCTACCGAGTTCGCCGATAATGAGCTCGTGATCTTCGATACCAGTACGTCCCCCCTCCCCAGACTAGCACCCATCTACTAAAGAGATAACCAGACAACGAATACCACACCATGCCACAAGACCTCGTCCTGCAGCTAAACCAAGCCGCCATAAACGCCATCCGCGCCATAACCCCCACGCAATACATCTTCGTCGAAGGCAACTCCTGGACCGGCGCCTGGACATTCCCAGAGATAAACGACAACATGAAACTCCTCACCGACCCTAGTGATCCCACAAACTCGAAGATCATCTACGAGATGCACCAGTACCTTGATTCTGACGGGTCCGGCACAACGCCGAACTGCGTCTCGTCTACTATCGGGAAAGAAAGAGTCGAGGCTGCGACGACCTGGCTAAGGGAGAATGGGAAACGGGGGATACTGGGTGAGTTTGCCGGTGGGAATAATGATGTTTGTAAGGAGGCTGTGAGGGGGATGTTGGAGTTTCTGGAGGGGAATAGTGATGTGTGGCTGGGTGGCATTTGGTGGGCGGCTGGGCCGTGGTGGGGGGATTATATCTTCTCTTTGGAGCCGTATAGTGGGGTTGCGTGGAGGGAGTATTTGGGGATTTTGAGGGAGTTTTTTGTTGGTGAGGATGGGGGGAGTACGACTACGACGAGTGGTACGAGTACTACTACGGCTACTAGGACAACGTTGACGACAACGACTACTACGACGACGACGAGTGCGACGGCGACGAGTACAGGGGCGAAGAGGTGGGAGCAGTGTGGCGGGATTGGGTGGAATGGGCCGACAGTTTGTGAGAGTCCGTGGGCTTGTACAGTGGTGAATCAGTGGTATTCGCAGTGTTTGTAGAGAGGGAGACCGAGGAAGAGAAATCATTATGATTATGACCTTGTGGTCAAGGCTGCAGGTATACAGACAGCAGATATAGGCAGTTGCGCAAACAATGCTAAACACGTTCGTCCGGGCGAATAGAGTCAGCATCTGAAGGCTGTGATGCTTCGTTGGTAGGGTACGTTCCCAATCTCAAGTTGTGATCAGATGTGGCCCTTCCTCTCGATTCCCAATTCAACATCTCCAGGCTTTGGTTTGGTTCAGCACGCGGCTGCTGCATCTCCACCTCGGCCACTGTTCCTCCCCATTTATTGTGTATCTTGCTCTGAAGACTACTCCCAAAGCTTGTCAGATTATAAGACAGGTCGTGGATTCCGTGGTGGCGGAGGGGCTGTCGTGCTCGCTCCGAAGACGGTGTATTGCCATCATCGCGCGACCGGGAGGAGCAGGTGCGGAGAAGAGGCTTAAGAGTTGCGAGACATGCCGCGGTGATACCTAAACTAGGCTCGACGACCGACCAGATGGCAAGGTTGACGTCGTCTGTGAAAGTTAGAACAGCGCTGTTCTGTGGACTGGGGTGCAGACTTGGGTATGGAAACGGGAACAAACTGGACATGTTGAGGCCCCCATATTGGCCTGTATACGCGAGACGAACAAACAACGCAATCGACGCACTTTCTAGTTAGCCATTAAACATCATACCAAGGGGAGACATACACCCAGCCCAGGCTCAGGATGACCGCGATTTGGATCTTCTTGGATGTTGATATCTGGAGCTTGCGGACGATCAAAACGGGCAGAAATGCCAACACGAGGTCACTGGTGCCGGCAATTGAAACGTACACGTAGGTTAGGCTCCGGTACGTTTCCGGGGGAAAACACGTTCCGTCGGTCATGGCCCCAGAGTAGTATCGTGTCCAGAAGTAGTTGATCGGCCGACATTGCACCAGCTGAACAACAGTACTCTTGATACCCAACAAGACAGAGAGAATAGCGATGCCATAGATAACCCGCTGATAAACCAACCGAGCGCTCACCCGCAACAGGAAGATACAGATCGATACTTTGCAGGCGTCTGCAGCGTATGCTTGGGCCAGTATACCGATCCACCAGTACTGGACCCGTCAGTTGATACTCACGATGTCATCAGCATACATACCAACATCAGCCGTTCCATACTCCGCGGCGTCACTATGCCCCCATCAAGACCTGCGATACTTCCCCCGATCATGCAAACCGAAAGCACGATATGAAAACACTGCGCTCGTCAGTATGACATATGTCGTAAAACAAACTGTCGCACCATTGCAAGAACCATCACTCCATCATCCCAACCAAATGCCTTGACCAGCCGTAAACGGACGTAACAGCGTAGGATCACGGCGACTAGCGGCACCGCAAGGAGGATCCCTCCAGCGATCCTCATACTCCTGAGACTGTCCTCAACGTTTGACATTATGTTGAGCACTGGTCATTGTACAAGGTAGGATTGTCACAAAGCGCTCTGACCGTTTTCAGAGCTGAATAATATTATCGAGAGCGTTCGAAGACTTGACTTTCGCAGCGGATGTCAGTCACACTCGTCTTGCCGGAACTGCGTGGCTACAGTTGCCACAGTAGAGCAGTACCATAACCTTGCATGTGTATATAGATTGTTGCACTGCAAGTTACAAAGCTGATGGAGAACCCCAGATGCTGGAGAATTAAGAGAGGGGGCAAACCCAACAGAAGCAGCAATGAGACCAGGGGTAGTGTCACTCCTCAGGTGCCAAGTGCTTGATATATCACCAAACTACTAGTCATTAGCTTGTTAAAGCGTTGACAGGATGACACTTCGGAGCCACTAATGCACGGTTGCTGGGACGTATCGTTCATGGCGCAGGAGCATGCAGAAGATCGATCTCCAGGACAATTGGCAGCCATCGCAACAGCCCGACTCCACCCTCAACGGCTCGCCGTCTGTCGGGCGCGTTCTTGAAGAACTCTCGATGAGAGAAGCATGTGCTCGTGGCCAATGATTACAGTCGATATCTGCCTCCATGAATCACCAGACCTGGGTGAAGGTTGAAGCAGCTGGGGTTGGCGCCACTCCTGTCATTTGTTACCCGCAAAGGGATAGGTCACTTCTGGACACACGGTCTGAACAAAGAACCGATTCATCGTGTCTCGGGTCTAGACGCTGCGACATGTCTGCAAGTTCTGGATCCTGCAATATTCGTGATGTCATGAGCGAATGAGATTCAAGCAAAAAGACGGGATTTGCTACCGATGGTAGGGGAAGTGAACTGAAGTGAACTGACATTTCCTCGCCCGAGGTACCCTCCATGATTGGCGAATACCTCGGGTGGCAATTCAAGGAACAAAGGAAAAAGTGGCCCAAGCGGCATACCAGATTTCAGGGGCGGAGGTGTAGGCCGATGTTGTGACAAAGTACGGGTCCGGGTTGAGAACCAGAATCCAGCATTTCTGCAGCAATTGTCACTATTCCACGCTGGGCAATCACAAGACAATTATGAAGCCTAGAGGCCTAGGTAGAGACTTGCACGATTGTCGCAAATGGATAGAGCAGAACGAGCGGCGCCGTAATTGACAAGTCGATCTATTGCAGATTGCAGTCGACATGTGTTCGAGACCCATCGTTTCCAAATCAAAGACCGAAAGCGACCTAGCACGTCTGTGACATTGCCATCACATTAATAGCTTGGATCGAGGCGTTGAACGGCGGCGAATGGTCTTTCAGCGCGGACCATCTTGCGCGGTTCTCCATGTTCGCGTCGCCGAGCAGTCAAGCTGCGATTGAGCTTTTCGAAATTTGGTGCGGAGGACGTTTCTGGTAGATTGGCGGCGCCTTGCAACACAGTGGTCATTGGGAGGGTTCTTTTAGGATTCTCTTCCAGAAATTTATGTAACATACCTGGTTGATGGATTTTGGATTCCGCGAGGTGATGCTGTGCTCGGTTTGCATTGAAGGAGAGATGATCAATGACAGAGTGTGTTGATGAGAGCAGGAGGGAGGCATCTTGCTTCATCACGTGGTCCCTCTACCAGCATCTTCCACTTTCACTGTCGTCCTACTTAGCTGTCTCCTGAGCGACCTCAATGAGGTCAAAAGCACTCTAACATGCCAGCCATGTTGCGTGTAATCGGGAGTGACCAAGATTGTCATCTATGCCTTACTCGCCCCATCAGAAAGCGCCGCTATCGGCTTGTTTTGAATACAGGTACGGTCGCTTGATCTCAGAACATCCAAGGACTGACAGTTCTCAACGGTAGAAGCTGTGTGACACAGACTTCAAACACTGCATCACCGCGGCACCTATCGGGACGGGAAAACGGCAACCTGCATTCAACGTTGCAACAAGGATACAACGTCGACCTGATGGCAAGCCTTGACACGATGATTCCCAGGTCGATGCTGGCACTCATTATTATGGTGAGGCTTGATGCTATACCGATTGGGGTCCTTTCATGGCGTGAAACAACCTTCGAATGTCAATTACCCGCCGGTCTGGCAATCAGTATCAGGACAGCGCCCGGCCATGACAGTAACAACACCGTTGGGCGGATACAAACTGTCAGTACGTCCAGATGATATCAACGGGACGCGTATTGTCATACTTCGGAACATTTCAACGACGAGTGGGGCGTCAATGTTTAGTGTAGCGTGGAGATATCTGGAGCCAAAGGTAGGGGCAGTTCAGGGACTCCATGCTGAGAATCTAGCTTGCTGCGACTTGCTAGAGTGCTGTTCTGTCGTCATTGATCGTTTGACCTGTTTCGACAACTCCAGCTTACTAGAATACTGGGTCGCCGGCAGACCCTTTCAAATTGACCGAGTTCTATACGACATAACAGAGCATGGAAGCTCTTCCGGTGGTACCGCCCATTGGCTGCATTACACCCGGTGGCAGCTTTCCGGAAGTCTATATATCGTCATGCACAATGTTCATAGCTTTCTTCACCGTCAAGAGCTCTTTTTCATGTTCTCAGCTTGACAAAATGGCGCAACCCCCAACTTACAAGACTGCTTTCAACTTTCTTGCGTTTCGTGAGTCGTACCAGCCAGCCTTCAAGATAAGACTACTAACTTTGCAAGTGTGTGATTGTGGTCTGGGAGCAATATCTGGACTTGTCGTTCGACCCAAGCAATGGACTTACCGAAGGCATCTCAAGTATCTTGTCGTGCGCTCGTTTCGCAGACGGGGGCTTTACGCCCTCATGAACAAGTAAGCAACTATTGTTCCTTTCTGCTATCGTCTAACGCCTGTTGCAGGCGGAATCGTGTCAGTACAATGGAGGTGTACACCGAGTACATGAAGAGGCATAGTCTTGGGGCTGAAGTCATAGAGTTGGATGCTGGTGCGCGTGGTGGATGGATTGGTCCTTCAAATTCGAAGAGGGTGCTCCTCTATCTACACGGTAAACTAGCTCACTGTTGATCTGAGTCTTCGAGATCCATACTCACTAAAACTTTCTCTCAGGCGGGGCTTATATCAGTGGCTGCCACCCTTCGCATATTGAGATATTAGGAGATCTTGTCACTGCTGCGCGCCAGAAAGGAGAAGGTTTTGCAGTGCTTGTTCTCCAATATGGTAAGCAATCCATAGTAACAGTGCACTTCAGGAGATATACCCGTACTAAATCCTGCATTAGGAGTCGCGCCGCGTACAAAGTACCCAGAACAACTCATACAAGCGGCCATCGCTCTTAAGTATCTCCTTGACTCGAAGGATCTTGATCCAGAAGACGTATGCATCTCGTACTCATGTCCCTCTCGCGATATACTAATCATTCCATAGGTCATTCTCGGCGCAGACTCTGCAGGTGCAAACTTAGCGATCGCTCTGATGTCTCATATAGTTCACCCCCACCCAGCAGTACCTCATATTCAACTACCCCTTGGCAAGAAACTTGCAGGGACATTCTTTTTCTCTCCTTGGGTGAATTTCGGCAACGAAGCCCCATCCATGAAAAGCAATTTCGACAAAGATTTCATATCTGAAGCGTATTTACGAGCTTCATCATCGCTGTTCCTTGGTGGCGCGCCTGTTGACAACTACAACACACCTCTGAGAGCCACGTCAGCTTGGTGGCAGGATATACCCGTTCAAAGCATGTGTATTGTGGCTGGGGAGTACGAGATGCTTCGGGATGATATTGTTGCATGGACGAACACGGTCCAGGTATAATACCTCAATGAACGAGATTCCAATGTTACGGCGACACAACTGACCTGTTACTACAGATCCACAAACCGCACTTCGAACTCTATATTGAGCCTGGTGGAATTCATACGACGGCGGTGTTTGACAGAGCCTTGAAGCTTGGGATGGCATGCTCTGAAGAACGACTTCGTGAATGGGTCATTGAAAGGCTGAAGGCTATGAGCACCAACAAACATCCGTTTCTTCCCTAAGTTGCATACCATACCAGAATGAGATTTTGTATGTGAGATACTAAAACCCTTGCCACCAGTAGACCCCCACCCTTGTCACATTTCTAGACTGTCACACATACCCCCCCGAAACGCTTGATCCACGGCATTGTAGTGCGGGTACCTGCTAGTAGTCAGCAGGCTTACTCCAGATCAGATACAGAGCTAGATATATGGAGAGTTGCGAGTGACCCGGATTAAATTCGAACTCAGGAAGAAGTATTGCAGGTTTGGAGATGCGCCCGAACATGTGTAACTTGGGCAGCCAAGTTTGATATACTCGTGAAAATTGCCAACGCTAATACCGTACCATCAATCGGCGGCTCGCCAGTTTGCCACTATGGGGAGTATATGCATGCAGGTTTGCTCGCCGTTATCGCTTGTCGGACCCGGCCTGTGCATAGAGCACCTATAACTTGATCTCGGGCTCCAGCACTGCAGGAGCAGCTCTACCAATGAAGACATTATCCATTTTGCCTATCTCTCATACTTCCCTACATGATGAATGAAAAGAAATTATCCCTATCGGACAGCCAGAGGGCCTGTTCCGGGTCCTCAACCCAACAAGAACCATCCCCTTCCCTCCTACCGACTATCCAGCAATCCCGCAAAACCCTAGCATGGTGCCTCGCCCTAACCCCCGGCATCCTCCTCTACGGCTACGACCTCGTCATTGTAGGAAACGTCTCCTCAATGCCCGAGTTCCGGTTCGTCTTCCCTATACCTTTCTCCTCCCTCTCTCCACCCTCTCCCTCCCTCTAAAATTTCACCCTCTAAAGCCTCCCAGAAAAGACTTCGGCCGGCGCCTACACAACAAACTCATCATCCCGGCCCTCTGGCTCGGCCTCTGGAACATTGCCAACCCAATTGGCGGCATCCTCGGCGCCCTCTCAGCAGGCTCTATTCAAGACCTCTTCGGACGCCGTCGCTCCCTAACCCTCTCAACAATCATCTCAGCCCTCGGCGTCGCAGTAGCCTACGTCTCTGATCTCCCAGACGACATAAACACCAGGAGATCAGTCTTCTTTCTCGCGAAGCTAATCCAGGGCTTTGCGGTGAATATGCTCATGTGTACTACGCAGACATACATGTCTGAGGTTCTCCCGCCGCTTCTACGCGGGCCCGTGCTGGCTTTTTTCCCCATCTTTACGCTTTTGGGTCAGCTGATTGGGAGTATCGTCGTCTACGTCTCGCTTGATAAGCCCGAGGCGGAGGGATATAAGAACTGTTTTATCTCCGAGTGGGCGGTTTGTCTTTTACCGCTTCTGGTGTCGTTCTGCATGCCGGAGAGTCCTGTATACCTTATTCGGAGAAATCGGGTTGAGGATGCGCGGGAGTCGCAGCGGCGATTGGCGTGTTCGAGTCAAGATGCAGAGATAACCCTGGACAACCTCATCCAGTCCATTAAACTAGAAACTCAATCCCGGGCTCCAAGCACAGCTACATACCTCGCCTGCCTCACCACCCCGCACCACCACCGCACTTTGATAGTCCTCTTCGCGAACCTCCTCCCGTCAATCTTCGGCGTCACGTTACTTTCAAAAGGAAGCTACTTCATGCAGGTCGTCGGGATGAGCGCGCATAACAGCCTGTTGTGCCTGCAGGTCGGTCTCGGGTTAGGCCTCCTCGCGAACGTGTGCAGTATGTACACTCTATCACGATTCGGGCGGGTGACATTGACGCTGGTGGGTCTGGCGGGTTGTGGTGTTCTGTGGACGGGGATGGGTGTAGCCGGGTGTTTCGAGGGGACTGTGGTGATCTGGTGCGTTATTTATCTCTCTCTACCCCTTTTCTCCGTGACTGGCCGTCGTTTTGAGGCCAACAAGCACTCACTGACTACTGTTAGGTACACCCAAACAACCTTCCTCCTCGTCATAATCCTCGCCGGGATGAGTACCTGGCCTGCGTCTTATGCTATTGCCGCTGAGACATCCTCGCTACATCTGCGTGCGAAGTCGCAGGGGCTGGGGTGGTTGGTGAATTGTCTCTTGAATGGGGTGTTGGGGCTTGTGCTGCCGTATATCTTTAATGAGGATGAGGGGGCGTTGAAGGGGAAGACGGGGTTCGTGTATACGGGGTTTTGTGTGATTGGGTTGGTGGTTACGTGGTTGTTTGTGCCGGAGCTGAAGGATTTGAGTGTTCAGGAGGTGGATGGGCTATTTGAGAGTCGGGGGCGTCGAGATGGGGGTGGAGATGGAGAGACCTAGAGCCCTAGGGAAGGTGTGGTGTCAGTCTGGTCAGTGGTTAGGGTTCAGGGGAAAAGTTCCCTGGTTGTTTGCCTTTGTATTCGACATCATCAGTGCTAATAAAGAATGCTAATAGATACAGTAAAGAACCTTTCTCCTGACTCATTGGCCGTACTTCAGGGCGATCGCGAGAATCAATCTCGCAAAGTTTTCCATATCCCCCGCCGAAGCAACACTCCACGGTCCGTAAAGTTGGACCTTCATGAAATGGTCCTTAGCAACCAGCGACATCGCCCCGTTTGCGCCTTTGAGATAGTCAATGTATCTCTGGTTATAAGTTGCCAAAGATAGATAGATATACTGCTCGTCTTGGGAGACGAGGACTGGCCGATTGGCCGCTGGCATCAACACCGTCTCTTGCTGCAATAAAGCAAGGACCTCAGAGGTCTCTTGCATCGAGACCTTAGGCTCGATCCTGCTCCTCGGAGCCCGTTTTGCCTCAAGCACGATTTTTGTCTCCTTCGTGGCCGATGCCAGATATCCGTCCACTCTCGCCTCGTACCCGGCTTTGGTGAAGTTGGCTCTGAGAGCTATTCTATGAATCAGCCATTCGGCTGCATTGGCCGGGTATTTCATCAAGGTTGATGCCAGAAACGAAAGGAGGCCCGTGTTAACCGTGTCCTCGTCCACGGTTACAGGAAGGATTTGCCCAAGGGCGAGCTGCTGCTCGCGCCGGGGATGCTCGAAGAGCCCCAGGTCGTATGGGTCTTGTGCTCCCGGTGTGAATGTCGTGGTGTTGGCGCCGGCGGCGATACTTTGAATATAGGCCCTGAAGGGGGCAAATTGGCCAAGCCATTGCACCGCCTGGCCGTGCTCGGCTTGTATGTTGAGGGCTTGAAGGTTGATCATCTGATACGGCAGGGTTTCTGGCCTCAGGACCCGGTAGACTAAGTACTGGGCTTGCGTAGTGTGCGATCCCGACTCCAGATCATCAACAGTATTTATAGATGTCCTCGAGACATGAAGGGCCCTGGCAGCTTCGTGCCAGTCATTCCATGTCTGTGGGACGTGGCGAAAGAAGTTATCTCTTGTGAGGGGAGCCATTGCAATTAGCGCTGAAGCTTCTAGCTAACTGTAACGGTGGCTGGTATAGGAGATTATGGAATGTGTGGTTTTCATTTTGAGAGGCCATTGTTGACTGAAAATGTGCTCTATGATAGCTAGATCTATGTCTCAAGTGAGTGCCATGTTATGAGCATGTTTCTCTGCCAGCAACAACAACCGGATGACACAGAAGAGTCACTAGATATAGGCTGAAAGTCTAGCCCCATAGCTGAGACTTTCTATCCATGATATGATAATCAACGACACTACTATAGCGGGACATAGAACAGAAAGGAGGCAACTGAGAGACCCAGTAGCCGGTCTATACATTATGGGCACGGGTACTAGTGAGGTGGATTATGGATATAACTTTGTGCTGTCCGGCCGTACAACATTGGTATTCCCCAGGCTCTTTGCGCCCATGTACTAGATTATAATAACATAGTAATCGATCTCAAAATTCATTATCGCGTGCGTCTCATTGTAATTGCAGTAATTTTCTGCCCCTTTAAGCCTCAATTACAACTATCTCGCGTGAGCACTGAACCCAGCCGCTTATGCCTCTCCATCATCAAGAGCTCTATCTTAGCTTTCCTAAAACCGCTGTATCCAGACCAAGATCTATCCCACTTCACGGGTTGGATTCCGAGGGGTGTTAGCGAGGAATCGCAGGAAGAGGTCGAATGGGGCCTCCGAGACGCGCATAAAGCTGAACAACTGCGACTTCCAGATTTCAAAGACTCCAGCCCTGGTATAGCACCCCTGTAAGATTCGTCCGTGTTGTGGGCCGCATAGAGACACCTGCATAACCTGTTGGCAACAATCATCTGTCAGCTCCATCTCTTTTTTTCGTTCACGAACTCGTCGAATGGGTACTTACAGGGAAGGTATTGACATCCGCAAACTCGGCCTGTTCTAACCGGTTGGCGATGGCTGAAATTATCGGCCCCAGCTCCCCCGTGAGCACCTGGTCTTCAGCCGCGTCCACGCTCTGAACAGTCATGAGCATAATGTGGGGAGATGTGATTTCGTCCTTCGAAACATGCTCATAGATCATAGAACCCCAGCTAATCGGCATGACTTTGTCAATGAGAGCCATTCGCCAAAGAAATGGGTGTCCGTAACTTTTGCTTGTTAATTTCAGTACTATTAACAAAACTAGTCCAGATTACTCACGAAATATCCTGCCACCCGCTGTGCTGCTGGAGTAATTTCCTAATCTTCAACCTTCGCACTCCGCCGAACAGACGATCAAGGGATCTGTTTATGAGTATCGCTCGTTGATGCGGCGCACGCATGCCTGGCGCCAGCTCATTGATAGGATCGCTTTCAGAGGGAAAGTCTTGGAGGCTCAGCTGAATGCTCCCCGTGCGCTTATAGTCAATCCCATAACTTGCGAGAAGGTGAGCGGGCATGGGTGTGAAAAGCCATTGGTAAGTCGCAAGAAACTCCTCGTCGAGGGCGTTGAAGTCTAGAATCGTGACGAGTCCGTTCGGGAGCTCCTTCAGGTTTATGTAGGGGTCGGACACACTCTCCAGGTACTGCAAGAGTTGTGCAACTCGCGCCTTGCAAGTGGCTTTGAAAGTAGGGACAGAAGTCGGGCCCAGAAGCTCCATGGTGAGCGAAGTGGTGCAATTGCCAGAGGAGGATGAAATGAGATGGAATGGATGGGTTGAGAGTCAAGGTTTGTTGTGTTGCCACAGAATCCGGCCCTCACTTCCAGGCCAACACCTAGGTTCTGTTATAACGGTACTTGCTTTACTCAAGTGATTTCTATTTCAGCCCACCCACATACAGGGTATTGCAATTACAGGTATACTGGAGATGTCGAGTAGGAACCTTCCCTGTACCTAAGTATACGCAGAATCGTGCCTGAGGTGTCCAACCATCCGAGCCAATCATTGCTGTTCCAACACAATCCATTGAGATCCTCTCCAATTTTGAACTCAAAAGCCATTCACGCCCCTGGGACCCTTCCAGAGTTCCTCAAGGAGATTCCGTTTTCTCCATCATCGCAGGCTTCGATCTATCCTGCTTGCAATGATCTATTCAAGCTAAACTCCCCCTCCTCACCAGGATCTCTCAACCCACCGCCAACCCACCCCGCTCTGCGAGGGACTTCGAAATGCCCGAATCCGCAGCCGGCGAAGGTCTGTCCACCTTGAAGTTCCCTTCCTTTCAATCAGGATTTAATGAACTGAATTGCTAGGTCTTTTGGCCCTTTGGCATTCCTACCGTCTGCCGCTCCTTCTTGCCCTCGCTGCCGTCGTTACCGTCCTCCGTGTGCGTCGCGTGCTCCAAGCACGATCCAAGACAGCCACCGCTTCCTCAGTCCCGTCATCTCCGCGCAGCCTGTCACCGAAAAAGCCCTCTATACCAGACGTTCCGCCAGTATTATCGGAGAAGAAAGATGCAGGAGCAGTTATCTCGGGGCGAGTCTCGCCGAAACCGACTGCTGGCCCAAAGAGAGTGACCGGAAAGAAACCCACAAAGACTGCAGGAAAGCGGACGGGCTCTGTGGGGGAAGAACAACCTGTGACTTTCATACAACCCATTATTTTCTGGGCCTCTTTGACCGGAAGTACCGAGAAATACGCCCAAGTTTTGCTCGAGGATTTGCGCGCCGCTGCGCAAAACCAGGCGGATCCCGAGAACCGCGATCGCGGGCTCTTGCCTCCTCAGATTCATGATCTTGCATACGTTGACTATGACGATTACTTTACGACTGCTCCGAAACCACCTCCTACTTCGCCTGGTACACGCTATGTGTATTGCTTCCTGATTCCCAGCTACAACATTGACACTATTCTGAACACTTTCCTCGGACATCTCGATGAGACGCATCATGATTTCCGGATCGACACTGGGTCTCTGTCGACACTCGCTGGTTATACTGTGTTCGGTTTTGGAGATAAGGAGGGATGGCCGACTGAGGAGGAAGGGTTCTGCTACCAGGCCAAGGAACTAGACAGGTGGATGGCCAAGCTTACAGACCGTAAAAGGGCTTACCCTCTTGGGTTTGGGGATGTGAAGAACGACGCTGAGGGCTCACTCAAAGAGTGGACTCGTGGTCTCCAGGATATCCTAGGCGACATTGTCAAAAATGGAGGTTTAGGAGAAGGCGTTCCTGGCAGCGGCGATCCTCTTGAAAGTGATGAAGAACAGTCCGATGATGAAGAGTCTTCAGACAAGTCGAAGACCCGTAGTCGGAAGAAGGCCCAGGCCGTGGTTGACTTGGAAGACATCAACATGGGATCCAACGGTCAAGTTGGAGGCTCGCCTATCCCGGTCGATTTCACCACTGGAGGAATCACTTCCCGAGATGTTCAGCCGACTGAGAAAGAGATGGTACCCAAAGAATCACCTACATACACCTCCCTCACAAAGCAGGGCTACACAATTGTTGGCTCCCACTCTGGCGTCAAGATTTGTCGTTGGACCAAGTCTGCCCTACGCGGTCGTGGATCGTGCTACAAGTTCTCTTTCTACGGCATTCGGTCCCATCTGTGCATGGAGGCGACGCCGTCTCTTTCTTGCAGCAACAAGTGCGTTTTCTGCTGGAGACACGGAACGAACCCCGTAGGAACCACCTGGCGCTGGAAGGTAGACTCGCCCGACCTCATCTTCGATGGCGTCAAAGAAGGCCACTACAAAAAGATCAAGATGATGCGCGGTGTTCCCGGTGTTCGCGCCGAGCGCTTCGCAGAAGCAATGCGCATCCGGCACTGCGCTCTCAGTCTCGTCGGTGAACCCATTTTCTATCCACACATCAATCGCTTCCTCGACCTTCTCCACTCCGAACACATTTCCAGCTTCCTCGTCTGCAACGCGCAGCACCCCGACCAGCTCGAAACTCTGCACCGCGTAACTCAGCTATACGTCTCCATCGACGCAAGCAACCGCGAGAGTCTGCGCAAGATCGACCGCCCCCTCCACCGCGACTTCTGGGAGCGCTTCCAGCGATGCCTCGACATCCTCCGCGAAAAGCGGTTCGTCCAACGCACCGTCTTCCGCCTCACCCTCGTCAAGGGCTTCAACATCGACGACGAGGTCGTAGGGTACGCGAATCTCGTCGAAAAGGCCCTCCCCTGCTTCATCGAGATCAAGGGCGTCACATACTGCGGCACAAGCACCAGTGCAGGCGCTGGGCTGACGATGCAGAACGTCCCCTTCTACGAAGAGATTGCGGCCTTTGTGGTCTCTCTGAACGACGAGCTCAAGCGCCGTGGCCTGGACTACGGAATTGCCGCGGAGCACGCGCATAGCTGCTGTGTGCTTATCGCTTCTAGTCGCTTCAACGTCAATGGCAAGTGGCATTCACGGATCGATTACCCTCGGTTCTTCGAGCTGTTGGAAAGGGAGAAGGCCGACGGCACATCCTTCCGTCCTGAAGATTATATGAGAGAGACGGAGGAGTGGGCTCTCTGGGGTAATGGTGGCTTCGACCCTAACGATGAGCGTGTCCATAACAAAGGGAAGTACAGAGGAAAAGCTAAAACCGATGTATAGGGAGTATCTTAGGAATAGTACATTGCCGGTATGATACTCGAGCGGTACCTATGATACACCATAAAAGTAACCAATAACAAGATATCCATTCCAACCCCCAAACATCCACCTCCCACAGTCCTAGTAAAATCTACTCCTCCCCCCTCCAAGCCTCAACCTCAATCTCAATCACCATCTCCGGAAACGCCAACTTGGGCACCCCGACAGCCGTCCAAATCGGCCGATGCCCCGGGATCCTCGCCTTCAACTTCTCCACCACAAACTGGTACGACGCATCCATGTCAACATGGTACGAGCGGACCGAGTAAACGTCTTCCCACCCGCGGAGACCACAAGCCCGCAGCACGCGGTCGACATTCTCAAAGGCGAGGTCCACTTGGCCCTTTGTGTCGTGGGGGTCTAGGGCGCCGTCGTTCGTCTAGCCGCCTTGTCCGGCGCATTTGATTGTAGGGCCGAGGAGGACGGCTTGGGAGTAGTGGCAGGCGTCGCTGTGGGATTGGCCGGCGCCGGGTTCGTTGATGTAGGTGAGGGAGGACATGATGTAGTCAAAGTGAGTAGGTTGGTTATTTTGTGCTCTGGAAGGAAGGAAGGAAGGAATTGGTCAAGAGTTCCCTAGTGTAGAGGTGAAAGTGTGGGAGTGATGAGTTGATATACTATCGGATTTCTCCAACTCGTTGGAGATTTTCGACGTCAGTTGTAGCTTGGAGACATCTTGGAGATGTCGGAGACTGTCGAACGCCACTTCAATCTGGCATTGGCATTAGAAGATGTATTTAACAGCGGTTTATTCAAGCACTTGGTGGCCTTCTTAGCATCTCAAGTCTCTCCTGGAGAGCGTTGCGTTGGGCTGCTAATTGCTTCGGCGTACAGCTCCAGGCTATGCCCTATCATATCCACAAACGGCCATTGGGCGTTCCCTCGCATAATACGGGCCCACAGGCTTACTATAAAGTAAGCAAGTTGATCGCATGTCAATGTGCCTGACATGGTATCTTGGCCCTCGAGGGACGATCGCCCTTCCTCTACAACACGGTATATCCAGTCCAATATACGCTGTTCGTGCTCTATACAAAGGTAAGAAGCTATATGAGTCATTGTACTTTGTCAAACTCACCTTCTGGGGGTTTATCCGCCTTCGTTAGCCCAATGGCTTTCAGCCATTTGCTCAAAAAGACCGCAAACTCCATGCCACAAAGCGCATTTTGGATACTCCATACAAACGCTTGGCTGCGGGAGACATATTCCACTCCTAGCTTCACCGGAATACTCAAAGCATGAGTCGCATGCAGTAATGCTGGCACTAGAGACTGGCTGCGCACTAGCGGGGCAGAGTGCAGCAAAGAGCACGTGACGGCCTGCGGATCTCGAGTAAGGAGCAATCGAGAAGGTCCGAGGTCCAGCTGAAGCCGAGTATATGCAAGACCTAGAAGCGCGGTAGAAGTAAAGGGAATGGGACCATTCGGGTTTAAGGGATCGAGGCTCGATTCGGGAGCGAGCTGCCAAATAGAAGTCCAGCGACGTAAAGCAATTCTGAACGATTAGTACTGCACAGAGGCAATGTTTGACCAAACGCACATGAACTTATCAACCTGTGGCTCTGCATCCAGCATCAATGCCTGTCGACTGAGCTCAGGTTCAACCAACAAGCTAGCAACTCACATGGAGCTTGAGAAGAATCTAGCATCAAGTCTGCTGTAGAATTAGGTTGAGTGTGCACGAAAGAGTTGCCCCATTGCTCTCGATGGCCAGGGGCGCTAGCAGAAGTCGGGGTTATAAAAGCTTCCCCAGTCACATTTTCTGGTGGGGAATGTAAGGCAATCTGCAACGGGCGATGAGAGTGGCGGCCGAGCCTCTCCATGGGAAAGACGCTGGTGACGCTTTAGTAGATCGCGCCTGGCGAAGCTCTCTCCACGAGAGCACGCATAAGGCTTTTCATTTGTGTCTAGCAAGCGGTGTCAGCTTCACTGTGCCTCAGTGACTCGACAGAGTTAATATACGGATTATAACGTGGCGCTGCAGATGTTCTAGTCGCCTGAACTCTCTCTGACAGTAGGGACATATGCGAGATTTTCCAGTTGTCCTTGAGCGAGTGTCGGAAGCACGAGAAGCCTACATAGTCATTGAATCTCACTAGAGTAAGTCTTAGAACTGTACAATTGACTCCAGCAAGTTGGAGAATCTTTGCTGGAGATGAGTTGGGGGAGACCAGTTCCTGCGGTTGGAGATGGGGGTCTTGGAGAAATTGGAGGTGCTGGAGGCGTTCCAGGGTTGGAGAAGACCAGGTGATGTCACGACATGAACACCACACAACTTCGCTACGACACATTATTTACCTTAATCCGTTTTCCAGCATCGCCCTCCCGGTATGGAGATATGGGAGTTACTACCCGGGCTCGCAAAATCTCTATAATGAAACCAAGCAAGTAAGTACTGCAGGAAGGAGAGACGACCATCCACCGCTGCGTAAAGTGAGGTCGTCCATCGCACCTGCCTATTTAGATCTATGACAGAACTGGAAAGTGCGTCTCAAGGTAGGAAGGAGCGATGGAGGGCTCCTTCCGGATTCGACAGTCGCACTTTCCGTCTGCCATACAGCCTAATCAGGAAAGCGCGAGGTTATCGAGAGCTCTTTGGGAAGCAGCAACGTGCCCCCGGGCCCCGCCGTGAAGAACCAAGCTTAATGAATGGAAAAGTGCGAACAGAAGCCCTCCTCCCAATTTTGATGACATTTCAAGTAATATACATGGACTTGCACGTCCAGTGCCCGCTGTCCATCCCCGTCAGATACCAACATATCTCTCTCTATATTAAAAAACAACACGCTTTTCCTCATCCCTAAGTTACCGCAAAAGCACAACCGAAACTCCCGCAACAACCGACGCAACCAACGTCCCAACAACACCTCCCCAAATATTCCCACTCCCCAGTCCAAACCCAACAGTGACTCTCCCCGCCGCACCCGTGAACTCCGCCTGCTCACCAGAGACCAAATCCGTAGGCTTATGCACGAGCGTCAGAGGCGGCACAACAGAGAACGCAACAAAGTCCGTTGCTTGCTCGGGAGCAATCGTTGTGGTGAGGACGCTCTGCGTGGTAGCTGTTATGATTCCGATCAGGCCCTCGGTGGTTCGTCCGCTGTCGTTTGGAATACCAGTTGTGTATGTTGCGATGTCGCCTTCTGTGATGAAGGTGTTGCAGATGGAGGAGAAGGTATAGCTGGGGAGGGCTGAGGAGCAGTAGCCGTCGAAGCCGGCGGTCATGGCACTGGAGGGTGTTAGTATGGTGATTACTTAAATGTAAGTGTAAAGGGAGCAGGGGAAACGTACGACGGACAACACCACACAGCTGTCTCACTGGGATCAAGCAGCGCAATGAGCGCATCATCTGCGCCGTAGAAAACAGGGAAGTTGGCCTCGTCGAGCTCCGGGACGGGGGTAGGTGTAACCCCTGGCGTGGTGGGGAACACCGAGGGGATCAGAGATGAAGGGACCTCGACGGGGGTCTGCGTTGGGCCTGCAAGGAACCCAGAGCGCGAGATTCTCTGCCCGTTTCGTGCTGCGACGCCGACGGTCTTGTAGCCCGCTGGGCATTCGGGGGCTGGCGAGTAGTAAGCGCCGATCTGGCTACCTCCGAGTACTGAGTTGACAGCCCAGTATTCTTCGTATGCGCTTGCATCGGTGGGTTCTGGAGCGTCGCAGAGGATCTCTCGCTGGGGGTTGCAATCTGTCCAGCGGAGGTCGGGGACTGCTGTCTCGTAGACTTCGACTGTTGATATTGTTGCGCAGGCGACGGGGGGAGTGAAGGATGAAGTTGCGAGAGGGCCCCAGTTTGTCAGGGTGATATCGAAGATGCTAGACGAGGAAGGCATTTTGGTGACTTGGGGCTGACTTGGGTTGGCTCTGAGAAGAATGTTTGGATCTGTATAGAGATGGCTTTAGACCGAGGAGATCCAGAGATCTTATAGATATCAGTCCAGTCTTGTTCACACAAAAAATCCTTACATGGACTGGTCGTGAGTGGATAATCTGCACACGACCATTACCTCTGATCCATATTGATTGGACTGTTCGTATGTGTATGGGTCGAAGCTGTACTGCGGTCTTCGTCTGTACAGGCCGGCTGTTTCATGTTGTTTAGCCACGATCTCAGCCTTAATCTGGACCTCAGGGCTACTGCAGACTCATACTACTTCGAGAAGAAATCAACCCTAGCTAGCTGAAGCTCCACCCATAAGGCCGACCAAGATTTGGGGCTAGGGCTGTGGCAGGGTAACGCCAGGCGCTAGATCTACTTTAACAGAGAGATTGCCAGTGGATCTGATGTCGGTAAAGACCGAACCCTGCAAGAACGGCACCGGCGATATCGTGGCTTGGGGTTCGGCGCAGCTAAACCGCCCCCAGCATAGGGTTAGGCGGGACATGGCTAATCTTATTTGGGTTCCATTGGTGGTGATATCGACCCTATCCATCTAAATAATCAAGTAGAAGTCTAGTCATTGATTCAGGTCGTATAAGAAGTCAAAAAAAAAAAAACATCAATCACCTTGACAGACACCCATCACTCCCTCACCCCCTCCCCTCCCCCTTCAGCTTCAAAATCCTAAAGCCCTCCAAAATCGCCTTCCCCTGCTGCGCAAAAGACCGAAACTTCCCCTCCTCCCCTCCCTCTCCCAGTATCTCCTCTTCACCAACCCACTCAAACGCCTGATGCTCAGCCGGATCCAACCTCACCATTTCCTCCCACCTCCTCGCGAGCCCAGTCACACTCCCATCTCCAACTCTAGCAGCCGGCAATCCTTCGTCCCCATCCAGAGACCCAGAATCACCAGAAACAGAGACCAAAGCATCCCTCGCCTCATGCACCTCGACCAAAAACGTAAACTTGACCGCGCGAATCACCTCATCCGGCTTAACCCTCGTCCACTCATGCTTCGCAACAAGGTCCACGAAATGCGAGACATTGAGACCTGTTTCCTCGTAGACTTCGCGCGCGACACCCGACAGGAGCGTTGCGTCGCTGTCTTCGCAGGATCCGCCGGGTCCTTCCCAGGCTCCGGGGTAGGAGTCTGTTAGGGCGCGTTGGAGGAGGAGGATGCGGAGATTGGACTTTTCCCTGTCTCCGGTTGGGACTGTATCGGGGGCTCCATTCTCATCGAGATTTGGGCTTCGGCTGAAGATTAGGCCGCCGCCTACGTAGTGGGTGTATTGCGGGTTGGAGGCGCGGAAGGTGGGAAAGGGGAGGTTGTAGGAGGTGAGGTGCGGGGCAACGGTGTAGGTTGGTTGGAAGGTGGTCATGTTTGTAAGGTTTGTTTTTATTCAGAGACCAGTATATTCAAGACATCTCTCTTGTTTCCCGGTGATTTTTCTGGGTCTTTTGAGGGTCTCAATGGTTTCGATTGAGGTTTGTGGGAGCCTTGCGTGAGTCACTCACTGGGATACGAAGTGGGTAAGCTGCGGCCTCGCGACGGATCCTGCCTGGATATGCCTCACCCTCGTCCTTGGGGCTGAAGGTTATGCAGATTGTGGTAAGTGCGCTTATTTTCCTGCAGTTTCAGAGTCATCTCTATGCTTTTAGGTTCTCGGTTGCACCGAATCCAGGTATCTATATTCAGCCTCATTCTCGGCGATGGTACTGTATACGAGGTCGGGTGTCTATACAGCACCACATATATACAAGTTCTTTCTGCTATACTCAGCTCCTCGTATTTATAGTTTTCCCTCAACGAACCCATTTTGCTGTTGTTGCTGAGGAAGCAAGAATCCATCGAAGAATTCCCCGACTCGCTTGTAGTCGTCAATGGCAAGGACTGATGAGACATCTAGAACTGTGTGAGCAGAGTTGGGCGGAAAGGTAGTAGAATAGCAACTTACATTGATCAGGCCGCACAATCACAATAACTCCATTTTCTGGTTTGATCCCGAGATGCTTATACAGATGGCCGTGGGTAAGGGCGTAGCTCTCGTCGTCGAATAAGATCTTGTGGAGGTCTAGTTGATGTTAGTCTAGCTCGAACATTGTAGGTTGCAGACTGCTAACCTTTGATCTGGTTCTTGCCCGTCACGGGGTAGAAAGCTGGTGGTATCTGGTCCAGCTCAATGTCATGTCGCAATCCGTGGCCGACGAGGATTGGTTCAATGAGACTGTCGATATCGCCACCGTTTAGACGGTACTTTACTAGCGGGCTTTCGCTTGAGCTGAGGTATGTGCCGACCTATATCTGATCAGCCGTGATGAAAGGCGCGCAACGGATTGAACTTACCGCGTCAAGTTGCGCCTTGTTCTTGGAAGCACTCAGATTTCCAGCGAACACCATCACCCTCCACCGTCCATCAGACTTGAACGAAGTAGCCAGCTGCACCGGTTTCGAGTCACAGTACCGCACAACCTGCGAGCTCGGCAGCCTCATTCCAACAACCACATTCGTAGCCAACGACTCCGACAGCCCCAGATCAAGTGTGATAGGCGACTCATCATACTTCGCCGTCAACCCAGCGGTATACTTTCCAGATTTGGTAAACCCTTCTTGGAACTCAGCTGGTGAAGCATTCCCCTTGGTCGAGAACAACTTTGAGAAATATCGATCGAAGTTAATCAGGTCGATGGCCACCTTTTGGCGCTCAAGAACATATGTCTCCAACAGCGACGGCGGAGATAATCCCTTGAGAACATGCGCCAGCTTCCAGCCCATGTTATACCCATCTTGCAAACTGACGTTCATCCCCTGACCAGCTTTCGGCGAGTGCGTATGGCACGCATCTCCTCCAAGAAACACACGGAAATCCTTATGGAAGAAGTCTGCATGGCGCTGACCAATCGCGTACGCAGACCACCAGACTGTCTCAGTAAACTCGATCTCATACTGGCTGAGGATGTTCCTCGCCGCTTGCTGCAGGTCTTCGAGCTTGACGTCTTTTGGTTTCGTCCCGGCTGGCAATTCTATGTAGAACCGCGTTAGGTTATAGTTCTCCCCCTCTCGAGGAATAATCAGCAGGTTGCCGGCTTTCGAACGAATTGATGCCTTTTTCCGTATATCAGGGAAGTCGGTGCGCGGAACCATATCCATGACGCCCCAGACGGCATCTGTGCTGTCACCGATCATGTTGAAGCCGAGAGCTTTGCGGACTGTGCTGTGTGCTCCATCGCAGGCCTAGATACTCTTATTAGAATCACCCAGACCTATACCCGCAAGGCCAGAAGGAAAACCGGAAGAACCTACCAAAACATACTTCGCCTCAAACACCTCCTCAACCCCCTCCTTCTCTGCCGTCACTCTAACCGGATACTCCCCCTTTCTCTCTCCCAGCACCTCCACCCCCCGAACATCCCACCCATACTCAATCCCCTTCTCCACACCCACCCCCCGCTCCCCCGCAATCTGATCAAACCTCCCCATCGCCTCCAAAAACAACCCATTGATCCTCGCCTGATTGAGTATAACATGCGGACAATACGACAACCCGGGCTGCACATCCGCCGCCCTCCCCGTCCTCCTCACAGTCCCATCGCCCCGCTCATCCGCCCAAAACGCCACCTCAAGCACATGGTAAGCCTCCCTGAGCAATTCCTCGCCCAGCCCGAAACTCTCAAAGATCTCGACCGTCCGGCACTGCACGCCGTCTGCCTGCCCCATTTGCAGTGGGCCGTTCCGCCGCTCGAGGATCTTGTAGGGGATGTTGTAGAGGGAGAGCCAGGTTGCGGCGCTGAGGCCTGCGGAGCCGGAGCCGCAGATTAGGACGGAGGTGCGGGTGGGCATTTTCCTGTTTTCCTGTATTCACTCTTTCGGTTGTGGTTGTTTGTGGATGTTGGACTGTAACTAGGGGGGTGTATTGGTAAAATATAGAGAAGGAAACAGGATAGTTGGTGTATAAGTGTAGGGACAAGCGTGGGGTTTAGTTGTGTTGGCTTCTGAAGTAATGTGGTTGTTCTTATTGTTCCTTCGGAGCTGGCTCCGGGGTTGGTTCCGAATTACGGGATCGGTTCCGGGAAGGGACTTTGGGCCTCCTCGGATGGCCAATGTGGTCATTTCCCCAGAAAGATGTCTCCGCGTGTGGAAACTAGGGCCAATAAGGGACCTTAGGCTTCGAGGTATGTGGCTAAATGTTCTCAGTGTACGGAGTTAACCGCGGCAGTGCTCTCAGAGATACCTGCAATCTTGGGCGCTGAAGTCATGAAGGACACGGGCAACACTGTCATACAACATATTCAGATATCATTAAGCGTGCTCTAAAATCGTTATAGATGATGCTCCTCAACAGCCAACCCGAAGAGCTAAATCCATCAATCAGGTATTCCCTGCCGAACGCCAGCGCCGGTGCAACAGATGCCTATTCGCCACAAGAGCAATACTGGGGATATTTTACAAAAAGTACTCGCTGCGTCCTCCGCGCGTCGTCGGAACGTGCCGTTGGTCGTCGCTGACCGCGCTGAAGAGCTTGAATGTGGGTTTGAGGTCTTCTTCAATCTCGCACACGGATGCGAGGTTTCCGCAGCGGTAGCAGTAGTTCGGGGCACTCCAGACTGTAACGACATTGTTGTTGTTGAAGTGGTACTTGTAGCCTTCGTTGACTAGTTGATGGGCTCGTGCGATTAGGGTTAGGTCATTTACGTGGCAGAACTCGTCTGCTACCTTGTCGCCGAATAGCCAGCCTATTTGCGTGTTAGCAGGGCAGATACGCGGACATGTGTGCAACTCACCGGCTCCTCGAGGGCTGACTGCCCACGTCTCAACATCATCCGGATCTGACCACACAAGGTCGCAAAATGCACCTTCATGTGGAATTTCCTGCGCTCTAGCGACGACGCGGACCTGATCCAGGGTCCTGATTTCCGGACTCAGTCCGCCGTGGACACAGAGCACCCGGCCATCAATAATCGCGCCAAGTGTCATAAAGTCAAACACTTGACAGCAAGCCTTCCAGACGGACGCATTTCCGTATTTTTGCAGGCACTCCTCGTAGAAGCCGTAGACTTGTGTAATTTGTCGAGACTCGTGGTTTCCGCGAACCAGCGTCACGCGATCAGGGTATCTTCACAGTGTCAGCAAAAGTCCAGCCTTACGATCTGGATAACTTACTTCGCTTTCAGACATAGTAACAGTGTCAGCGTCTCCAAACTAAAGTATCCTCTATCCACATAATCGCCCAAGAACACGAAATTGCGGTTGGCGCCCACACTATTCGATCCCGAACTCGAAGACCGTTCCTTCGCGGCCTCTGAAGCTGCCCCTTCCTCATCCTCTACATCCCCCGGGTTCTTAACCTTCTTCCTCAGCTTCGGGTCCGTAATCGTGGTCGGTGGCTCAATATCAGCTGATGTAATGGTGGCAGTTTTGGGCGGCTCGGCTAACGACGCATCTGGCATGCCACCGGAGACGCGGAAAAGCTCTAGGAGATCGTAAAATTGGCCGTGAATATCGCCGCACACGGTTACAGGTGTAGAAACAGGCTGGATATTCGATTCTAGCAAGCGCACAGATTAGCTAGAGCCCATGTGACGATGACCTCACACTCCCGTGTATAGCTGCATACCTTCCATCATATACTCCTTTACTATCTCGCAAAGCTGTTTCATATGCGCTTCTGAGAGGTATTTGCAATCCTTGGCTGCCTCCAGCCATTCATCGGGACCAGCATTGCGCTTCAACTTCGCTGGCCCTGGTTGAGGGACCTTGCTGTCAGTCATGTCGAAATCAATGCAAAGAGAATGTAAGAGCAAATAAAGGTAGTAGAGAGGTCTATATATGTGGTAAAAGGCTCAAAGAAAGGTCAGCATGAGCTGGTGCAGGTATGAATGAGCCTTCGCCCTTTCCCCGCAGAGCCCTTTGGTTATCGCTGATTTGCAGTCACGTGCGTGGAGCATTTATTGCCTTATGGTCAGCGGGGAACTCGCAGCTTCACCCGACATCCCAGGTCATCTGGCGATTTGAGCTTCCAGATTACCCTGCTGATATAATTGTCCTGCTGTCGAATCTTGCGGATTTTGAAAATTTCCGGACAGCGATTTTCCTGGTATCTAGTTCGCCCTCTCGGACTACCATCGGATCGGGCACACCATGACGCAGATTCTGTCCAGATCAACAGCAGGCGTTCTTCCAGTTCCAGCTTCTGCGACTCAGAAAAATGCCTCGTCGTCGTCTAGAAAGGCACCTAAGCCTCCCGCTCCGCGGCTGAAGCTCCTTGTGCGGCGTTTGCCCCCGGGCTTGACACAAGAGGAGTTCGAGACGGCGCTGGGCGCGGAATGGAAATCAGGCGCTGGGAAGATTGGCTGGAACGAGTACAAGCCTGGAAAGGTTTCGAAAGAGTGAGGCTGCTTCATAAACTGCGAAGTCTTCGCGACTAACAATAATTGATCGCAGCCCAGCCAAACCCTCCCGTCCTTCTCGAGCATATCTCCAAGTCACATCCAGCGATCACATCGGCCCTCTCTCCGATAAAGTCCGGTCGACGTCTTTCATCGACGCCCGTAACACCGTCAACGATCCTATACTCCTTGGCCCTCCTAATCTAGAATTTGCTCCGTTTGCCAAAGTCCCGGGAGGCCGATCACGCAAAGACGCTCGCCAGGGAACAATCGATCAGGACCCGGAGTTTATTCAGTTCCTCGAAAGCCTTACACAACCTATCACGAAGGCTGTCCCCGCCGAATCAGCAGAGGGTGAGGACAAGAAGGAAGTCGTGACTACTACGCCATTAGTCCAGTATATCAAGGACAAGAAGGCCAACAAGGCAAAGGAAGCCGCGAATAAATCAGCAAAGCACAGATCGGAGAAAGATGCAAAATCTGAGAAGATCCAGTCGAAGAAACTCCTCCAGCGGCCTGACAAAGAAGCCGCCCCGGCCGCGGATGCCGGAAAGCCCGAGAAGAGGTCAAGGGCTGATAAGGCTACAAAGGAGGCTGTTAAAGCCGCAAACAAGCAGGCTATCAGCCTAGCTTCCAAACAGGGCCCGAAGGCGCCTGCTGCGCAAAACTCTCCTAAAGATACGGCTCAGCCAGCACCTGAGCGAAAAAGAGAACGCGGAAATGCCGCGGCAGCAGCAAGGATTCTACAAAGAGACCTAGGGCTAGCTCCGCCGAGTAACCGCCGAAGAGGAGGACGAGGGGCTGCCGCAGATGGCGATGCCAGAGGCGATCAGGCTGCTACGGAAACTAGCAAGAAGGAAACACAAACCAAATCACCCAGAGGCGGACCTACACAGGACGCCAAATCAAAACAGCCCAGCACTCCTCAATCTAGTGAAACACCAGCCTCTCAACGTTCCGAGACCAGTACACCCGTGCAATCTACATCTACCCCAAGAGCCCCTAAAGCCGCCAGAGGGAAGCAACCATCCACAACGACACCGACCATTCCCACAGCTACGCAAGCGTTCCTCAAACATGCCAATCCGTCTCAAGGCGTGACAGAACCCCTTCTAGATGCCGCTTTCGCACCATTCGGCAAGGTCATCAAGGTCGAGATTGACAAGAAGAAGGGATTCGGATATGTTGACTTTGCAGAACCGGAAAGTCTCCAAAAGGCCATTGCAGCCAGCCCTGTGACGGTCGCACAAAGTCAGGTTGTTGTTCTCGAGCGAAAGGCAAACCCTGGCGCAGATAAAGGTCGTGGGAAAGGCCGTGCAGGTGGTGGCGGTGGTGGCGGTGGTGGTGGTGAACCCAAACCGCCTAATCCAAGCGCAGAAGCCCCTTCCAACCGTGGTGGCAAGCCTAGCGAAGGAGGATCAGGCGGAACTTCTTCCGGTCGCTCACGACGGAGCGCTCGAGGCCACAAGGGCGGTGGTAAGGGAGCTGGAGCTGGGGGTGGTGGTGGAGGTGGAGGTAATGCAAACTCGTCGGAGAACAAGGCTGCTGAAACGAAATGATGTATGATATTTAATCATGATAATGGATTAATGAGCGAAGCTACGAAGACATGATCTCGAGCCCTCCAGTACTCCGTAGTTACTCCAACTTCCTGTACGCATCCACGTGTATATATCTTGGCGCCGCCGGGGCTTCGTATCTCGCGTTGGAGGTGAAGCTTGGGCACGGACATCCTTACTCGATGCCTGCTCATCGCTCTCAAGCTCTACTTCTTCCTTCAAACGCCATTTCCATCCTTCTACGCCTACATGCAAGACTACTTCTTATAAACCCACCTAATCAAGCGCATTCTATGCGCCCATTCCACCTCCAAACCTACCTCCGCCCCCGTCCTCACCGAACACCTCTACGTCCACCATCACCCGCAACCTCACAGCAGTTTCCTCGTTCTCACCTTCTCCCTCTGTCTCAGAAATCACACAGCCCAACAATGTCCACAGCACCAAAACCCCTCCCCACCGACCTCCCAACACACACCTTCCCCTCTGCCACAGACTTCGAATCCTTCCTCGAAACCAACCACACCACCCTCCCAGGCTTCTACCTCAAACTCGCCAAGAAATCCTCCGGAATCCCCTCCATCACCTCCTCCGAAGCGGTAATTGTCGCGCTGTGCTTCGGCTGGATCGACGGACGCGCTCAATCCATCGACTCGGACTATTGGATCGTACGGTACACGCCGCGCCGCGCGAAGAGCATGTGGAGCGCGAAGAACGTCGGCACAATTACGGAGTTGATGGCGCAGGGGAGGGTTAGAGAGAAAGGATTGCAGGCTGTGGAGGCTGCGAAGGCGGATGGGCGGTGGGGGAGGGCTTATGATGGGCCGGCGAATATTGAGGTTCCGGGGGATTTGGAGGCGGCGTTGAAGGGGGATGGGAAGGCGCGGGAGACGTTTGAGGGATTGAATCGGACGGAGAGGTATTGGGTGTTGCATCCGTTGCAGGTTGGGGCGGAGAGCACCAGGGGGGAGAGGGTGAAGAGTGTGGTGGAGATGTTGGCGAGGGGGGAGGTGCCGGGGTCGACTGGGTCGAAGTGGAAGGATGGGAAGAGGTCGTTCAAGGTTGAGAAGACGACAGCGAAGGCGACGGTGAAGGGGAAGGCCAAGACGAAGACGAGAGTTGAGCAAGAGGCTGTTGTGAAAGTGTCGAAGAATGTTGAGAACATCGCTGTGTCGCAGAACACAAGCACAAGACAATTGCGGTCTCGAAGACCGCGTCATTAGAGCAGTTTCGCGTTGCGGATCAAGTGTTTTTTTTCTTCGCGCAATGAATGCGCCTGGACCCAGTCAACTGCCAAGAAAAGTCTACGAAATTATAGAGAGAAAGAAGATTGCAGAGCAAAGTATTCGATTGAAGAAAACTAGCTAACCCAACAGTTCTCAACACCCAACATAAAAGTGCAAAAGAGAAAAGCCTTTCAGACCTCCGCGACACCCACCAAGTCCGACCGACCGAAGTCAAGACATCAGGACAAGGTCAAGATCATCACCACTCCCTGGACCAGCGCAATCGCGGCACAAGCTCACCGAAGCAAGTCGTTCCAGCGAAAGCGAGGTCGAGTCGGAAGTAAAACGGTTTCACTTTAGGGCATCGAGGACATAGAAGTCATCAGCAAGGGTTGGGGGTGTGGCTCATTAGATGAGCTCAATGAGGGACGTCTACTCTAAAGTGATTCTTTGAACTGTAGGCCAGGTGGTTAGCAAATTGCTTCGAAGAGAGGAGGGAATCCCCAAGGTAGGGGGGAGGAGAACATACGTAGAGTCGCTTGATTTTCTCAATGCTGGGGGGGACGGGCCTACTTATAGGATTCTGTGGTGGGCCTGCTTGGCGCTAACTGCTAGCGAGATCACGTGCTGTAGCGTCTCTTCGAGCGAAGAGTTTTCTTGCGGATATCAAGACGGGCCAATTGCTGCGCAAGGATTTCTTTCTGGGCTTCGGTGAATGCTTTTCGAGCTTCCGGAGCGTTTTTATTTGCTAATAACTTTACGTTTACTTTGGTTTTCTCAGTCGATGCCCATCCAGATTCAAACGGGCATCCACCAAGACGGCACTTGTTGATCAGCAACAACCGAAGCCCTTCTAAATCTAATTCATGCCTCAAGAATCAGGTGCTCTCGCAGAGCTTTATGACAATAGCACAACTTTTATCCATGCTTATGCATAGTCCGTGTAGCTTCAAATGCTGCAGATGCCAGGCTATAGCAGACCAGACACGGTGAGAGCTCAAGCTCCCGAGGTCGTTTAGATAGATCGAGTCAGGTATATGCTATCGTGCCCGAGAATGCCCTTGCGGGAGACAAATTGATTTGTAAATGACCGTCTAAACATCGTCGTAGCCTGTTGTTCTTAGCTTGTGATGGAGCAGCAACTTGCAAGCACTCGGCGAGGTAAAGGCATGGAGCTATGTAGCCAATGGAAGCTACCAAATGATATATGCAAGTGGTGAGAAAGGCTAGTCAGGTGGTTGAATAAACTCAACCGGCCAAGTATAGTACTTGACATGACTGGTATTGAGGTGTGTTGTTGCCATCTGCTCAAATATATATCTCCTATCGGACGGCTCCTTATCTATAAGTTTCTTGGCGCGTGGTCGGATTTAGAACACAACTTCTTTTCGATTAAAGATATAACCAACAGGTTTGAGAATGGAGAACTATATAGAATCATTCAGTACCTATCTACAAGGCCACAAATATCTATCCGTGGTCTTCCTACCACTGTCGAAGTGCTGGTGGCAGGCAAGTGTCTATCATGGATGCGGGGTGGCCAATTAGTGGCTGCTTTGTCTCCAAGCGACTCCGCATTTCCTATCTCCATGCCGTTTGCCGAAATTCCTCTTATCAACAGTGCCTCTAGCTTTGCTACACCCTTCACTTCATCGCATCGGATGTATCGCTCTTCCAAACCTACCACCACACTCAATATGACCTGATGAAGGACAGGTCTCACCCTGCCTTCTCCCATGCCGCGACCCAAAGTCCTACCTGCCAATCGTCTACGGGCACCGGAAGCCTGCCTCGCCTGCCGGGCTTCCAAGAAGCGCTGTAGCGGCACTTTTCCATGTACGAAGTGCGTGCGAAATGGACGTGCTGACACCTGCGTGCCGTTTCGGCGGTCGAACGCTTCCCCGACGTCGCGACCGACAAACAATGCTTATGGAGTGATTAGCACGCCTGCTGCTCGCGACGTCGCCCGCCAGACACGAAATACGGCAAGCGTTAGACCAAGAGGTCTTCCGCAGCTACTTCCTGCTATGTCCGGTACTTCAGGGGCACCGCACAAGACTCATTCTCGCATGTTACTCAATCGACAGGGCGAACGAGGTATACAACCTGAAAAGACTACAAAAGAATGTCGCTAAGAGCCATCCAGTCTATATCGGACGAGCCGCTTCGCTGTCATTCTTGCAGCTGTTGCGCGACACCGTGACGCAGCATATCGGACCGTCTCAATTCTCCCACAATGTCAAGAGCGAAGATATGCTGGAGACTGACACCCCGGATGACATGCCTTTGTTCGAGAATGACCTCGAAGCCAATGATGAGCAAGCTTATATCCGGACCTATAACATTGCAGTATGTTTCTTCATCTCTTTGGTAATGCTCGAGACTAATGACGGTGCCAAATAGACCAGTGGCTTTATCAACGTTCTCTCTGATACCGAGGCTCGTCAAATGCTGAAACCAACGCCCGAGACGCCCAACAAGACAATGGCAGCGCTACGAGATATCATGATCGCAATCGGAGCACAGTCTTCAAAGAATGACCTTGCCGCCCTACGAGCGGAACGCTTTTTCTTCAAGCGTGCTCAGCATTGTGCATTTGCAGGCATGCTGGAGAATCCGAGCCTGGATTTGATTCGCTTGTTCATTTTGATGTCTTTCTACATGCTCGGTGCCTGTCGACGAAATGCTGCTTTTATGTACCTCGGCGTTGCTGCGCGAGCGGCTGCGGCACTAGGCCTGCATCTTACGGATTATACCCTACTCCAGGTGGACGAGCAACAGAAGCGGTAAGAATCTTTCTGCTTTGTCTTTTCTCCTTCTGACGGGTCCAGGACTCGAGTGTGGATGAGTCTCTGCACCCTGGATCTACTGGTCAGCTCGATACTCGGGCGACCACCTGCAACGGCCAACTTGAACTCGGAGACAGCGGATCTGGAAACCTTACAGCCCATCAGCACCTCGGACGAGAGTCTTGTCGCTTCATACACCATGGCCAAAATACTCGATGAAGTTGTTTCCCAGTTGTATAACGACAAAGCAGCCGCAACGGAGGTGGCAGAGTCACTGCTAGATAAACTCAAGCAGTGGAGTAACAACCTTCCTGATTCTCTACTGTCCTCACCGAGCACGCCCCAGGAGCGTCTCGCCGCTCAAGAACATATCATCGGTAGTCTTCACGTCGCGTGTGCCTATCATTTTGCTGTCATCATAGTCACTCGGCCATTCATGATCTCAGTTTTGGGTGTCCGTCTGGCACGACTGCACCAGGACTCCCCGGGTATTATACAAGACGAGACACTGTTGGAGGACCCAGCGCACACGAGGCTGGCGAATGCTTGCGTGGAGTCGGCATTGTACATGATACAAACGTGCTTGGAGGTACACCAGTCTCGCCTAATGCTGGGTAACATGTGCATTCTCAAGTATGTCCAATTTTTATGCGCTCTTTCCCCGGAACAACATAAATTAACTCATGCCATTCAGAGCCCTCGTTTTTGCCGCAGCCCTAATCCCCGGCTTCTCGATGTTCTCCCAGAAAGAAGTCGACTCCACCCTCGAAGAAGCCTTCAACGGTGCCCTCGAGATCCTCCGCGTCCTCTCGCAACAATCCGCCCAAGCAGCCCACTACTTTGAGATCCTCAACCTCCTCCGAAACGCCATTGACGAACAACGCCAACGACTCCGCGAGAACCCGCCACGTGATAAGAAGTACGTGAGCAAGCTGTTCAGCTTGAATAACCGCAGAAACTCGCCTCAGCCGCAGCGAGGTGCGCTCTCTCTCGCCGAAAGTACTGGCTCAGAAACATTCGTGCAACCTCTTACGGTTGGCGCAGGGTATACTGAACCTGATGATGCGGGTAGTCTGTTCGACTCCATCGATGTCAGCGGCGCGTTCCCGGGGTGGGAGGGCATGGAGCTGCCACTATGGGACCGGTTCCCATTTATCGACGACTCGTTTCTGAATTAGCATAATATCCTTCCTCTCCTATTTAGAATCTCTCCGTCATTCCCCGACACGCGCACTGTCTCTATTCTACATGCCCATACTCGTGTCTATATATACCCATGTTACCGTCAACCCCAAAGCCAATCAACGCATCCAATATTACTCCCCGTTCCCTTCCGCCGAAACAACCAAGTAGTCCACCCCACCCTAGAGTCCCCGTCTAGACAAGGATCATAGCACGTACCTGCGCACGAAACACAGCCCAGTAATTCTCAAAACCAGCCCGTACGATAAATTCACCCTGTAATGCTTACAGTACCTAAATTCAACTAGTAACATCCTACTCATTCATGCTGACTGTTGACGTCCCTGCCGCGACTATCCCACACAATTGGAAGTTCCAACCCGGCCCGGGCGGGGTAGCTGGTAGCTGAGGTATGGGATGCGGAAGCGCTCAGCGAACGCAGTGCGCGTCCGCAATCCGTCCATCCGAGTCCGCCAACCACTTCCATCAAACCTAGATTTCTCTCTATACTCCGAATATACCAATGTAGCGATACAGAGAATGCCATAGATACAGCGGGGCGAAATCTATCCATCGTTAGAGAGTATTTCGGCGCTCTCTCGCCCGTCAAATTTCGTTGTGTCTTCGGGGTACATTACGCCGAGGGGTCGCCGGGGGGTATTCATCCGAGAAGCCGAGCGATGCGGTTCCGCATGGTGTTGCAGTTTGTATGCACCCCGGTCCGAGTCAACGAGCGAAGGAAACGGGCGGGGAAAGTCGGGGGAGGGGGGAGGAATCTTGAAGGAGGGAGGGGCGCGTGATGAGGGGATTGATTGGGATTTCATCTTTTTTTTTTGTTTCTTTCGGGATTTTGGGGAAGGAGGGATGGGAGCTTTGGGAGGGAGTTGGAGGTGGCGAGTGAGGAGTGTGAGATCACGAAGACAAAGTAAATTTGGAGTGTCTTTTGAGCCTTGGGCTACTAGTAACAGCTGAAGGGATTGCTATTTATGCTTTGCTTGGTCAAATCAAGGGCTAACAATCTGCTCTAGATATCGCTTAGAGCTTGGGCTGATCTGGTGCCGGGCTACCATGCATGTGTAGAAGACGGCATGCCGAATGTAGAGCCCCACGGAGCTACATTGCTTATTGGTATGGGTATGTCGTTGCTGAGAGTGTCCAGACAGCTACAACGCTTCAGCAGCCTCTTACTCGGACTTTCGGATTTTCGGACTTTGAAAGATGACTTTTTGAAATCCTTCTGCCTTGATCTTGTGTATAAAAGCAAGAAGTGCAGCCGTAGCTACTCGAAGTGAGCCTCCTTGTATAAACAAGAACCATGCGCGCCATAAATACCAAAGAGGGTTTCCAATGGACAGAGGCAACAGGGCTCACCCAAGGCCTCGCCAGCGAAGGCGTAATCGACTCCACCCCGGCTCTTGCCGCTTCCTACGATGCCGTTGTCATAGGTGCAGGATTTGCTGGTCTTGTAGCAGCTCGTGACTTGGCCATTCGGGGTGAGTTTATCCCTGTCAATGGGACCCGCGTTATATGACTCCAGAGTAGGACATTCGGTGCTTCTCCTCGAGGCTCGTGATCGGATCGGAGGACGGACTTGGACTGGCACTATCGGTGGACACCGGTACGAGATGGGTGGAACGTGGATTCACTGGGGACAGCCTCATGTTTGGAGCGAGCTGTCGAAGTATAATTTGGTTCGTGAGCTGGAAGACTCGCACGGATCAGCAGATGGGGTGGACCGTAGCAGCGTCAAGCTGAATGGCAAGCTGGTGGACGTTCCTAGTATGGATCTGGTCAGTACTACGTATTTTGTGAGTGTAGAACTCAGGACTAACATACGGCATCTTGCCTGTCCGCAGTTCGAGTCCTATAGTCGAAACTGGGAAAAGCTGGTCAATGTAGACGAGGCCTTCGGAAGAAGTCTTCTAGCAACACCACATACACCCTTGTTAAACGCAGCAGAGTACTCCAAATGGGACAAGATCTCAGTAACTGAGCGTATAGATCAGATTCCAGGCCTTACGGAGGACGACAGGGCTTTGCTCAAGGGCTCCGTTTGTCAAATGGCCGGCGCAGATCCATCCAAGGTAGGGCTTATGGAGGTGATGCGGTGGTGGGCGCTCTCGGACTACCAGGCTGTGAATATGGATGACCACACGGATCGATGGAAGCTCAGATGTGGGCAGTCGCACTTTGCACGGAGGATCTTCGACGATGCGGTCTCATCTGGAGTGGAGTATAGCTTCTCGACTGTGGTCAAGAGCATCGACCAGACAGAGGGCTCAGGGGTCACTATTGCAACAGATCATGGTGCTTTCACCTGTCGCAAAGTGGTCTGTACGGTTCCACTAAACACCTTGAACGATATCAAATTTGATCCACCATTATCTCCCAGAAAGAACGAAGCCGCAACCCAAGGCCAGGTGAACAAGTGCTGGAAGATTCACGCAGAAATTGGCGGGACAGCCAACCGATCGTGGACTTTCCTAGGCTATCCAGCAAAATTTGCAGGAGGGTTCGGAGATGGGTTCACGCCAGCTGGGAATGTCCATCTTGTCGCATTCGCCGGGAACAACAGCTTTGATATCGAATCCGAGTCGATTGCTAAGGACATGATTGATGGGTTTGAAGAGTTCAAACAGCCTGATGTCAAACGGCTGGTAAAGTCCCTGACTTTCCTTGAAGAAACTAGCTCCTTCCACTCACACCCACATGCAGGTGTTTCATGATTGGAACTCGGACCCTTATTCCAAAGGAACGTGGTGTATGTTTGCTCCAAGTTTCGCGTCTGAGTATCTTGATGAGCTGCAGAGCCCAGAGAAAAATGTTGTTCTCGCAAGTGGGGACTTTGCTGATGGGTGGAGAGGATTCATTTACGGGGCGATAGAGTCTGGTTATCGCGCGGCCATGTCGATTCATGAGGAACTAGCTGGGAGGAAAAGACAGTATAAGTGATCTGACGGAGCCTATTTTTTGCAGCAATCTCCTTGTTTAGGCTCTTTATGTTTCATGTTCCCTACGTCTTACAGAAAGCTTCAAGTATTCGTAAATCGTATCTGGATTATCTGATATGTTTTTACACGACAAGGATGCCACTATCATAGCACGCGGGATATCCAATTTGTACGCAGTTCGTCATAATATCGTCTCAGGTTATGTTTAAGCGAAGAGAGCATCACCCAGGCGGTAGTGCACCGTCTTGATCTGGGTGTAGTTCTCGAGGGCGTAGGAGCCAAGCTCACGGCCGATACCGGACTGCTTGAAGCCACCGAAGGGAGCCTGGTAGGAGATCAGGTTGTAGTTGTTGATCCAGACGGTACTGTAAAGGATTAGTATATGAGTCACTCAAAGAACAAGAATGAGACTTACCCAGCGCGGAGGGCGTTGGAAACGCGGATAGCAGTGTTGACGTTCTTGGTGTGGACACCAGCAGCAAGACCTGTGATCTATTAGTAAATTTTCAAGTTGTTGCGCACTCTGAACCTACCGTAGTCGGTGCTGTTGCCGATCTTGATAGCCTCAGCCTCGTCCTTGAACTTCTGGACAGTGACGACAGGGCCGAAGATCTCCTCCTGGGCAATCTTCATGTCGGTGGTAACATCGGTGAAGACGGTGGGCTGAATGAAGTAGCCCTCCTTGCCGTGGCGGTCACCTCCAACAGCGACGGTGGCACCAGCCTGCTTGCCGTGGTTGATGTACTCCATGATGCGGTCGAACTGGAGCTGAGAGACTTGAGGACCCTGGAAGGTGTCCTGCTCGAAGGGGTTTCCGACCTTGTTCTGGGCAGCACGCTCCTTCAGACGAGCGACGAACTTGTCGTAAATGCCCTCCTGAACAAGGATACGGGATCCGGCGCAGCAGCACTGGCCGTGGTTGAAGAAGATACCGAAGTTGGACCATGAGATGGCATTGTCAATGTCAGCATCGTCGAAGACGATGTTGGGAGACTTGCCACCGAGCTCAAGGGTGACCTTCTTGAGGTTGCTCTTGGCAGCAGACTGGAGGATAGTACGTCCAACCAGGGTGGAACCAGTGAAAGCAACCTTGTCAATGTCCATGTGGCTAGAGATGGCGGCACCGGCGGTACGGCCGAAACCAGAGATAATGTTCACGACACCAGCAGGGAAGCCAGCCTCCTTGATCAGCTTGGCAGCGTAGAGAGCAGAGAGAGGGGTCTGTTCAGCAGTCTTCAGGACGACAGTGTTACCAGCGGCAACAGCAGGGCCGATCTTCCATGACCACATGAGAAGGGGGAAGTTCCAGGGAATGATCTGACCGCAGACACCGATGGGCTCGTGGCGGGTGTATGTGAGAGTCTCGGGGTTGGTGTCGATGGTTTGACCGTGAATCTTATCGGCCCAGCCGGCATAGTAACGCAAGCAGCCGATGGAGTTGCTAGCATCGACCTTGGCCATAGTGAAGGCCTTGCCGTTGTCAAGGGCCTCAATAGCGGCGAGGGTGTCGATATCACGCTCCATCAGATCCGCAAGCTTGTTCAGGTAACGGCCACGCTCTGAGGGAGTGACTTGGCGCCATTCGCCTTCGAAGGCGGCACGGGCAGCCTTAACAGCGGTATCAACATCCTCCTCGGTAGCCTCGTGAACGGCGATAATGTCCTTCTCAGTCGAGGGGTTGACGGTGGTGAAGGTTTGGCCCTTGGCACCTTTCACGAACTCGTTGTTGATGAACCTAGAAGCAAGCAGCGGTTAGCAGGCGACCCGACAGCGGGGAGGAGGATAGGTCAACATACAGGCCGAGAGGCTGTTCATACTCGGTGACGGGAGTCTTGAGGGTAGCGAAAAGGTCAGACATGATGAGCGGAGAGTGTGTAAAACAAAGGGGTATCTGAAGGAGAGAGACAGGGAGGAAGCGGGGGGGAGGAGAGGTGATAATAAATAGCTGGGAGCAGGGCGGCAGCAAAAGAGGGGAAGGGAGGGGGAGAATTACACCGAAGGCAGAGCTCTTGGGCCGTTACAGGTTGCTCCACCCCAGACCCAAATTATATCATACCGGCCTCCCTCTGAGTCGGCCGAGGATGTTCGCTGCTGTATGATGATGTATGCAGTCGTATCAGCCTGTATGAAGAAGACGATCGTGCGGGGTTCGTTGCCACAAAAAAAACGGCCGCCAGTTACCTGATTGGCAGTACTTGGTGGCTAGAAAAGTCTGGTTCGTCTTGGTATTACCAATCCGTGGCATCGGAGCCCCTCCGCTATGGCGGGGCTCGTTTTTGCAGTTCTGCCGTTTGCGAAGAAACAAGGTCTCCGTCTCGTGGTCTATCTGATACAATAGCCTATTCTGGCTGGAGTACTGAGTAGAGCATTGAGATCCTCAGGTGCAGGAAATAATCTAGTCTGTACTCTGTACTAGGTCTGCGCCCACAAGGTGCAGAAACGCCTCGGCGCCCCTCGTGGTCCTCAGTTTCTCCTCTCCCGACTGGCCCAGGCGCAGGTTACTCAACATGTGCTGACCTCTTTCCCAGGGTAATTCCTCCTTATCCCCGGAAGTTTCTCTCGTGTCCGGAGTTTGGAAAGCTGATAGAGGCGCTGACAAGCTCAAGGCCCCCCGCACTGCGGAAAATTGCGGAAATCTGAGGGATATCATGGATTGTGATGGGAACCGACTATCGCCATACAACAAACACTAACGCCTCTGTGGGGTCAGCACCTACCGCATATGAAACAGATTATCGATTATTCATCTCTCCAGTAGCCACATCAATCCACCAATGTCGCTTGGCTCGCCTCATGCAAAAACACATTTGTCATTGAGAAGGTCTTTGCAGGCGTCTAGATCCATCACTACTGCCCCGGCAAGGCGAAAGCTGTCGTTCTAGGTTATCGATGTTTTCAAGCCAATACAGCAGGTGTTATAGTACTTGGATAGACCTCTTTTCGCAAGCTTGGGACAAGGACTACTATCAAAGTAAGAGGTATTTCATCGATAATTCGGGTATTAGGATAAATACCCCAGACTCAAACACACGGCGGCCATCTGCACTCTAAATTCTAGACAAGCTTTTGTTTCTAGACCAATCCTAGATAGATGTTAGGTAGGCTAAAGCTACTCCAAGAAGGATTATTATTCCAGTCCGCTGGCGCTTTCTGGAGCCCTGTGACTCGCATCATAAGAAGCTTTAGGAAAAGATCGGGAATGTCGCATGGTATGGTCCCTATTCAGATAGCTAAGCAAGTCTGCCCTTGGCTGAAATGTTCTGCCCAACAGACAGGCTTCGATGGCTGACACTCTCTTCTTACTGTCCCACAATTTTTCTTTCCGTGCCAAGAATTGCAAAAGTATTGATCAACCTGGAATTCCTAAATTCTTATACTACCTAATGCCAAATAGTCTATTATGCTCTATGTTTCACGAGGAGGTTTGCCATTCAATCAAGGCCGTGAAGAATGTACAACTGCGACAGAGCATCAGACTAACCAAGTCGAAGCTAGGGGCTTGGTTAGGTATCTCTGGTGACTCACGATGGCTGGCTCTTGCTATAAATCCAGCTTCATGCTAACGGACAACAACAACATACCGTGCAGTTGATCAATATAGGGGAATTATCGAGGTACAGCTTCGAAGAAGTTTGGAGTCACCGGAGTTGGAGGCCATCTCCGCACCCCGCTGTGATACGAGCTCACCGAATCTCCGTCTTACCATCAACCCATCTTCTCAAGATCGTATTCTTTTCAGATCACCCAAGATGCCTAAGTTCTACTCATCGATTTCCCCAGATCTCAGTGAATGGGCTCTGAACCAGAAGGTCTTCTTTACAGCCTCAGCACCTCTCCGCGGCCGCCATATCAACGTATCGCCGAAAGGCCTACCTGATGCCTCGTTCGCCATTCTGGGGCCCAATGAAGCAGCATATGTTGACTCTACAGGATCTGGCAGCGAGACGATCAGCCACCTGCGTGAGAATGGCCGTATAACTATCATGTTCTGCTCTTTCGACGCAGCTCCGCGGATCCTGCGACTCTTCTGTAAGGGCACCGTGATCGAATACAGTGACCCTAACTTTGAAACATACCTCAGGCGCATGGATGGAAAAAAACTCGTAGGGGCGCGTGCTATCATTAGTTTGAATGTTTTCAAGGTCCGTTACCCTGTCTTCCTTCTATGATTCAACCACGAAAATCATGCACTAACTGGCCTCTTTAGGTACAAACCTCATGTGGATTTGGAGTCCCCCAGCTTTCCCTCTTATTTGATTCGGAAACAAATGAGCCCAAGCCTTACTTCAAGGACCGGGATACCATGACCAAATGGGCGAGCAAGAAAGTTGACGCTGGTGATATGCGTGCTTACCAAGAAGAATGGAACAGTCAGAGTCTAGATGGACTTCCAGGTCTTCGGACGGCTATGCAGGACAAGGGACAGAGTATCGCGCTGGCTAAGTTCAGGAATTGGACGGAGTATCATCGGGATGAAATTGAGTTGGTGAAGACGTCGGCTCTGTTGGTGTTTATTGCCATAGCAATTGCGCAGTGGGCTGGCTATATTGGTTTGTGATTGTTTCCGAAGTAGATTAATCATCACATATAACGAATCTGAGCAATTTAGCGAATGATTAAGCCATGTTTATCCTTACTCTGCCTGTTGGGAGCCAACACCACCGGTGGTACCGTACGACTGCAGCGTCACTCCCTCTTTCCATCTTCAATACGGCTTCCCGACCCCGCATCACCAAACCGACAGCCGAGGCGCTTCATCCATGCTCAGTCATGAATCATTCCAATTGCTATTCTTATTGCATACTATCGTTAATGATGAAGTCAACTTATTCAATCGGGTTCTGCAAGTGCCCTCAGACAGTTCGTTCATAGCACGTTGACCACTCTTGTGTCACCCGAAGAACATCACCATCATGACATCTCGTCCAATTCGCATTGCGGGTATGCATCTATCGTATGCGATCAATTATCATCCTTACTAACCTTTTCAGGCGCCTCCGGCTCTGCATCTGACCGGCGCCATGCCATTGCAGAGTTCGCCCGCAACTACCCTCAAGACCCCGTGGACGTGATAATCGCCGACTTCATGAGCGAAGCCAACATGTCAGTCGCTGCTGGACGTCGAGTCGATGCAGAACAGTCACAGGGAAAAGCAGGCTCTGAGAGCTCCGACGTCGCGCCGGGATACGAACCATCTTTTCTGCTGGCTCTGCAACCGGCCTTGGAAGACCTGGCGAAGTATCGTATCAAATTGGCCGTCAACGCAGGGAATACCGACACAGAGGGCCTGGTCAAGGTTGTGACACAGATGATCAAAGCGAAGGGATTAGATCTGAAGGTCTGTCGCTCGTGTTTCTCGTGGTCTCGATTCTCAGCTGATGTCAACGCCTAGGTGGCTTGGGTGTCTGGCGATGAAGTTCTACCTACTGTAAGAAAAGCACTGGCGTCAGGAAAGTCGACTTTCAAGAACATCTATACCAATGAGCTGCTATCGGATTGGTCATTCGAGCCTATATTTGCGCAATGCTACCTGGGGGGGCTTGGAATTGCGTCTGCCTTCGCTCAAGAGGCAGACATCGTGCTCTGCGGACGAGTGTCTGATGCATCTCCGGTTATTGGAGCTGCATACTGGTACCACAAATGGAAACGGACCGACCTTGACCAGCTCGCCAATGCGTTCGTCGCGGGTCATCTAATCGAGTGCAGCAACTATGTATGCGGAGGGAACTTCACAGGATTCAAGGAGCTTGAGAGACTTGGGGAGGACGGCTGGACCAATATTGGCTACCCTATAGCTGAGATATCAGCGAAAGGAAACGTGGTCATCACTATGCAGTCATATGCTACCGGCGGTGCCATCACTGTTGACACTTGTTCGTCTCAGCTGCTATATGAGATCCAGGGGCCGTGGTACTTCAACTCAGATGTCACCGCAATCCTAGACGATGCCCATTTCGAACAAGTCGGGGTCAACCGCGTTGCCCTACATGGCGTCCGCTCTGGTCCACCCCCTCCCACCACCAAGGTCGGCATCACAGCTCGTGGGGGCTTCCAAGCAGAAGCATCCTGGTTCCTTGTTGGGCTTGACATTGACGCAAAAGCCCGTATGCTCGAAGCCCAAATCAGGCGCCTCCTCGCTCCATACAGTTCCAAATATACGTCCCTAAAATTCAGCACGCTAGGCTCTTCCCCAGACAACCCTAGAGACCAAAACAGCGCCACAGCAACCTTCCGAATAATTGCGCAAGCACGTAACGCCGAGGACCTTGCCCCCAACCACTTCCTCCGCCACATCACCGACAACATCATGCAAGGCTACCCAGGCGCAACATTCCACCTAGACCTCCGCCAGGGTTTCCCTAAGCCGATTTTCGAATACTATGTCACTCTTCTCCCTCAAGAGGACATTATGCATACCGTGCACATCTCGCAGAAATACAACAAAACCCTCATCATCTTACCACCACCTGTAACAAAAACGTACCCTGCCCGCCAGCCTTCGCAGCCATTTACTATCAACCCTAAGAAGTGCTTCGGACCGACAAGCCCCGGCCCACTAGGTCTCATTGTGCACGCCCGCTCAGGCGACAAGGGTCCGGATGCAAACTGCGGGTTTTGGGTTCGCCATACAGACGAATACACCTGGCTCCGCTCCCTACTCTCCACAGACAAGATGAGGGAGTTACTCGGCGACGAGTATAACGCCAACTCAGAGCTGGAGATCGACCGATTCGAGCTACCAAATCTGCGTGGTGTACACTTTTTGTTCAGGAACTTGCTGGATCGAGGTGTCGGGGCTACGACGACGGTAGATTTTCTGGGCAAGAATGTGGCGGAGTTTCTGAGGGCGAGATGGGTGGATTTGCCGGTTAGATTCTTGAACCGGGGGAGGCTGTAGGGGTAGCAATACTATCATTATTTTTGGTGCTATCAATAAGCCACTAGTAGGCCCCTTTAACAAGCAGCGAACATACCTACCCATATAAGACCTAGGTGAGAGAAGATGAAAAGAACCGAGTATCATCAATCTGAAGGGGTATTGAATATCGATAATGCAATAAATGCGCGAAGGAGGAAACAATATAAGAGGCGGGCAAAATAGCACCCCTCGGTAGAGACCATACCTATATTCACCTCCTCCGCCGATTACTACTAGGCATCGGCTCAAACCCATCACTATCATCAATATCCTCACTAAGAACACTCACGCTCCTCGTCGTCCGATTCGGCCTCATCGATCGTGTATTACTACTCGCCGCGGACGCCCCACCCCCAGCACCCGCATTGCGCTGACTAGCCTGCGACCCGACAAAATCCAGCGTCATCTGCGTTTGCTTGCCTCGGCCGCGTCGTGCCGCTGCCGGGGCTTGGCCAGCAGTGTTTGAAGACGGTGCGGGAGACGCAGCTGTGCGTTTCGTTTGACGCGTTGCTGCAGCAGTGGGCTTTGGCTTGGGGACAGCCTTTGCTTTGGGGACTGCCTTAGGCGCTGCTTTGCGGGTTGGCTGTTTGACGAAGAGGGCTTGCGAGTCGGAGTCTTCTTCTTCGTCGTCGGATATGATTTCGGGTTCTGGTTCGTCGTCGTCGAGCATGACGACGTCGTCTTCTTCGTCCTCGTCTTCATCATCGTCGGATGCAGCGCGGCGGTTGCGGGCTCGTGAGGTGGTGGGTTTGATTTTGGGCTGTGCGGGTTTGCGGGCTGAGGCTGTGGCTGCTTTTGTGGTTGCTGTTTTGCGGGTTGTTGTTGTTGTTGTGGCTGCTGCGGCTCGTCCTCCGCGGCCTCGACCGCGGCCTCGCGTGGTTGTTGTTGTTGCAGCTGGGCGGCGCACGGAGCCGTCTTCACCGGCTTCTTCTTCGACGGGGTCGCCGCCTTCGTTGTCAGAGTGGATGAGGGCGCCTGGTTGGTCTTCCCAGGAGCCATCGAACTCGGTGTCCCAGCCGTCGGGCTTGGATTTGAAGCGTTTCTTGCCTCTTGTGCGTTTCTTGATACCGCGCGAGAACATGTCTTCCATCTGCGTGCGGTATTTCTCCATCGCTTGTTGGAGGGAGCTTTGGGCTTCTTCTTCCTCGTCCTCGCTGTCACGGTCGAGGGAGAGGAGGTGTTTGATTTGGCCTTCTAGGGATTCGTTGACGAACATTTCCATGGCGTGTTTGTCGTCTTTGTCGATGAACTGGGAGACGGCGTCGCCGAAGGAGTTTTGGGGGAGGATGGAGAGGGATTGCGCGGCTAGGAACTCACGGACGAGTTGTTCGACTTTGACGGTGTCGAGCGTGGAAAGGTGGGAGATTGAGGCTTCGTCGGGATCGTCTGTCTTCTTTTTACCCGCTGAGGCGGTTTTCTTCTTCCGGTGGAACTGGACTACGTCGTTGACGTTGGCTACTTTGCCGACGAAGCGGTTGGAGAAGCGTTGTGGGTTTTCGCAGTCATAGCTACCTCCTTCTGGGGTTGAGATTTCGACGCGGAGCCGGACGAGGGGAAGAGGCACTTCGAGCTCCTCGTCTTCGTCGTCGCGGTCGCCGTGGAGCTCTAGCCAGTCGGCTTTGGCTTCTTCGATGAGTTCTTCGACGATCGTCATGAGGAAGCGGGTGACTTCTGTGCGGTTGTTTTCTTTGCGGGCGAGCTTTTGAGCGCCTTTTTCTTGGGATAGGACGATTTCTCGCATCACGAATGGGCGGACGGATTTGAGCCGGATGGGCTCGCTTTTCATTTCTTTGCCTGTGATGCTTAGGATGGAGACGTGTTTTGCGACTGCTTCGCCGGGGACTAATGATGTTGCGACGGAGGAGCCGGGTTGCATAACGCGGAATTTTGTTTCAGGGTTGATGCGAGGGTTGATTAAGCATTCGTGCTCATGGCCCCAGATCACTAGGTCGAGAAACTCTGGGAGGAAGTTTTCAGGTAGGTATCCAGTCTCTGTGTATGCGTGGTGATTTTGGTGAACGCATATCAGATTATACCAGTCATCCCTCTGGATTGAGGGTCGGAAGAACTTGACTTTTCCATCTCTGAAAGTTCGAAACAACCGCTCGTCTCGCACGTTACTCATTCCATAGAGTGCGAGCTTGGTTCGACCTTTCTGCAGTAGGACGGGCTTGAGCTGTATATTGTCTGACTCTGGCGTCCGTCCATAGTAGTTGAGCAATCCTGAGACCTGGAGGATGTCCAGAGCCGCAAGGTGACCCTCTCCGGATGGATCGTCATGATTTCCGTGAATAGAGAAGATAGGAATCCCGACATTGATATCCATATCCTCATAGTTCACATGGTTGAAGGCGCCTTGAAAGTTCTCACTCGCATCACTGAGCAACTCCAGCTCGCAAGGCTTATCACCCAGACAATTCATGCGGATCGAGCGCATTACTTGGTACATGGATTTTCGAGATGGCTTATTCTCGTGGAACAAATCGCCCGCCAAAAGTACCATGTCAACATCACGCTCCTTCGCCAGGCACATCACTTCGTGAAAGCTCTTCCAGCTATCGTCACCTCTGATAGGGTCTCGCTCATTGTAGCCGACATGGTTGTCAGTTGAGACAAGGATGCGGATCGTTTCCGCCTCTGGATGGTATGAGTATGTTGAAGAAATCGAAGGAGAAGAGCTTACCTACCTCCAAGGCTGGCCATTATGCCGATTTATAGCTTGGCAGTGATCCGAGTGCACGAAAATTGGCTCACTCACCTGGGCAGAAGGTCTTGAGTGCTCAATATAGGTAGGTCTTTGGGGCAGTAGGTAGCCAACCACCGGCTTGTGTAGAATCTGCTGCCTGGAACGACTTGGGCCCCTCAGATCAGCTTCTCATTGAACAAGATCGCATTCAAAAAGTACACCTCTATCTTGATACCAACACTAAAGAAGAAATTGAGTGTGCCTGTCGTCATCTGCAGCTCTCTTTGTGCTGCAGACACGATTCGATCCGCCACGGCGCGTCATCACGTGATTAGACGCGAGAACTCAATTGGGGCAAATTCCGTCAGTCTCCGAGCCTCCCCATCTAGACTTCATCTTCCTCACCCTTTCTCTTCTTCACTCTCCCCCTTCCTCCACCTCCGTGAACATCGCACACCCACTTCATCGAATCCGCTCTCGTCGCACGCTTACCACGTTCTATCCAAACCTCGTTGCCCCGACTGAACCAGACCTCTACTGGCTCAGTCGTCATCGCTTGATCTATTACCCCGTGAACACCTTATATGCAATCAGGGCCTTCTGACGATTTCAACCGTCCACCGTCGATAAATCCGTCTTCTGAACCTCTCCATTCCACCCAGCATGGACATGATCTTTATGGTGGCTCCCCAGTCTCTGACCGTCTCTTTGCAGACGCCGGAGACTCTCCAAATGGCTCTGACTCATCGCTTTTGAACGATCGCTCGCCAGCAGTTGATCAAGTTTCTGATTACGAGAACTCCATCTTCGAGACGTCACGGAATCAGTCGGACTTTGGTTTCATAGTGGTACCATCGGCAAATCAGTCGGGCTTGTCTCTCGATGCATTTCCAAATGGTTCGTTTTGTCCAATCATCGATACTTATAGGATCATGTGTCTAATTTCTGGATCTCAGAGGTTTTAACCCATATTTTGTCCCACTTGCCTCCTCCGGCCTTGTCTTCCATCGCGCTCGTGTCTCGCCGGTTCCACAGTCTCGTCACTACCCCTCATGCCTGGAGGATCGCATTTTCACGTTACTTCCCTGGCCCCTCGGTCTCGGAAGATGCCGAGGACTCCGATCGGTTGACGTCAGATAAACGGTATTTCTCCCGGCTTACAGCACTAGCGTCATGGAGGAGCGAGTATATCCTACGAACTCGTTTGTTGCGATCACTCTCCCGAGGCAAGCCGGCGCAGTTCGGAGTATCGAAGAAGAATGCGGCGGTTCGGTCCGCGTCAGTTCGCAATGGAAGTGCGATCGCGACTTACACGTCTCAGTTGCTGTACCCTGTCAGCCATCTGAACGGTGCGTATGGAAGTGAGTCTGCTAAGAAGGAACCTCTTTTCATCCATGGCGCGTCAGAACAATGCGCCGTGACCGCAAGTGCTCCTTCTACCGTCAAAGCTGGCACTTGGGGCTTGGCCGACCATAACTTCTCCCGCCACTTTGCCGATTCATTCCCGGGTGAGGCTCAGTATGGCCTTGGTTCCGGCGATGTTGTCGGCGTGCCAAACTCAATGGACGTTAGCCAGCCGTATGGTATGATCTATGGTGAGGGTTGCCCTCAGGGGCGTACCTACTACCTCTCGACCGCCGAGCAGCGAGGAAGGTTTCTGGGCCTTCCAAGTGACGTAGGATCACACCCGGAACTCGGCATTCCTACCATTAATCACATTACCACCGCCATTACCTCGGTATGGATTGCGAAATCACCTGAGATTTTGAAGATGACTGGCGGGCTAGTAGGAATGTTGTCTGGTTCCTCATCTGGTATTCTCTCAGCTTTTGCCCTAGGACCCCATCCGACCTATGAGAAGAGATTCGAAAGGGGTCAGGTCACGGCTCGCTGGGTCTTGAGCCCTGGTGTACCTATTGTCTCAATTGCCGTTGATGATAACTTCTCGCCCAAGCGATCTCAGCGTGGGCGTGTATGGGCTGCAGTCCTCAATGCTCTGGGAGAAGTGTTCTATCTCTCTGGCATTCCGCAACAACGCGATCCCATACCCGCCAATATTACACGCGAAATTGCCGATGAGATGGCATGGAAGACGGGACGTACAGCACGCTGGGAGTTAGTGGAGGTCAGCCGACGAATTGCTCGACCTGACCCGTTCAACCGTGAGCTCGTCAACGGCAGCTACAGCCCCCGCTCGTCTTCGGACTCAATGAAGCTCAGCAGCGAACAGATAGCAGCTGAGACGAAAGAGATAGAGCAGTACCTGACATTCAAACCCAAGCACTTCCGCAAGGTGTGCGAGGGGTGGGACATGCGGCGTGACCTCAACGTCGACTTCGCTGGTGGAGATGGTCAAACCTCTGGCGAATCGTTCATCGTGATCCAACGTGGTGATGGAGAGCACGAGAAGGCGGCGATTCGGAGGTATACTCGCAAGCTTCGATCGTCTTCAACGTCTATCTCAAAGCCCTATGCCCCAGTCTCTGGATTCGCTTCCCCTTCGATTTTCGGCGGACCTGCAAGTTATCCCGCCCTTTCCTCAGCCGGAAGCACCGTTCCACCTTCTCGGGCCTCAGCTCAATCCACTGAGCCCGTTTTCTCGTCGTCAAATACTGAATGGTATATTTCCGAACTCAACTTTGGCGGCCGAAAGTCCTTGCAAATCACGACGAGCGCTTTGGATACTTCGACATACTCATTGTTAACACCTGATGAGGATCTCCTCATGTCAGGTAACTCGGATATATCCTCTGCATTCTCATCACCTTTGCCGCATATGGAGCGACCGTCTGGCTCCGAGATACCCGGTCATCGCGGACGTTATATGGCCATTGGCACTGCTACCGGATCAGTTCTTATTTGGGATATTCGCTCGCCTACCTCGAGGAATATTGAAATTGTTAATTCAATTTCTCCGATTCGGACCATCAATACGGAGTCGCCGCAAGTGTCTTGCGTCGCTTTAACATCCTTGTATGTGGTTCATGGTGGAAACGATGGATTAGTGCAAGCCTGGGATCCTCTTGCTTCTACGACTCGTCCGATCAGAACAATCAACTCGCGCTTTTCTTCGCGCGCGCGCCGGCGGTTAGTGCAAGCTGAAGCCTCTGTTCAGGGCATTGGGAACAATTTCTACGCGACAGGTGCTATTAGCCTTGATCCTGACCCAACCCGGTTGAGAGGAATGGTTGCCCTTGGAACACACCTTCGGTACTGGTCTTATAGCTCTTCTGCTGCAGACCAGTACAAGAGCAGTAAGAGGCGACTACGCTTTGGCCAGAGGGGTAGCAATCCAGCAGCCGGTGGACAGCGATTCAACAATAGTGGACGTGGGGCTATCCATGATTACATCTTGGACGAGAAAATGGAGATGGAACGGCAAGCGAAGGCGGACCAAAAAGAAAGAGCCCACCTGAGTAATCGGTTTGGGATTGACCTGCTGGGTCCTGATGTTAGCGAAGAGGAACTCCTTGCCTACGCGCAGTTGTTGAGTCAGGAAGCATACAGTAGTGAAGCTACGAAATACGGCGTCCCGGCGGACAGCTCCGTCATCAGTACCTCTCCCAGCGATACTATCGGCCCCAACGATAGCTCCTTTGCACCTGATGAGCTCTCTTCGGCTTCTTCTCCCTGCAACGACCCTCTCGATGACCTCGACCCGGATATTGCAGAAGCAATCCGCTTGAGTTTGCTCGAAGAAACACCCAGCGCGTCGGAGTCTGCTTCACCTTACCCGATTAAATACTCCATTGGCTCACCGTCCGGTAAGAGCGCGGGTAAGAGCGCGTCTTCTTCTAGCAAGCACGCGGCAGAGAGCAGCCGGCAACAAGAGATCGATGACTTGGATCTAGCCATCCAGCTGAGTCTTGTGGAAACTCATGCTCAGGTGGATGATTTCGTTGACACTGCCGACCACCAGGTGGAAGAATTCCCTTCCCTCCCTGCAGCGTCGCAGTCTCCATCTGGGAAGAACAAGGGAAAGACCCGGATGGTGTGGTAATCATCTGTTAGACTTTTCAATTGTGCTTTAGATCGCGTCGTGTCTGCGTTACGTATATATTATTTCCTACTTAATTGCACTTCTATCAATCTATGCTATTTGCTTCCAAAGTATATATGAGACTGCGTTTCCAAGTCACTACATGAGCATGATATATTTATATATAAAGGACGCTGCAAATATACTCTTCCATGAAACCGCGAGAGTTATATGCGACGTCTAAACAGTGGGAAAATACATATGAATAAGCCAGAACCTGGATAAACACATTGCAAAGACTTTAGCAGATGGATCTTTTGCACACCTACACTGTTAAGTAGCTCTGGGACAGAAAATTAAACATCTTAAGAGATCCATTCATAATCACAGCGAGAAAAAAAGTATACACGCGAGAAGAAAAAAACCGTTTTCTAAAAACCAACAACCAACAGAGATCCACGAGCGAGCCAAAACACAACAGAAATCTCACATACTATGAGAAATCTAGATCATGGCGAGAGCGAAGAAAGTAGCGACAACGGTGGCAAGACCGAAAGGAACAGCGATGAGGCCGGCAGCATCCTCAGGGACGTCCTCGTCGTCATCAGAGCCAGAACCGGAGCCGGAACCGCCGTTGCCAGAGCCAGATCCACCCGGGGCAGTGCTGTTGCCGGGCTCGTTGGACTCGCCGGCGGCAAGGACGCGGAGGCGGACACCGGTGACTTCCTCGCCGCGGTGGTTGTAGATGGTGGTCTTGACGTCCTCGGACTCGACGTCGACGAGCTGACCGGCGTCAACCTCATGGTAACCGTCGTCAATGAGGTCCTGGACACCAGGGGGCTTAGCGGGAAGGGTGAAGTTGCTGCTGAAGGTGCTGTTCTGAATGAGGTCGGAGCTGCAGGTGACGGGGCGGGCGGAGGTTTGGGTGGAGTTGGAGGCGCGGATGCGGTCCATGTCGAGCTTGGCGTACTGCTCCTGGAGGTTCTCGAAGTCAACGAGGAGGGAAAGGGTGCCATTCTTGTTGAGCTTAACGAGACCGTAGTCGTTTTCCTCCTGGGTGTACTCGTAGACGAGACCACCGGAGAAGGCCTGGGTCATCTCGGTGCCGTAGATGGCCTGGACCTCGGTGAAGGGGCGGGGCTGGACTTCGTTGCAGCCGTACTCGGAGAAGAAGACGGGGATGGTAGCGTCGGTCATCATCTCGGTGAGGACGTCGAAGCCGGAGCGCTCGTAGTTGGAGTTTCCGCACCATGAGTAGGAGTTGAGGCCGAAGAAGTCGGAGTGAGAGGTGGGGTAGTCCTCATCCTCGCACATGAAGTAGTTGAGGGTGTCCTCGAGGATGGGACGGATATCAGCGGCGGAGTAACCGACGGGGATCTCACGGTCGAGGTGGTTGGCAATGTACTCCTTCATATCACGTTGAACGGCCTGAGACTCAGTTAGTCCGATTTGTCTCAAGCAATCTACGGCCAGCAATGAGATGAAGCACGTACACGAATGTACCGGGGAACCTCCTCAACACTGTCCTCGTTGATAACCTCGTTACCAGCGAAGAAAGCCAGAGTGTTGGGGTAGTCCTTGAAAGCCTCAATGATACCGAAGACCTGGGTGTAGTACTCCTCGGTGTAGGTCTCCCAGGGAGCAGTACGGTCAATGTAGCCAGGGTAGAGAGGAGAGTTGACGTCGAGGATCATGTAGATACCGGCTGCATTGAAGATGGAGACACACTCATCGTGGTTGAGGCCAGGAGCCAGGTTGTAGATACGGATTGTGTTGACCTAGTCAATTGGTTAGACCGGGGAACGAGGTGGTTGGAATGTCCATAAGCCTTACACCCAGCTGCTGCATGAGAGCAGCATCACGCAGACAGGCATCACGCTCACTCAGAGGATCGGTCTTACCGTCCACAGCGGAAGTACCACCGGGCTGGTAGCTGTTGGATAGAGAACGACGATCAGTACCACCGCTTTCTTAACAAAGTAGGGGGATCGAATATCCCCCAGAGATCTGGATCCTTACTCGACACCGAGGACCTGGAACCGATCGCCAGTTTCACTGTTGACGAAATCCTTGCCCTGGATCTCGATAGGAACGACAGCCTGTGCGGTGGTTGCGAGAGCGCAAGCCGTCGCGAGAACGCGACCGTAAGACTGCCAATAGTCAGTCTTGGAATTTCCTCACGGCGCACAAGCAAGGGGAGCACTGACGAAGACCATTTTGTATGTGATGGAGCGATTCTACGAGGCGCTTGTGTAGTAAATATTGATGTAGATTATTGAACGATTGGACTGGGCTCTTCCCCCGGAAGACCCTGAGTGTAGTTTTGAAGGAGTGACTGCGGTGCTGAAAGACCGGAGAGAACGAGTGTGATGAAATCAATAAATTTGAGTATAAAGAGTCGTTAGAAGAAGAAAAGACGTTGAAAAGGCGATAAAAAGTGAGCGAAAGAGAGAAAGCCAGAGGAACGACGGTGGAGCGAATTAATAGAGGGCGAGAGTCGCCCCTCGAGAGCAACCAAGACAGCGACAAGCCCGAAACGCAAACAAAGTCTGGGCAGTAATCATGTTCAATCCAGGACAGCCACTGATCAAACGAGATACAAAACTAGGGTGCTCGGCGGGGGGATCGCGAGGGACTAGCTTGCCTGAGGGAGTCCACCAGCGATCCACTCCCCTTGGGACCCCTGAACTGAGAACTCATCAATTGGCCCTTGGCGGAGATATCCATGATACTGCCGAGCTGAGGGAAATCCAGCCGAAGATCTTGGAATAAGCAAGGCCAGTCCAATTGGGAATGTGGAAGCCTGGAAGTTGCTGAAGAGTCAAGAGTGATGTTGAAGGTTGAACTGTTGTGGATGGTGAGAAACCTGATCTCGGCAAGCACGTGAGTCCACTCTATGACATAGTGGTAGACATGTTTCACATCCATAAGAATCTATCGTGCGATTTTCATCCTGCAAAACTACAATGTCTAAAATACAACCCAAAACCCTCATAAGGACATCGGGGGAAATGGAGATAACACAGCCTGCAAGTCCCAGCATCCCACTGATCATCGTGGGCGAGAAACCGGCAGAGAAAGGGGTAAGAAATTGGATAGGTAGGCCAAGTCGTGGCGCCGAGAAAAGGCCAAGCCATCCGCCACGTCGGAAGTTGGCCAAGGCGTGATGCAACTATACAGGGAAACGAGATAAAGTGTAGTAGCGGAGAGGTTGTCCACGCCCAGTGAACCATGGCATAATTATAACGTCGGAAAAGCCCAGGGTTGAAAACATGGCCCGGTCACGGCCCAGCGTGAGCCAGAATCACAAGAGAAAGGCGATGGAATGCCAAGGTCATTATGCCGAATAAATGTGGGCGGATAAGGAGGACAAGGCGTGGCGTATTTACTCGACACCATGGTGGTCAGCACTGCCACCTTCCCCAGTGAAAGTGCCGAGCTTCAGGGCAGGATCCAGAGCGACCATCTCAGCGAGAACTTCCAATACTTCCTTGGGAACGGTCTTATCATATATCGAAATCAAGTCCTTGGGCTGGGGGTAGACCTTGAGAGCCTTGTAGAAGGCCAATGCGGCATCGATCTTGTCTGCACCTAAAGTCGGTACGTGAATAGCTGATACGCCTAGCAAGGGAGGCTGATGAACATACCTTCAGAGCAAAGGCTCTCACCCTTGGCAACCTGTCCCATGAAGTATGCCTCCTTCTCCTCGAGGTCGGATGGGAAGCCCTCCTCCTTCGCCTGCTGCAGGACCTGCTTGATAGTTTCGCGCTGCTGAGCTCCTTGAGCTTCCTCCTCTTCTTTGACAGCCCTTGCCAGTCGTCGGTTGTTGCGCTTCAACGCTTTTCGAAACTCGGGATCGGTCTGTCTCTTATGGTCGAAGTACACGGCATAAGCTAGACAAAGAAGAAGGAAGTCAGATACGGGTTGTCCTCTTCGTCAGATGACGTTTGGATGGTGCCTTACCCAAGAGGCCGGTGATGATGGTGCCGGCAGAGGCGACGGCCAGCGTTGAGGCCTTCATGTTGAAGAGGATTTTAAGTAAACACCTGGAGCAGCTCGTAGAATACAGGAACTGTAACTGAAATGATCCAGAGAGGAAGTTCTGAATGGAGCAAGAGGCTGTTGTTTTGGGTTGACTGAAGCTGGCCGGCTTCTCGACGGAAGCTGCGATGCGATAAATTTGATGGAGGTCCTGGATCATTGTTGTTCCGTATCGGTGTTTCTCACCCGCTTGAGCTGCGCATGAGGATACGACAGCTCTCCGAGTCGGGAGAACAGCTCGGTCTCTTTCTCTATCTCAGCTCACGCTGCCTGTCTAAATAATGGAAGGCCGGGGTCTCACCCTCCGCAGCAAAAATCGTCGCCCCCGCCCTCAAATTAGCGCTCCAAAGCCTATTTCCGGTCCGCTACCCCAGAATCACCAGGCCGCCGCATCTGGCTCAGGCACCACCGCTTCCTCCGGCTCAGGTTCGCGAGACTACGCACCTTCAAATCATGCGACGTCAGATCTAGTCAAACGAAGATACTCGACTCGGTTCAATCAAGCTCCTGATCTCGATGGCGCCCCTCCAGTGCCGAGTGTGCCGCAAGTCCCATCCGCCTACGCAGGGTTGAGTCCCCCGCAGGCGAGCAGGAAGCCGTCGACGGAATCCTCAGGCCCTCCGGAGGTTGACCTCAATGCGCTACGGGATCCAAGTCTACCTGTTGATCGATGTAAGTCACAGCATCGCGAGATTACTTTCCTACAAGTTATATACTGACTCGATTCTGTGGGATAGACGTAGCCAACTTGCTCGCAAATGCATCAGAGGACGACATTAGACAGTATCAGCAAAGCTTAAGAAAAGTCAAGAACCGAACATCGACCGACCTCCAGCAGAATGTATACCAAAACCGTACTCAATTCATTCGAATCAGTCAGGAGGCGGACAAGCTAAAGGGCGAGATGCGGACTCTCCGTACCCTGATGGCTGATCTTACAACTGCGCTGGGGCAAACAGCAATTGGAGATGCCCCAAACCCAATGTCTCCTACGACGGATGAGCGGATGTCCAAGCGCAGCAATCGGAGCTCAGTCGCCAACCTCGAGAGCATGTGGAATGTTCAGCTACAGACATTGTGGAAGAGTGTCGAGGGCTCACAGAAGTTCTTACCTATGGTTCCTGGACGGCATATTGTCTTAGAAACAGGCAACTGGGTAGAATTGGACTCTGCAACCTGGAAGCCCAGACGCCCGATTCACCTCGTACTTCTCAATGATCACCTTTTGGTTGCAGCGAAGAAGCGGAAACGAGTTGACCAGTCAAACCCAAACCACCGTGGCCCTGTCCCCACAAAGCTTATTGCAGAAGAGTGCTGGCCACTGCAAGATGTCGATATGATTGATCTGGGTGCTAATCTGGCCACGGGGCATGCTCGCGAAGACGCCGAGGATCGTGGTATTCTTAACGCTATAAACATCCGCGTGGGCTCAAAGCCGTACACGTACCGGCACGACAAACGTAACAGCTCTGCTAAAAGTGATTTATTGGCCACATTTAGGAAGACAGTGGAGGATCTGCGGCGCAACCTCCGCTCAGAAACCGAGGTAGCTCATAAGAATGGTGATTCTCTCGGCTTCATGAACTCGAGGAACTCCGTACTGTACTCCCCGAAACCGGATATTACTGAAAGCACGGAGGACAGACCTGAAGTCCGCATTGACGTTGACGGGAAGCAGCAAAATCTGCGCTGGGTTGACAGCCAGGTGGATGAACTTGACATTGATATCGCCCTTCAGCGGTTCGAAGAGGCAGTTTCAAACATCGATCGACTTAGGAAGCTAGCAAGGGGCTTGAAAGGGAATGCAGTCGCACAGGATGTGATCAACGTTAAAGTCGACGAACGGGCGGCTAAATTGGCTGGGGTGCTGTCCAGGTCATTGATCGACACGTCTTCGTTCCCGGCGACAACAAAGACTCGAGTTACCTGGCTCACTCGGTTAGGGTTCGAAGATCAAGCCCGAGAATCCTTCCTCAAAGCTCGATCCGATGTCATCTCCAAACGCATTCGGTAAGTAATCACCCTCTCTTCCAATCACTATATAGCCATGTACCTGACTTCCTCCTCAGAGCATGCATCTTTGAAGGCGACCTCCCCCTATACATCTTTCAAATATCCTACGTCTACTTCACCCTCATCAAGAACACGATCAGCATCTACCAGCAATGCTTCCCCTCCGTAATGACCAGCGCATGTATCAAATGGGCAAAACACCACCTCGACGGATTTAACGCCCTGCTCACGCGCCAGCTCAGCAGTGTTCAACGTGGCACAGAGCTCTGGAAGAAATGTATCGACATTGTCCACGACCAAGCAGGTCTCCTAGAGGAAGTCGGTGTTGATTTCACAGATCTAGTCGCGAAGGGGCTGGAGATGACGGAGGAAGAAAAAGCGGCTAGACCGGAGATGACGAGGTCCGAGTCGTTGATTATGGGGTTGGCAGAGGCGGCGAAGGAGCAGGCATGAGTTTATGGGGAAAGGGATAGGCCTGGCTGGTCCGGGTCTAGTTATAAAGTATGATGAAACTCTATGTTACTTCTTTGACGATGCTTTTTTTTTCCCCTTCCTGTTTATTAGCGCGCGAGATCAGTTATTTGATACACATTGCATCAAGTTTTCTCGTTATGCCAGTTTTCAAGCAACGAAATATAATGCTTGTTATATATACACGGTCAGTCTTATTATTTTGTCCGCTCCATGCGTACTCAGTCTAAGTTTATCATATATGTAGACAGTATAGTACAATATATTCCAAGGATCCGTCTAGATATTCTAGATAGACCACCACTCATAAACATCCTCATCAACCTCCTCATTCTCCGCATTCGGATCCTTCCTCCGGTGCGCCCTGCGAGCATTCTTGTTTTTCGAAAACATTTTGCCAGGCGTCCAAGCCGCATCCCACACCTTCGAATGACCGAAAACATGATTATCCTTCAAATATCCAAACCGAAAATCAATGGCGGCAGGATCGCTCGCCTCGCCACTCGGCAGCCGTAAATAGTAGCGGACCGTGTCCGGGATTTCTTCACGGACGTGGCTGATCATTACCAGTGCTTGGTTCTCGGAGAGGCCGAAGTGCCGAGGTTCTTGCCGATCCTTTGCGAGGCTATCTGCGGGGAGATGCTTATTTGTGTGGTAGCCCTTGAGGAAGGGGTGGTGTGAGCCGAGGCGGCGCGTGGCGGTGGTGTGGGCGCGAGTGAGTTGGTCGCCGACTTCGAGGAAGTGAATGCATTTGTCGCGCATGGACGCGGACATGCCGGAGAAGGGTTCGTCGAGAATGACTAGGTCAGGTTTGTGGACGAGGGCACGGAGGAAGAGGACAAGGCGCTGTTGGGCAGTGGAGAGCTGGCCGAAGGTGGTGGTGTCGGCGTATTCGATTTCGTAGTCAAGCGGGTAGGTGTTGTATATGTTTTGAAAGGCTTTGGCGGTTTGAGGAAAGCGCGTGCGGTCGATGAGGACGGGCTCTGGAGCTTCGCTGGTGGCCGCGTTGAAATTGGGGTCGAGCTGTGCTTTAAAGAAGCGGATGACGGCGGAGACATCCAGGTCGCGGTCGACATTGAGGGTTGGCTTTGAGAGGAAAGTTTCTGCGAAGGCGGACTCGATGGCCTGGCGGATGGTGAGTTGGCGGGGGAAGAAAGCGTGGATTTCGGGTGATGAATGGCCAATGCGGGATTGGAGTTCGAAGATGGAGATTCCTGGTTTGCCAGGCTCGGGGAGGCGAGAGCGGCCGAAGAGTTTGATGGGGAGGGCGTAGGCCTGTGGGTGGTCGGAGGTGATGAGGGAGAGGAGCGTGGTTTTGCCTGAGCCGTTGGCTCCTAGTACCACCCAGCGTTGACCTCGGCGGACGACCCAGTGGAGGCCATCTTTGGGTACTCCCCGAATTTTCTGCGTCCAGTCGCCGAGAACGACCTTGTCCTCGCCGTACTGCACACGAACGCCGTCCATTTCGATAATAGGCTCGCCTGTTTTCGAAGGCGATATTTGTATCCCGGTCGAGACCTCTGGGGCCGGTTGTAGATCTCGAACTAGCTGTTCATCAAGATAACCTGCTCTCAGATATTTCTTGGCTTCATGGTAAATGCTCTTCTTGACCGGGTCTTTAGTCATCGTCTTAGCCGTTTGTGTGGCCTTGAGCCAAATAGAGATTTTGTCCTCGACATGAGCCCGAGACCCCTGGCAGAGGACCCTGTTGTGATTGCCCACCACTAGAAGATGTGTAATCCAATCTGGGAGACTATCTTGCGGCCGCAGTGAAAGCACTAGCCTGGGATCTGATTTGGTTGCCAGTCGGTGGAGGAGATCTGATATGCTTCGTATAGTAGCTGGATCGAGGCCCACTAAGGAATGTGTTAGTCAACATTTCGTCTGGTTGTGGATGAAAGCTCGAGCTTACTGAATGGGTCGTCGAGAAGTAAAAGTTCTGGCTTGCGAAGCAAAGCCTTTGCGATTCTTGTCCGCCTCGTTTGCCCATTACTTAAGTTCAGGACGGGCATGTCTAGCAGCTGCTCCAACCGGAGCTCCTTGATAACTTCCAGCAGATGTGTGTCATCGCAAACATTGCCATGTTTGTCCTCTTCGAGCGGATTGAGCGAAGTTTGACCCCGGAGGTATTGATTCACAGTCCAGTCGGTCTCCTCTCGTAAACTCTCATAGCGCGCACTCAAGTATGCGCCACGTGTGCCGCCAATTGCACCCGAACCTTCTCCACTAAAACCAATGTATTGAATTGCATTTCCAGGATAGCGCAGCTGGATGTCTTTTTTTGCGATTTCGTCGGTAAGTAGGTATGGGTAGCTCCGAGCGCTCGGCGGGATGGTGATGTACTGGCCGCGCAGGACGTCGAGGAATTGGGTTTTGCTGCCGTTACCAATCACAGCCCAATGCTGATGGCCTTCTTCATCCGGGCCAGAAGATAGGGTGAAGCTGAGTTTGGGGAATAACGGAGGGTTCTGCTCTTTGGCTTTGTCTTCGGCGGTTGGGTAGTTTTCGTAGAAAGTGGCGTCCTGGATGTGAATTAACGGTGGGGCGGCAGTAGAAACGGTACGAAGATAATGGCGTAGAATGCAGGGACGAAGAGCCCTCGTCCGCAGCGTAGAGAGCCTCAGCATGGTCTGCACGCACAGTTGTGCTCAAGTCTTATTGTCGGTGAATTTGTCTTGCGGTCTTCGAAATGGTCCGGTCTCGGCCTGATTCCGAGGTCACGTCACGTGCACTCATACAATGAGTACTCTGTAGTTCGAGAATAATAAGTACTGGGATTTGGAAGCAGAGAGAATTGTGTTGCGGCTTAAGGAAAGGAGCTTGGTGCTGCCTTATACTTGTCTCGGGTGTCTTGTCTTTTTTTCTCTCCTCCAAACTAGCCTCGCGGAGCCTTGGAGATACTCCGGCATACTACTGCGTATCTACCCTAAAGAGTGGTGATGATAGCCAATGTATGCAACACGGATATCTACCATAAACTCCCCGAATCTGACTTATTTACATTATCTTGTAAGCAAGAGTCTTCTATAAAACCTCCTTAGACAATGTCTAGTTGTCGCAACCCCGAGTCTTCTCCGAGCTGATAAGCGCAGTAATTTCCAATGGAAACTCTGCCCTGAGTCGATTATCGCGTGCCGATTTCTCCAAATTGTGGCTCCCCCAGCGCCCCACCAATCCGCAGCTTGGCCTATGTATATTGCCCCTGGCTGCCCCTCTCCATCCGCATTTCACCTTTTTGCCTTTCCATCAACATGTCGCTAGACGCTCTTCCCTCTCTCCCGCTCTTCCTCGAAGCAAAGAAGAATGCGCTGGCCAACCCCGGGAAAATCGCTGTGATCGATACCACCAAAGGCGAGCAATTTACCTTTGCTCAGCTGCTTGCCGATGCCGCGGCTCTGAAGAAGCACATCCTCGAGGAATTGAACCTCACAAACTCGGGAGACTTGGAGGAAAGGCGTGTCGCGTTCTTGGTCCCGAATGGATACGACTATGTTGTTACTCAATGGGCTGTCTGGGCTGCTGGCGGTGTCTGCGTGCCTCTCTGTATGTCACCCCGCAAGTTGGATGTCTCTGTACAGCTAATCATTAAATACCCCAGGCACATCACACCCCGTGAAAGAGCTCTTCTACACAATCAGCGACTCCGACCCCAGTCTCATAATCATCCACCCAGCATTCGCGAGATTTGACGGTCCTCTCCGCGAAAACAGCGCCGACTCCCCACGCCAATTCCTCTCCCTAAACTCCTTCACCGAAAGCACCACTGAATCGCAACTCCCCGAGTTCACACCATTATACTTTCCCGACCGCCGCGCGCTCATGATCTACACCTCAGGAACAACCTCCAACCCCAAGGGCTGCGTCACCACCCACAAAACAATCACCTTCCAAGCGCAATGCCTCATCCAAGCATGGCAATACACCCCCTCCGACCACCTCATCCATGTCCTCCCCCTCCACCATATCCACGGCATCATCAACGGTCTCACGGCGACGCTCCTAGCCGGCGCAACTGTCGAAATGCACCCGAAGTTCGACCCGGCTACGATCTGGTCCCGCTGGCAAAACCAAGGCTCCTCAACTATGTTCTTCGCCGTCCCCACTATCTACTCCCGGCTCGTTGACTACTTCGAGACAAACATCCGCGGGACGGAGCAGGAGGCTGCTGCGCGCGAAGGCGCCAGTATCCTTCGCCTGCTGGTCAGCGGCTCCGCGGCGCTGCCAACACCCATCAAGACGAAATTCGCTACTATCACAAACCAAACACTCCTCGAGCGCTACGGAATGACCGAGATTGGTATGGGTCTGAGCTGTGGTCTTGATCCCGCTAAACGCATTGATGGTAGCGTCGGCTGGCCGCTCCCGGGCGTGCAGGTCCGGCTAACGGATAAAGAAACCGGGGCCGTCATTGACGCTATTGACGTCGACGGTATGATCGAGGTCAAGGGCGATAATGTGTTCTCAGAGTACTGGCGTCGACCCGAGGCAACAGTCAAGGAGTTTACGGAAGACGGGTGGTTCAAGACCGGGGATGTTGCGCGACGAGATGAAGCAGGCGCATACTTCATCCAGGGTCGAGCGTCGGTTGATATCATTAAATCGGGCGGGTATAAGATCTCTGCGTTGGAGGTGGAAAGAAAGCTACTTGCGCTTGAGCAGGTACAGGAGGTCGCGGTTGTTGGAATTGCGGATGAGGAGTGGGGCCAGCGTGTTGCTGCTGTTGTTAAGCAGAGAGATGGTGTATGTACTCCTAACCTCTTCATCCCTTTATCGTCTTTCCTTGAGACGGGGACTTTTACTAATGGACACAGACCGAACCACTGGAGCTCTCCTCCCTTCGAACCCGGCTGAAGGAGGAAATGGCCCCGTATAAGATTCCTACGGTATTGAAGCTTGTCGATAGCATTGAGCGGAATGCCATGGGCAAGGTAAACAAGAAGACAGTCGTACAGAAATACTGGCCTGAGTTGGCTCAATAGAGGAGCTAGATTTGTAAATAGATATAGATATTAAGAGTACATATACATAGTTTGATCATCATAAAGGCACCACAGCTCCCGAGTACAGTTGCAAGTCAGTTGTCCTTACACACATACAGATCCATCCCAGGCATGTCGTCAATTGCGAACCGTTTGATAACATCGTAAATCCTCTTATGGCCACTCCATTACAATGTTGACCCTAGCCCTCCTGCTAAAACGCCGCAACAACCCCATAAACCTCGTCCTTGATTTTCTCCCTCTCACTGCCCTCCTTAACGCCCTTATCAAACGCATGTCCGCACCCACTGACCCGATGCACAACAACCCTCCTCTCCTCGCCGTCCTCAATCGTCCCTTCCCGCCGAATCTTCTCCGCAAGCTGATCCACACTGGTAGAAAGAGAGTCATGCTCTGCAGTGACGAACAGACATCGAGCCGGAAACCTATCCGCATCCGCATAAATTGGTGAGACACGAAGGTCTCTCAGAATATTTCCACCACCAGACTCGGAGCCAGGCTCAGCTAAAGTCGAAGTTCCAAATGGGCTATCAACCAAGTAGCAAGCCCTAACAAACCTCATCAGGAAGCGCGGAACTGTTCCGAGCCCTCCGTGTTCTGGTCTCCCTCTTTGCTTCCTTCTCACACCCTGGGCCTCACCCTCGCTTGTACCCTCCCTCACATCCTCGTCACCTCTCATAGCCTCCAACTCCCCATCAACAACCGGATAAAGCCCCACAATACCCCTAACAATCCCCTTGTCAAGATAGTTAACCGCAACAGAAACCGCAATATTCCCGCCCGAACTGAACCCTCCGAGCCAAAGTCGGTTCAAATCATACAGTTCAGGCTGAGACCGGACCCAATGGACAACAGTGACAAGGTCCTCAAGCGCACATGGAAACGGATGTTCAGGTGCAAGACGGTATCCGACGTCGATTACGGTGAACTTGGTCTTCTTTGCGATGAAGCTGCAGTAGGGGGAATCGAGGCCTAGACCCGGTGCTATGAAGCCTGTGCCGGGGAGAGTTATCAGGACCGGAGTTGGAGTTGATGCCTGGGGTTCGGCTGAAAGGGAGGGGCTCGGGGGAGGGGGTTGTATATGTGGATTTTGATTTTGTGAGTAGGGCTTTCATTGCTTGCTGAAGTGGAGAGATTGGTTGCGGGGATGTGTTCTGTGCTGTCGGGGTTGGGCTTGACAATGTCAAGGAAGAAACGGGCAATGGCGAGGAGGAGGGCTCGGAGGATTTTTGCTAGAAGGAGGAGGGCGAGGCGGCGGGCTTGTTGGCGGAGGGTGGGCATTGTTGATGGATGTTGTGATGATGATGAAGCTCCGAGAAGCAGAGGAGAAGAGTGACAAAGGTACTTAATCAAGTAAGTACAAAACGAACAAGGAGAAATGAAGGGAGCTGTAGGAGGAGGATGGAAAGAAGGCGAGAGCTGTGATATGCTCGGTAATTATCTAGGTTCCGAATCGGGAAGAGTTGTGTTGCGCTCATTTTAATCTGCTCATTCTCTGTAGCTCATATCACTCCCTCCATTAGTGTACAAATTAACGTCATGACTATGTCAAGTTATACAACCGGCGACACTCTTGTCTAACAGTTAATAAATCATGGCTTGACAACGGATAAGAAAGGAAGAGTCAGGTTCTTGAAGAAAGTGACCGACTCGCCCTCACCAATGGTACTCAGCTCCTCCTCTTCCAGGCCGCAAATAGAGGCATAAGATCCATACTTGCTCTTCTGCTTGGTGATGTACTCGGCATACTTGTCAACGGGACAGCTGCGCCCTGGTCCAGAGCGACACGATGGGATGGCTATTATTGTCAGTGACAAATAACTCATCTCAATCATTACTGGAGCACTTACGGTAGACAGCATCGTTAATCAGGATGCGTACATTAACCGAGTTACCCTTACGGGTCTCGCAGTTCAGGCGCTCAAAGGCAATGGTTCCCCTCATAGGGGATGTACGACTGCTGACGTAGATCTAGAAACGATTAGCATAAGCTATTAGTTTGACATGTGCAACCTTACTCTGTTGCTGTCAACCTTTTTGGCAGACAGAGGCTTCTGCTTGTCAAAGACACCAAGGATGTTGGCAAGCTCGTTGATCTGGTTGTCGTGGGTAAAAGCCATGATGAGAGGAGGCAGCTTCTCGGTGCCGTTACCAGTCTCAGTGGTGGTTTCAGGGCCTTCCTGCAGAAGGTCGACGATACCCTGCAGAACGGGGTACATGACGGTCATGTTCTTACCGGCACCGGCACCTAAGTGACCTCGATCAGTTACATTCTCTAAATTAGATTCAAGTGTCCTTACCAGTTCCGTAGTAGTAGCGCAAGTCCTGACGATACTCATACTGCAGAATCTCCTTCTTTGTAAAGATGTCGCAAAATGGGCTAGTGCTTCCGGTAATCTGAGTCTCGAAGCCGCAAAGATACGGGAAAATGCCGACCTGGCTGTCCGTGAGGGTGAGATTACCACGGATCAGCTTGTTCAACCTCTTGGTAATAGGAGGCAAGTAGATGGAGTCCCAGGTAGTGGCATAGTCTCCACCGCTAGCGTCCTTAAAGTTAGGGCACTGATCCGAGGTGGCCAGAGAGTTTCCTGCGGCACCTGTCGCCTTTGAGTCAACGGCGTAGACGTCGCCGAAAGTGGCGTTAGGGCCAAGGTAGCCGCGAGCAAACAATCTGATAATGTTAATTTGGAGCGGTAAAGAGGAAGTTCAGGTTGAAGTACCTCGCGGAATCAATCGTACGCTGGTACTTGTTGGCCCAGAGGAGAAATGGGGTATTATCCTCGTAAAAAGTTGGGTATCGGAACCTCAAATCGGCTCCGAGGTTGTACCTTAGAATTTTAGGCTGGATTGTATTGAGCGATTGATGAGATTCTCACAATTCCTTGTAACCAGTAATGGACAGCTGAGCGATCTGGTCATCTGGATGGCTCAAGACAGGAGCCCAGTCAGACAGGAAGCTCAGAGACCCAGACGCGCGGAAATCGGCCGATTGAATCTAACGTATCCGTCAGCGGGCTGAGGATGAGGGAATCCTTAAGAACATACAGCCACGTGCAAGGCCTGCCACTCAGCATAAGCACCAGGGTCCGGGTACCTGCTGCCGTGGCGGACAACGTAGACAGCCTGATCAACAGAACACCCCTCGGGGACATCTGAGGAGATTTTGTTCACGTTGGGTCCTGTAGTTACAGGTCAGTCTTGTCCTGACATGACAGAAAGTCGGATCAATTACCAGCAAACCAGGGAGAGTTGGCACCGACATGCTCTAGCGGGTCAAACGAGACAGCATAGCTCGCTGAGCTCAGGCTCATCAGCCAGAACAAATTCTGCTTCATCTTGCTCGTATCTTGTTCTTCGCAAGCAATGTTCGAGTGTGAAACTGCTCAGAAAAACCATGCTTCAACAGAGATTATCGAATGCTTTATAGGGTTGCCTCATCCACCCTCTTTCCAGCTGACTCGCTGCGATAACTTGTCTAGCCATCGCATAGATAAAGCAGGCTCCACCAGGTATAGTGCCAGTTGCAGACAGTGGAGGAGATCCGTGGAGGCGTCAGGCACCGTTTAGCCTTAGTCGTCAAAAAATTGATTAAGCGTGCAGAACACGCGCCGTTCGGCGGCCGCAGATCCACCACGTGCAGCTTGGTCAAAGACTTGGTTGAAATTGAGTCCCATCAACTCCGGAGAAACCACGCAGCTCTATCGTCACAGCGGCCTTCTATCCCGTTTCTAGAGTCTCTTCCGTCCCGTCTCGGAGTCTGCATGCGCTCTTCGTTGGCTGAACCCCGTCGGAGTATAAGCGAGGTGACCGTAGCGCAAGTACCGCAGGAGAACTACGGAGTAGAGCAACTTGGAATTTCTTGTCCACTCTGGGCGATGCACGTAGGTAGTTAGTATAACTATGGCCTTGTTTGGTGTTTCGAAGATAGCATGAGAGCGGCGTGAGTGCTCATGAGATGGCTGGCGATGGGACGCTCAAAAAGGAGCCTTTCTCTCCTGGTCACTAGACTTGGTCTTAGAAAGTACATAGAATCGCTTACGAGTACTTAAGCTATCCTTCAGTGATAGTGAGCTGATCGCTTGCTCATGTCGTTTTCCGTGAGTTGCCGCAAGTGTCGTTGCCTCCACAACTTGGGGCAGGCGAGGAAGAGCAAGAGCAAGAACTGACTCTAAGCGGCTTTTTCTTATGATAATAATTCGCAAGATGATAGGAAAACCCACAAAAGTAGAAGCTAAGAAGCCCAAGACGGATTGTCAAGGGATGATGGAGATGGACTCTGGAGAGACCTAGTGCCGATCACACACCCCAGCTTTGTACCTAAATCACCAAGTGCCTAACAGTAGCCGATGTTTGTTGAGAGGAAGAATTGTTCATTGATCTAGACAATTATACATCTCTGATTTCAATTGAAGTTTAATTTGATGATTGGGTATCTTGTATAGTACATGGTCTTAATGATTGACCTGATCCAGCCCTCCAATGCACCACCCAATGCCTTGAACTCCAAGGGGTATTCCAATTCCGATCCCAAATCCAGTCCCAGTCCACGCTCAAGATGCAGAAGAAGGTAAGAAAACAAAAGAAACGAGGAAAACGCCAGAAAACCCAGAGAAAGAAAGAAAACAGAAAACACATCAAACACCAAACCGAACGCAACGCACGCCACACACACACATAACACACAATACACACTTCACACACAACACACACAACACAATACATAACACATAACGGAGTCATCTAGTTCATAAAGAAATTCATCTAGTCTACCTGACAGGCTTATATTATGCCTCGCCAGTCCTACAAGGTATATAATACTGGGTAACTTTTGGACATAACATCGAGTGGCGATCAAACAGAATAAGAACGCAAAAACGTCGTCAACGGGGAAACAAGGAAATGCTCGCTGGAATCTATATCCAAATGGAAAATGGCGCCTTAGACAGGTGCTTAAGGAGCCAAGATCAAAGCAAGCAGAGCCATGCGGCAGTAAAGGCCGTACCTCATCTGTGATTGAAAATTAGCATGCTGGCCACACTGGGGGAGAAGGAATAGACTCACCTGGCGGAAGTAAGCAGCCCGCTGGTCGAAATCAACCTCCTCGGCAATTTCTGCGTTTCGGGGAAGAGGGTGCATCACGATCATATGGCTCTTGGCGTGCTTGAGAAGAGCGTTGTCGATAATGAAGCTGTTCTTCAGGCGCTCGTACTGAGCGAGGTCGGCGAATCGCTCCTTCTGGACGCGGGTAGAGTACAAAACATCAGAGCGAGCGACAATCTCTGGAGTCAGCTCCTCGGACTCGGCAAGAAGCTGCCCAGTCGCGACCATCTGCTGACGAACCTCAGCGGGCAAGGAGAGTTCCTTAGGCGCGACAAGCTGCACGCGGACATCGTAGAACTGGAGCAGCTTGATGAGGGAATGCACGGTACGTCCGTACCTCAGATCACCAGTGAAAGTGATGGTTAAGCCACCGACAGTTCCAAGTTCTTCACGGATGGTGAAGAGGTCAAGGAAGGCTTGAGTGGGGTGTTCGACACTACCATTCCCACCATTGATGACCGGAACGGGGGAGAACTTGGCGGCAACTTCAGTGCTAGTGGGCTCGGGGTGGCGCAGGACAACAGCGTCTCCGTAGCAGCCGAGAGTGCGGAGCGTATCCTGTAGCGTCTCGCCCTTCTTGGTCGAAGAGTGTTCAGTCGAGATGGCGATAGTGCGTCCTCCAAGGCGTTGCATAGCAGCATCAAACGAGGCGGAGGTCCTAGTTGAGGGCTCGTAGAAGAGTGTGCAGAGAAGACGTCCCTTCAAGATATCCAGGACACCCTCACGCTGCACTCCAAGACGCATCTCTTGTGCCACGGTGAAAAGAAGGTGAAGATCAGCCCTGTTAAACTGGTTGACGGAAAGCACGTGCTTCTGCTTGAAAGAAGAGCGAGAAAGCATCTCCAGCAAGGGTGAAGAGGCACGAGGAACTGGAGCATAAAGAGGAGGCCCAAGTTCGTTCGGGCCGGCAAATTGTTCCACGGGCTTGCGTGACAGGCGAGCGGGAGTGCCAGCGATTGAAATCGACTGTCTGCGATCCAGAGCACTCTCTGGGCGTGGGCGAGGAGACAGAGCCTTGAGAGAAGGAGATACAGGAACGATCCTGTGGCCAGACATGTCAGAGCCCTTAGGGGCATCAGACGTGATCTCGCTGTCGAGGCAGGACGTCTTGCCTTGGAAAGTAACACGCTGCACAAGTCCCTTGACACTCTTGCCGCTGAAAGGCGACCAGGCACCAGAACTCTGGTACAGGTAAGGGCGATCAATCTCAATTTCAACAGAGCTGTCTGACTGGTCGTGGAGCTCAAAAATCTTCTTAGGATTCTCATAGAGGCGAGTAATGATATCTTCCACAGTCAAACGACCCTCGGAAACAGCAGTGAAGAGGAGGGGCAGAGCCTCAGGGATACCGACAGCTGGAGATCCCTTCTCACTAGCAAGCTGGAAGGGGATGCTGCCGATGGAGAAAATATCAATGGTGCTGAGATGTTCCCACAAAGCCTTCTGATCTTCAACTGTAGGCAAGAATGTAGCCTCGGGGAAGTCCTCTCGAGAAAGGAAGAGGCAGAAGATGGAAACATCGCAAGTCACCTTGAGGCCCTTCTCCTTGCTGAGAGCGATGAGGTTGATATCCTCCTTAGAGGTAACACTCATGACGTGGATGTTGCGGCTGTGGAGGCTAGCCAGGAGCAAGACTGAGGCCAAATCTGTTGACTTGGCGTCTGTGATAATAGGCTTGCTTGACGGCCAGGCAGCAAAGTGGCTGGTGACAGCAGCAACCTTGCTGATGTTTCCAGAGAGGTGGTTGAAGGGAATGAACAAAGACCCAACCTCACTAGTCAGCTGTCCAATCTCAGCAGAGTTGGTGGAAGTTGCAACAACCGAGAAGTTGTAGTCGCAGAAAGAGCCCTTGGCAGCATTCTGTTGGACAACCTTCAGAGTACGAGCGTCCGTGATAGAAGAGTTGACACCCACGGGCATGATACGGACCATGCTGAACCCAGCAGCAATCGAAGCCTTAGACACAGCTTCGAAGTCACTCGAGTCCGAGCTGCCAAGGCCAGGGACGAAGGCGGCGATGTTGATCAGGCCTGGAAGGATGATCGAACGGTGGCTGGTTTGGTAATCAATGGTCTGTACGTTGAGAGCGAAATGGCGAGCAATGGCCTCGATAAGGATCTTCGCATTCTTGACGTTGGTGACCAGAGGAGTTTGGTAATCCACAGCCATACGACGGGTCCGGTAACCCTTACTCATGTAGTTGGCGGGGCGTCGGAATCGGTTGCTGGAGGGCAAATTGATGTAGAGATCAATGAGATTGTTCGCCAAGTGCTGAGTGAGCGAGTACTCTGACTTGATATCCTCTTCTTCACCGGGGAGAATTTCCAAGTACTTGACTGGTACACCGTGCTCCTTCAGGAAGTCAGCGGTACCAGAAGTTGCGAAGAGCTCGTAACCGACGTCACGAAGCTTGCGGATGGATGGCAACATCTCCATCTTCTCCTTGAAAGAACCAATGGAGAGCAGGATATTCTTCTTAGGAAGACGGAAGCCGGTAGAAAGCAGAGCCTTAAGGTAAGCCTCGTACTTGTCACGACCGAAAGAAGCAACTTCTCCAGTAGACGCCATCTCAACACCAAGAACGGGGTCAGCGCCAGAGAGACGTGAGAAGGAGAACTGCGGGACCTTGACACCAACGTAGTCCTTGGGAATAGACACCGGGGGGTACTCTGCGAAGGGAGCACCAATCATGGCTTTGGTCGCCATCTCGATCAAGTCGACTCCCATAACCTTGGATACGAACGGGAAGGAACGAGAGGCTCTGACATTGCACTCAATAACCTTGATATCATTGTCCTTGGCAATGAATTGGATGTTGTACGGACCGGTGACATTGAGAGCGTTTCCGATCTTGCGGGTGGCCTCTTCAATGCGGCGCACAGTCTCAGGATCCAAGTCTTGCGGCGGCAGGATTAAGGTCGCGTCACCGGAGTGAACACCGGCGTTCTCCACATGCTCGGAAATGAAATGACCAACCATGACACCGTTACGAGCCACAGCATCCATCTCAATTTCCTTTGCATTCTCAATGTACTTAGTGATAACGACAGGATGTTCACGAGAGACGTCCGCAGCCTGATTGAGATAGCTTGCGAGATCATGCTCAGAGTACACAGTGTTCATGGCCGCACCTGACAGCACATACGACGGGCGAACAAGGACGGGATAGCCGACCTTGTTGCAGAATTCGGCAGCCTCTTCGGTGCTGGTGAGCTCCTTCCAAGCTGGTTGATCGACACCAATACGATCAAGCATGCGAGAGAACTTGTATCGGTTCTCAGCACCATCGATCATTTCAGGCGAGGTACCAAGGATCTTGACATTGAGCCGGTGGAGAGGTAGGGCAATATTGTTGGGGGTTTGTCCACCCATGGAGATGACGACACCGCTGGAAGACTCGAGCTGGTAGATGTCGAGCACGGTTTCCAGGTTGATATTTTCGAAGTACAATCGGTCAGCCTCGTCGTAATCGGTACTGACAGTCTCAGGGTTATAGTTAACCATGACAGTCTTGTGACCTTGCTCGCGGAGGGTACGAATGGTCCTGACGGAACACCAGTCGAACTCGACTGAAGAACCAATTCGGTAAACTCCAGATCCCAAGACCATGATACCATGATCATCGAACTTCACGTCATGCTCAGAGCCATTGTAAGTCAGATACAGGTAGTTTGTCACGGAAGGAAATTCGGCAGCAACAGTATCGATCTGCTTGACAATAGGAACGATGCCAGCCTCCACTCGCAAACGTCTGATAGCAAGTTCGTTAGAACTCAAAAACTTCGCAAGCTGACGATCAGAGAAACCAAGCTGCTTCGCCTGGCGGAGAAGTGGTGCCGTGACGGTACTGGCGTTAAGTGTCGTCATGAGCTTGCCAAAGTCGTTGAGACCCTTGAGTCTGCTAAGGAACCACTTGTCAATTCGAGTGAGCTCCCAAATGTCATCGACACTGTAACCAGCAGCCATGGCATTGGCGATGGCGAACAGACGCTGATCCGAGGGCGTTTGCAGTTCACCCTTGATAGACATGAGGGCGCTTGTCTCGTTGAAACCGAGGTTGTGGAAGTCCACGGATCTGATGGCTTTCTGGATGGCTTCTTCGAAAGTCCGACCAATAGCCATCACTTCACCAACACTCTTCATGGAGGAGCCAAGCTGTGTGGACACGCGAGTAAACTTCTTCAGATCCCAGCGAGGAATCTTGACCACGCAGTAATCGAGAGAGGGCTCGAAGCACGCACAGGTGACCTTGGTAACAGAGTTCTTGATCTCGTTGAGCGGAATACCCAATCCAAGCTTAGCAGCAATGAAAGCCAGAGGGTAACCGGTAGCCTTGGAAGCCAGAGCAGATGATCGAGAAAGACGGGCGTTGACTTCGATGATGCAGTACTCCCTGGAGAAGGGGTTCAGAGCATATTGGATATTGCACTCTCCAACAACACCAAGATGGCGAATGACGTTGACAGCTGTCGTTCGCAACATGTTGTAGTCCTCGTCAGAAAGGGTTTGAGACGGAGCAACAACGATGGAATCACCAGTGTGGATACCAAGGGGATCGAAGTTCTCCATGTTACAGACGGTGATACAGTTGTCTCTGGCGTCTCGGACAACCTCGTACTCGATCTCTTTCCATCCCTTCATACTTCTTTCAATCAAGACTTGGGGACTGGCAGCAAATGCCTTGCCACACAGCTCCTTCAATTCCTCCATGTTGTCAGCGAAACCACTTCCAAGACCACCAAGGGCATAGGCAGCGCGGACGATAACGGGGAAACCAATGGATTCGACCACTTGAAGAGCCTCCTCAAGGCTGGATGCAGAGGCGGATTTGGCGCACTTTTCGCCAATGGAGTCCATGCTGCGGGCGAAGAGCTCACGGTCTTCGGTGGTAATAATAGTGTCAATCGGCGTTCCAAGGACCTTGACACCGAGAGACTCAAACTCATCCTTCAGCTGGATACCAACCTGAAGGGCAGTTTGACCACCAAATGTAACGTAAATAGCGTCGGGTCGCTCGTGCTTAATCACCTTACGCACAAAATCGGCGTTGACTGGGAGGAAGTACACCTTATCAGCCAAGCCCTTCGAGGTCTGGATGGTGGCAATGTTGGGGTTGATGAGGATGGTGTATATTCCCTCCTCTTTCAAGGCCTTGATAGCTTGAGATCCAGAGTAATCGAACTCTCCTGCCTGTCCGATACTTAGACCACCACTTCCCAGAATGAGGACCTTCTTGACGGAGACGCGGGGAGCAGCCTTTGTGTTCTCAACCACCGTGCCGCCAGGGAAGTTGACGGGCTTCTGGAGTGCCTCCGGAGAGGCGATGGTGTCCTTGATGGCGTTGATGAACACATCAAAGAGATATTCTGTATCTCTGGGACCAGGGGTGCTTTCAGGGTGGAACTGAACACTGAAAAAAGGCCGGCTGGTGTGTTTGATACCTTCGTTGCTGCCATCGTTGGCGTTGACAAATAGCTCGTGCCAGTCTGAGGGGAGTGTGGAAGAATCGACGGCGAAACCGTGGTTTTGGGAGGTGATATGGCACTTTCCGGTGACCATGCTGGTACAGGGAATGTTATGACCACGGTTACCGAACTTCATCTTGAGTGTTTGAGCGCCGACCGAGCGGGCAATCAATTGATGACCAAGACAGATACCAAAAACAGGGGTTCTCGCCTCCTGCATGGTCTTCGTCAGGTTGTTGACCGTCGTAGTAAGAGTGGCGGGGTCACCGGGACCGTTCGAGACGAAAAGACCATCGTAATCCTTGCCAGCGAGTGTGGGGAAATCATAGTCCCATGGAACGACAAGGACCTCAACGCCGCGAGCGAGCAAGCAGCGCAGCTGGTTAAACTTCAGACCAACATCCAAGCAGAGAACACGAAGAGGGCGGCCGGAGGGGTGCTTGAGGGCAATATCCTCGGGGGGGGAGAAGAGCTTAGGTTCGCGAATTGATACTAAGAGGAGGACCTTGATTAGTCGCGATCATTGTGAAGGGGACTCCAAAATTAGCGCTCACCTTCGGCCACTAGGTTCTTCGTGTTGGGGTCAACCCAGTCAATTTGTTCGAAGGATGACTTCCAGGTATCCTTAGCCGTGCTTGCGTCGCTTTCAGCAACATCGGCCTTGTGGAGCAGCATACGTCCGAGCATGCTACCCTTCTGACGAATGCGCTTGGTAAGCGCACGGGTGTCGACACCATGAATGGCCGGGACGCCTTGCTCCTTGAGCCACTGTCCTAATGATGACTCTGCAAGGAAGTGAGAGTAGTTCTCTCCGGCATATGTTGCAACAACCAGAGCAGCAATATGGATCTCAGTCGACTCGAAATGCTTCGGTAACGTCTTTAGCAGTTCGTCCATCGTCTCTCGTGAGGGCACACCGTAGTTTCCCACGAGAGGGAAGGTGATGACGAGGATTTGGCCGCGGTATGAAGGATCCGTGACGGATTCTGGGTATCCAACCATACCGGTCTGGAAGACCAATTCACCTGCGACGCTCTTCTCGGCACCGAAGTTGTAGCCCTGGTAGACTGTGCCATCCTCAAGCTCGAGGGCACACAGTCTCCCAGTACTGCCTTCGATTCTTGAGGAAGCAGGAGGAATGACAGCGCCATTGCCAGTTTCCATGGACGGAAGCGGCTGCAATTCCTTGCTGATAATGTTGTAGGCGACAGCCCCTCCAGCCTGAGGGCTCGAGGGAAGGGCTGACTCCTCGTGACCGGCGGTCTCAGGCATTGTTGGCAGTCGTTTGGTGGGGGTTATGGAGGGGAAAAGGTCCTCTCGGGGACAGTGTGGCAGGATATTCACTCTACCGTAGCATCAGCAGCCTCCAAAACTCTCCTTGAGCGACAATGGAGGACAAAGAGAGGGGTATATTTGTTTGCTGCTTCTGCACGGGGAGGAATATAGGAAGAAGAGGGAGGAGGAAGAAAAGCTGCTCGATGGCAGAATAAAAATTTGCCCTGTGTACGGCGGGCAGCTGAAGCTCTCTCATTGGACAGCCTTTCACCGCCGCTCACAAAAAATTCTTTCTCCAGGGCTCCGATTTCTGCAGCTTTCTTCCAATGGAATTACATAATTTGAGGGCTTTTTTTTTACTAGATTTTACCCATTAGGTACCCGTTGGAGCCGAAAGTCTCCTTTCAGCATTCGCTCTATTGTATATTTGGTGCATGTACTCAGCTGGAATGTTTCTGGTAGTCAGAGCAGTACTAATATCGAATGGTAACACCTCTCAAGAGCAGGACCGCCGGACTTTCTACCTATCGTATAAGCTGGAGTTCGGGATGGCTAACCCTGGTCGGTAGGTATCAAGCTACTGCCAGATGCGGGCTCGTAGCTAGACATGGATTCAACAATCGGAGTCTTGGCTGGGTATTAATGCCGTTGTCAAGTAACATCCGCTCAAGCGCAAGGTGAGGTCTACCCGTAGTTTGATTTCAAACGAAAACCTCCGAAGTAGGCTTATTGGAAATGGACCTTGAGGTCGCAGCATGCACAATTACGTAGTTGCCCACTGATGCCAAGGTAGGAGGTAACGTGGACGCCACCTAAAATATATCACGGTGAACAAAGACTCGAACCTCAAATTCAGATCCTTGCAGTCAGCAATAAGATACACAGCCAGCAAGTAAAGCACAAGGAGTTTTGAGATTATAAAGTTTCTCAGAGGAGTTGTATAACATTAATTTCACGCGCATTGGGCGGCATCTCGTTGGATTAAAGACCTAGTCGATTTAGCGCCATGTACGGCAAATCCAGATGCTCAGATGATGGATGCCCGTGCGTCTTATCGCATAAACTGGATTCGCCACAAATTCCAACGGCTCTGCGCCAGTGCGCACCAGCTGCAGCTGCTCCTTGGAAAGCTTCACAAGTCTCAAGATCTCCCCCTCCATTCCCTACGCCTGCAGCCTGCGCGATTTACTCCCGCAAGTCCCCAGCTGCCCCAGAGCCCCAATGCCTTGCCTCCTCTCTCACTCTTGACTTTCGAGTACCTTTCTTCCGCTTTCTTTGTTTTGCTCTCAGCCGCGATATCACGGATTTTGTCTCAGAACAACCACATTTTACATTTCGCAATCCTTGACCTTGGGTATGCGGTGATACTCTACACCCGTCCTTGACGCTGGTATGTAGGGCGTTTTCACACCATGCTCGCTTCTCTTCTTCGGCCCAAGAAGCGACGAGAGTACGCGCATAGCTCTCTATTTCCATCTTTCGACACTACCGATGAATCGCGACGACCGTTGTTGAATCACGGAAGTCAAGTTACGGGGTACACTGCAATTCGTGAAAGACAAGCCGACAATGACGGAACCGAAGACGAGAGTCTCGTGGAGGACGAGGACGAAGATGCCGACAGGGAAGACCGGCCGATTGAACCCTCACCACTTCTTCCCATATTCTCGGCTGCTCACCTCGGTATGATCTATCATTCTATTGCAGCTTGCTTGAACAAAGTTGACTTTGTGCTTTTTTCTCACCAGACATCCTGCCCATCTACGACATCACACATGCAATCCGATCTCTAATTATTTCGCGATGCGAGACCACCTTAACCTGGGACCAGCTCCGCTCGCCGCAGATTTCCCAATTTTTGATCAAGCCGATCCAGCAGAAAATAAAAGCAGTACACTTCTCGAGGGCCACTCTGTACGCCCTGTTGACAAATTGCCTGCAATTTGAGAGGGAGGTTCATTTGAACCCAGGAAATGCCGGCACAAACCATACCAGGGCAATGGTGAGCGAGCTCCTTGCGATCAAGCTGCTCAGAGACTACACTACGCGCGAGTTGATTGATGCCCTTTCGTACGATTTCTATCCTCTCCAGGGCCAAAAGGCAGAGGATAGTAAACATGGTTACCGCACCCCGGGTCGGGTTTCTACAGCTGGGGGTAAACCGCTGCCTGGAGTTGCCCGCATTTCGTGCCTCGAGATAGCCATTCGAGCCCAAGCGAAGCGCTTTTTAGCTCATCCACTTGTTGTAAAACAGCTGGAAGCCATCTGGGCGGGCACGATTGTTTTCCATTCAGCAGCAGACAGCCTCCACCGCGCATCAACCCAGGCTAGCTTTGCCAAAGGGGCAGGATCCTCTGCCACTGCATCTAACATCAATGCCCCGCGGTTTTCGGATAAGAATATATGGTCCGGAGCATCAATAATGCGGCGATCTGTCACCCTTTACGATCCTCGGCATGCCTCCCTATTCAAGCTCTCCCGTCTGAGGGTACCTCGCTATAGGCAGTTTCTCTCGACACTCTCTTTCGCTGTGCTTCTAGCTCTGTTCTTAGCAGTACTACAAGAACGAAGTATAGAGATCACCTCTTTGGAAATCGTGTTCTGGTTCTGGAGTGCCGGGTTCATGCTGGATGAGATTGTTGGCTTCAACGAACAAGGCTTTAGCCTCTACTTAATGAGCTTTTGGAACGTCTTTGACCTCGGCATACTGGTTCTCCTATTCTGCTATTATTGCATGCGCCTATATGGAGCTTTCATGCCAAACATGCAGAAGGAGGCTGTCGCAGAGAGGGCATATGATGTACTGGCTGCGAATGCGATCCTACTTTTCCCCCGATTGTTCTCGATATTGGATCATTATCGCTATTTCTCTCAGCTGCTCATTGCTTTCAGGATAATGGCCTCCGACCTGGTGGCAGTTTTCGTTTTGATTATTATTGCATGCAGTGGATTCTTTGTCGCCTTCACTCTGTCATTCGGCAGTGGCCAGGATCAAACTCCTGGGTCAATCGCATACGCATTGTTCCAAATGCTGATGGGCTTTACTCCCGCTGCATGGACGCTTTGGGATGATTACAACTACCTCGGGAGGGCGATATTGACCGTCTTCCTCTTCATTTGTCATTTTGTCGTCGTCACCATCTTGATTACGGTTCTCACGAACTCTTTTATGAAGATTGTGCAGAACGCTGACCAAGAGCATCAGTTCTTGTTTGCTGTCAACACAATCTCTATGGTCAAGTCCGATGCACTTTTTTCATATGTGGCTCCCACGAATATCTTCGCTTGGCTCATTACTCCTCTCCGGTATCTGATTCCACTCAAACAGTACGTACGAATCAACCGTACAATCATCAAAATCACACACTTGCCCGTCTTGTTTACTATTTGTGCCTATGAGAAAATGATTCTCTGCCCCCAGATCATCGATTCTACGGACCTTATTGATTCGCCTGTACGCTCTGACCCTGAAGCCGAGGGACGCACTCGTCGTCGACTCAGGGCTTTGAGCTCACGCGCTCCGAGATTTGTACGAGAACCATCAGTGGCGACTTTCCAGAAAGACCGTGCCCTCCAAGAGGTCTTCAGAAAGCCGTTTCGTGGAAACCCAAATCGAAGCCCGGTGCGAGATATTCAAAGGCAGAGTAACCGTCTAGTCAATAATTGGATGCAAGACATGGGTTCCGGACCAGTTAATCCTCCAGATGAGCAGGACTCTGATGAAGTCGACCGGCTGGAGCGGCAACCTAATGGACGATTCCCGATTCGACGAAAGCAAGCTCGAAGCCTACGCAATTTTACTGATTCAGTCGCCTCAAATCCCGAGGAGCATATGCCCCACGCTGTATCCTCGCCAGCCACACCACGCAATGGGAGGAGTTTCTTATTGATGAGGCCGCGGCGGCTATCTCATCACACCGACATTGAAGGTGATAATGAGCTTACAAGCGATGACAACGGAGCCTTGACTGGGCATCAATCAGACTCCAGAGACTCTGACGGGCAATCAAAAGCCAGTGATAGCGGTCTGGGTAAAGCGACTCCGAAATTCTATAGCTCACGTCCCTCCACAGCAAAACGAAAGTCCCGCATGAACAGTCCGACCAGGTTCACTCGGCACCACTCACGGAATCCATCTGGTGCTACCATCCTCTATGACCCCATTTCATCGAGCCATGACGGTGAGGGTGACTCCGCTTCGACCTCGACTCGACCTGTACCGAGAATTTTGCCAAGTCAAGAGTTACGGATAGCATCTGCTCAACGGAATACCCTTGAGAGGAGGCACAGTTTAGACAACGGACCAAGCCCAAACGCACATAAGTCCAGATCTAATCCTATGTCTGTGCCGAATATCGCCAAGTTTCTCGGGCCCAATCACGGCTCATGGCATCACGAGGCTTCTGTACTTGAAGGTCTTGGTTCAGATCTGGGAGATGGAAAGGCAATCGCCAATGGATTCGTTGGAGGTGCACCATCGAGCTTTACCACCCAGATGGCATATGCAACAGGCGGCATGAGACGCAGAGGAAGTCCACACGGAAGCCAGGATATCCTCGGTAAACTCGTTCTAGCCCGGATGAACAACATTGAAGAAGGATTCCGCGAGGTCATAAGAGAAGTCAAAGATCTTCGTTCCACTCGTAACCAGAGTCGAACCGATGAGCAGCGACCCGGCCAGCGTGACAAGCGACGAACAGACAAGAAAAAGAAACAAACAGGTTCTCGAAAGACCAAGACGAGCGAGGGCACTCGTAGTACGGAACCAACTCTGGCCTCGTACGAAAACGATTCTGCAACCGATCAAGAAAATGATGTATAACAAACGGCTTTATGCTTTGCGCTGCGCGACAGTGGCTCCCTGGGCCATACTATTGGGCGGTTGTCTCACTATGATCTACGGCTTGTGTCATGGCGCTGCTAGACGGCGAGATAGCAAATTGTATTATAGACGATGATATGAATCTACGCATTGAACGACTTCATTTTCATGGTACTATCGGTCAACCGCCTAATTATTCAAATTGCAAGCTCTAACATTTTCGCCTGACCTTTTGGCTGGTCTAATGGCGTTCTGACAATCTGATTAGCCAGTTCTGCTGACACTGAGCTGACCCGGGTGTACTTTGGAATAATAGCACCGAAATACAGCTCGAAACCCGTGGACAAAGCAATTGTTTGTTCGAAGTAGTCGCTGTGAGTAGGTTGCCAACGAACCAATCACTGATAAATTTGCGGATTAACTCGAGACGGGATACAGTGATTGTTCCCAAAGTAGGCAGGCCGTGTCACATGAGAACAGGCAGCAAGCGGCCTGATATTCACTGCAAGGCTGAGGCTGACGTCGAGTAGTGAACTTGGAATGATTCACAGTCGGGCCAATCTCTGAATCATTACACTGCTCTTCATCGATATCATCAGCCTCATTGACACCTGGCTACCTTTTCTTCATCATCTCATCACCCCCTCCCGTCTTCTGGGAGCTCTTTATTTCAAATTCTGAAACTGACACCATTAGCTTCTCCTTTGGATGGTCGCTTGCTCAACCATCTTGGTTTCTTGCAGAGCCTCGCCACCCCGCCCCGCATTCATATCTATACGGTACTTACTGCCTGCCTAGGTACATCAACCCACGGCTATCACCGGCGGGTCTGTTTCTCAACCATGAGCGCTTCAGAGCTTAAGTCGCTTCTTTTCTTCGAAGATGCTGACACCCTCGCATTCATCGATACAATTTCTTACAAACCCACTTGGTCTCTGCAACCAAATTCGATTCAGTCCATCGGTCACAGAATCCACAGCGAAAGTCTCCTGAGAACAGGCTCTCCTGTTCTCCAACAACTGTTTGAGCCAAAAATCCAGGAACGGAATATCAAGCGTCGCGGGGGACTACCTCAAGGCATAAAGTATATTATCGATCTCACGCCTTCCACAACCGAAGATGATGCAGTTCTCCTCTTGACTGAATTGTCTTGTCCTCTTGGAATCCGCACATGGGCCCAGTCCCAAGCACGTTGGAATCTTCCTCTAACTTGCGTTGGTGGAACTGATGCGCCTGAAGGACACGACCTCACCAATTCCCACCCAGGCTCTCTCTTGTCCGAATACTCTCCCTCCAGACACCGCGCTGGCATTGTCCACATTTTGCGAGTCCTGGAAGGCCTGCCAGTACAGCTAGATACCCCCTGCAAGCTTTGGACTTTCTTTGCTGTAGCGAAATTGTACGAAATCGCGACGTTGCCTCGGATCAGCCAACCGATTACGACATGGATCTACGAGTCGAACAACACACGCCTGATAGAGATGCACCCAGAGGTCACCTATCAAATTGGAAAAGGTTTACAGTGCCCGCACCTCTTACGAGACTCATTCACAGTTTTAGTCGGAGAGGAGGCTTTGCGTCTACTTAGAGACGGTGGTGCGCCTTGCCCGAAGCAGCGACAGGTTACCGTCCACGGACGCACGCAGGAAGCCTTATTAGACGATGATGATCTGCAGCGGGTACAATACGCGGGCGAGTCGCTCCTGGCTCGTGCCCTGGAAGAGTTTGTTGATATTGCCGGGGCTCAAATGCACTGGCTCGAGTATTCCTCTATGTTTCGAAATGTTTTCAATTACCAGCCAAAGAGCGAACATGAGCTCAAGATTGTGAACATCCTCCTAGCTGTCTTGAAAGACTTCGCCCGGGCTTGCATTGTTGTGACTCTGGCTCAGCAAAATCCAACCCTTCCCGAAGTTAGCCCCAAAGCTGAGCCAGATGACGGATACCCCACAAGCGAGTTCTTCAAGGTCTATGGCTCGTTGGCTCTAGTGGAGCGCATCTTGACAAGGTCGTTCTGGAAACACCTCATGACCAAACCAATTACCCAGCATGATGGGAGTTCGGGGTTTGGTATACTCACATTTCAAGAAGCCACTCTTGCCAACCTTGGCAGAAACATAGGGGCATTCCGAGGTCAGCAAGAGGTAGCTCTCAGGCACGTCAATGCCGCCGAGCTGCATAGCAAGGCAAACCAATTTAACGTCCTCCTCAACCCTGCAATCTACCCGCCTGGCCTTAGTCAAAAAGACCACGTACCCAAATCCAAAAGCGGAGCTCATATCTTCGGCGTTACAGGATACTTCTCTGTGTCAGCTTTCATTGAAGAAATGCGATACTATCTTTCAGTCATTGCGAGAAGGATGACCCAGTCAAGCCGACCTGAAATTGTCTACGCGATAACAGATACCCTCACCTCCCTGACGGACAAGGAGTTCAGATTCCTCCCTTTATGGGCTGATGGATGCGACGACGGTACAGGGGGTGTTTTCGCGGACCAAATTCCATTTGCCGACGCTAATGGGTTCTCGGCTCCGGGGCCTTCAATTCACACCGGCAGCACTGCGCCTTCCACTGCTTCGTCTGTTTTCTCATTCGCAGAGAGCACAGTCCACGGTGCGTCACACAGAGCAACCGAAGGCTTTGCCAGTGAAGTCGTATCTATCAACTCAGACGCACTGTCTGATATAGGCGATGATAGTGTTGCTGAGGCCTCGAAGTATCAGAAAGTTGGGGACGAGCTCTCTTTTACCCTGGACTCATCGGTGGACGGTGACGATGACAATCCTTTCGATAGCGATAGCGATGACACGGTTGTCATTGGCCATAATGATCTGAGTGAGCCTGGAGATGTAGATATGAAGGAGAATAATGTTCAAAATCTTCCTTACAGGGAGAAGTATCAGAAGAACATTCATGCGTGGGTTGATGATACAGTCCAGGATCTTCCTATCAGAGACAAGAATGTGGCCAAATGAGGAGAGTCTTATCTCAGATTATCCCGGAAGGAAGATACATCGAATTACTAGAGCTTATTCATGCCAGATAATGGATCTAGCTAGTCAACGATAACCACCTGACGAATGTTTGTTGCAAGACATCCATATCTATACGTACCTAGGTAGCGCGTATTTATCATGTGATCCAACCGAGCGGTCTTGGCGCTGCCGACGTCACGGCGGAAACAGAATCTAGATCAAACCTCTGCCTAACCTGAGATAGCTCCCACGATCACTCATTTCATCTTTAATCATTTTCCTAGAGCTTGCTATCGTAATTTCTGATCTGTGGCACTGTCTTCCTGCTACAAAAACACCCACCATGGCTTCCTCATCAAAGCCAGCAAACTTCCTGCTCTAGTAGGCCCCCAACCTCTCGTTCCCCGGACTTCTCCATGCCCACCACCATCAGATCTCTAACACTCACGGAGCCACGAGCAACAAGTCAATTAACATCCTCTTCCATACAGCTCCTGTATTGCCCATCGCACTACAATCCTCGCCGAACACTCTGCCCCAGGCTCCTCCTCATCCGCCGCCTCCTCTCTCGCCTCTATCATTCTCCCCAAAATCAGCCATGATCAATCTCAAAAGCTCACCTACACGCACGAGCGCCTTTTCGTGCACTACATCTCCGACTCCCCCAGCGGGCCCCCCTCAACGTCATCCACCTCCGCTGCCAGCGAACCGAGCTCCTACGCACCCCTAAGCTACATCGTTGTCGCGACCGCCGAGCAAGGCCGGCGCATTCCCTTTGCGTACCTATTGGAAATGAAGCGGAAATTCCTCTCGACCTTCCCGCCGTCGAGCACGGATTTCGGCAGTCTACCGGCGTATGGATGCGCGAGCTTCAACCCGGAATTGAGGAGTCTTTTACAGACATTTAATACGGCCCCGCCGGCGGACTCGCTTGCGTCGGCGAGAAAGGAGATTGATAGTGTGAAGGACATCATGACGGAGAACATCGAGAGGGTGCTGGAGAGGGGCGAGCGGATTGATTTGCTTGTGGATAAGACTGATCGATTGGGCGGGAGTGCGCATGACTTCCGCATGCGGAGCCGGGGACTGAGGAGGAGGATGTGGTGGAAGAATACGAAGTTGATGGTGCTGTTGGTGTTTGTCGTGGCTTTTTTGGTTTACTTGTTTGTCGGGATGGGGTGTGGATTGCCCGGCTGGGGGAGGTGTATTGGGTGAGAGATCCTTCTCTGACTTTAGGTTGAAGGCCGGAGAGCCATATGATGATGGGGTTGGTTTGCTCAGCAGCAAGGAGGTTTCTTTCGTGCCTTGACTATGGCTTCTTGTCTTGTCTTGTCTTTATCAGCAGTTGTAACGATATGAACGGATTCAAACACGACAGCATCCAGGTTGGCAGTTTGTACATATAGCTAGGTTTCAAACATTTCATACCAATTTGCTTTACTTCTGGAAGAGTACACAAAGCAACAATTCATCAAGAGACGGTCCCATTTGATAATCTAGACTATATACGAGTCCCAAGAGAAGCTGGAACAAGATCTCCTACGATACAGAACGTCGAGATGTGCATGTATCTCACTCTCAAACCCGCGGCGTCCTTGCTATGTGGTAGCTCAGGGCGGGTCTGCAAGCGAGGCAGAGTGTTACCGGACGTATCCAGTTTCTGCGATTCCTTCTACGCCAACCGTATACCTCATCAGTCATGTACGGGATTGATGAGGAGATAATTTGGCGGGTTGTTGAGAGGGTTTCTCCACGAGACTTTGTAATGAGCACTTCCATTTGCTTGCAAGGAGGTTCGGGCCATAGGCAACAGTCCATCATCAAGGACTGGGCTTGGTAGGTGATTCCGTTCCTGAACCTTGGTAAGGTGAATGAACACAGGAGATCCCATGGTGAAGTATCGAGTTTCGTCAGGTCAAAGCTGGTTGAGATATGTTTTGATTGCAATCATATTCGATCCATTGCTGGTGTCGTTCTTGAGCCCTTGAGGACAAACTCAACTGATGTGGAGGATGAAGAAAATCTGGCGGAAAAACACAACCTAATAAAAAGAGCGTCACATGATCGCTCACTTGGAGATCTAGCTTCATTCGGCTTGACCGTCTTCTAAAACTAGCTAGAGTATTGCTAAGTTATAGTTCAAGGCTGACTAAGTCCTGAAAAGGATGCTTTGTCGCGTCGTCTTTGCGCTGGTGAGGAATTTGCGTCATCTCAAAAGCGCTACTAAGGGAATGGAAGTGAAAAGTGTCTCATTGCAGATTAGCTACATAAGAGTCTTATATGACTGGCTTTTATTCCATCGGAGTTCCGCGATGCGCAGATTCGCCGGTTCCTCACTTTTCATGTGAAACGGCCAACCCACCCACCTCCGCGGTGTTGGCTTCTCACTTACAACATGGCCGATGAGCAATTCCCGTGGCTAGATTGGCCTCATAACTACTCGTCGCAGAATAATATGAACCATAATGTTCCGCGCGCCGAAGAGAATGCAAACCCGCACTGGAGAAGCCCTTTCTACAACTCGGCCTCGAATACCGGATCAGCAGCCCCGAACCAGAATGTCCAGATGCAAGTGAACAACCAGACCGACAATAACACCCAATCTCGGTATTATCCACCGTACCAGGGACAGGAGGAATCATACGTGCGTCTGGAGGACGTACTCCCGTATCCATCATACCGGTGGGGACCGCCGCCGACTCGCGAGTACCAACGGCCGACAACCTTTGCAGAAAACACCTCAGGAATATCGGCTCCTTCGCTCCACCAGCGATCACCGGAACGACCGGCCAGTCGTCAGCTGCCAGCTCCGATGTCACAAGCAGGGTCAGGGGAGGCGCACATCGCGAACGATGTGTATGGCCATGAAGCAAAAAGGCGTCGGCTAGACCCGCCTGTTGCCTCACAGGCTCCTCAGCAGACCGTGCCGCAGACCGTACCGAAAGTTGCCTCACCTGTCTACTCTCAAGTTCGGACGCAGCCCGTAATGCAAGAGACTCAACCCGGCCCCCAGTACTCATATCTGTCAACAACAAATCTCTCTCAAGCGCCCAAGCAACCCGCGTTGCAACCGGCAAAGCGGCCCTCAACACCGAGCGCTCCACAGGCTGCTGCGCGACCAGTTTCTCAGTACTCCGCACCGGCTCGGCAACAAGCTAGAACGCAGGCACCGGCACGTACTGCGTCTCCGGCGACCTCTCAGGTTCAAGCACAGCGCGCTCCACAGGCAGCCGCGCGACCAGGTTCTCAATACGCCGCGCCAGTTCAGCAGCAAGCCAGGTCGCAAGCACCAGCTCGTACTGCATCTCCGGCGACCTCCCAGGTTCAGGCACAGCGCGTCCCCCAACACGCTCCTCCTGCCACACAATCGAAAGCTCCTGCACGAGCGTCGTCAAACGCTAGTCCACAAACCACCACCCAACAAATCTCGGCGCATAACTCCCATTATGCTTCGCTAAATCATGCACCTCAGGCTCTTCCGCAGACCGTCGCGCCTGCAGACACACAGCTCACACCACCCTTGACGACTCAGCATAGTCCACGGCCCATTTCGGAATATGCCTCACCACCAACACGACCGCAGTCTACACTCTCTAATTCCTCCCAAGCTGCCGCACAAGTTGCTGCGCAAGCTCTTGCGACGCCCCCAACCCAACATAAATCGCAGCAGATGGCAAAACCTGCTTCGAAGCCAGCATCCAAACCGGCATCCAAACCCGCCCCCTCCCAGACGACTACTCAATCTACGGTGCAGCCTCCCCCATCACACTCTGTTCCACGGCCCGCTACACAATCTGCAACACCGCCTGTACAACACCACGTACCACAAAACTATCCATCCCAGAGACCCCCTTCTACACAAACAGCTGCCTTGGGGTCGGCGGCGCCACAGTCTCCTCAAACCACGTCACAGACGGTACAAGCACGGCATGGCCACCCGCCACCAGCACATGGCGGCCCTAGGAACTTTGCGGCATATCAATACCAACCTGTGAACACTGCAGACAGAACGCACTTGAAGCGCCAAATGGGTATAGCGACCCATTTCAAGGAGACCGATGCCGCAGAGAAACTTACTTATGATCCGAAAACCATCGCGAGAGACGTTCTTATTGCAGCCGGCCGCCACCCAACAGAACCGTCTCTGAATAACCATCTTACTAGACTACGAGGTCTCTTTTCCGCTGTGGATTACAACACGGATATGTCAACCTTCAGATGGGATCTGGTTGACCCTGGAGAACCATCACGTGACCTCAAAGCCAAGATCAGCGCCGCCGCCGCTCGCCAAGCACCCCCACAAGGAATGTTTGCTCCCCCCGTGCAAAACCCGCAAACCGCCCAAACAGCTCCACCGCCCGCCGTCAAAGTCCCCGTCAACAATACCATTTCTCGTTCTCAGCCTTTCCAACAACAACGACCCCCACAGCAGCCGCAGCCGCCTAGAGCCCAAGCTCCCCCGTACCCACAACCGCAACCGCAACTACAGGTTCAGCTTCAGACACCGTCGCAGGCTAGGTCTTCACCGGCTTCTCGGCCCCATCCAGGAGCTGGGAACCCGAGCACGCCAATGGACAAGCCACGCCGCCGCGGTAGACCGCCGGGAAGCACCAACAAGCCGAAGGTTGCACCTCCTGCACCCCAGGCTGCTCCTACAGCTTATCCCGTGTTTGCGTGCCAGTGGGGTAACTGCCAGTCCCAACTTCACAACCTCGAGAACCTGAAGAAGCACCTTTTCAAGACCCATGTCTCGTATCAGATCACCTGCGGCTGGAAAGGCTGCACATTCACGGGGACTTTACCGGCGCGAGAGCTGATGAAGCACGTCAAGCAAGACCATCTCGATGCTCTTGCTTGGAAGCTGGGTGACGGGCTAGCTGTGCCTACAAGTGGTGAGAAAGCACAATGATTGCTTTTTAAGCACACTATACAAGTTCATTTGACGGGTTTTGTGATATATTAACCTTTTCTCAATCTTGGGATATGATAGATTCTGGTACAAGCAAAGTGCCTTTGACTATTCCGGAGTCTAGCCAGCAAACCGAGGATTCGCTCATCTTCCCCGCTAATTACAGCTCCATTCGCGCGTTTAATCGGGTCCATGGGAAGAACATGCAGGAGGAGAAGGCCATGGAGATATTCAAAGCTGTTCAGCGATTGAAGGAACATATTGGTGTTGGTCTGGACCCTGGTGGGTGTCAATTGGCGACTCCTGCACGCAACGAGAGGGTGAGCAACGACGAAGATTTCTACGAGGTGCGGTCGGCGTGATTGGCGGTTGCCTGCAAATGCGGCTTTGTAGTATACCCTGCATTTTGCATCGGTCATGTTCTGTTTTCGCGGCCATGGCTCCTAGGTGTTGTGTGAAATCCACAATCGGGGGGGACTTGGATCGCTTTCTAGCTCTGTATATTAATCCAGATGGGAGGGCGGTTTCTTAGATAGAAACCACTATCACCCAGAGTTTACCCTCTACGGTTTGCCAACAAAGCTTGGTATTGTTCGAACTTCATTTGCCCTTTGGTAGAACAGCCGCAGATAAAGTACATGGTATACGCCGTCAATGCGGATGAATCACCGGTCCTTTGCCCCTGTGGCTGCTGAAGGACCGCCTGCGGTCGCCGTAGCCGTTGTGCGAGAGACCGAATCTTTTGAATTTCCCCCGGGGGCCTTGACTGCAGACACGGTCCCCTCGTCGTCTTCTTTCGCGTTGACTTCGAGGAAGTGGTAGAGGACGATCAAGAGCATGGCGACGGAGCCGAGGAAGACGGCAAGTCGGTGGAGCTCGTTGTCGGTGATCATTGTGATGCGAATTCTGTCCCAAGCGATCGGATAGGTGCGGAATGTATAAGTGGTGTTAAGGAAGGGCCGACGTTTGGGGTAGATGGTTGGATGATACTCGTCGCTGGATGCCACGTTGGTAAGTCAGCTTCGCGATCGAGAATAAGAACAATGACTTATTGACAACCTGGCTGCTTACCTCTTTGGTTATAATAGAGCCCTTCTACCCTCGTAGCGAATCTATAAATAAATCGAACGTGAGGGAGAGTATGATTGCACTGCGAAGACGCTGTGAGATGGAGGTCTCGTCCATATTGGGTAGGACAGGGAGCCGGGCACAAAGGCATAATTAGGTAAGACAGCAGCATTACTCGGGCATTATCTCAACGGCGGGGGATCTTTCTCCGATAACTCGCAGAGTCCACAGTCTCGACTGTCGAGCACAAAGCCACCAGAGATACTTTTGCAACCCTTCAAACCATCTCCTCGAATCGCCCTCTAGCCCGGTGTTTGAACGTTCCATCGACGTTGGCCGCCTGGACCCATTGAGGACCGTTGTCGTGTCTCTCCGCAATAATCTTGTCTAACCTCAAGGTCAGAGGGTGCTGCAACGGCCCGGTTACAGACCTTGGCTGGTGACAGTGACGGCCTCCTGAACAAATCTGATCTGTTCGCTGCTTAATAACGCTGTGCGGGCTTTCTTCTCCTTTTCTGTTCTTTTCCCTTCTTCCCTGAGCGCCTCAATCGCTGCTCAATTGTGACCCTTCTCGAACTTTATACTTTCCTCTCGTGCATCCCCGCATTTGGCCGTCATCTCCGCTTACGATCGAGTCTCAGCCATCTCACCTTGTCTCAAGGAGGGGAGATCGATCTGTTGCCCCCTGCATATATGCCGGCACTTTTATCGGTGCAATCGGGCCAGTTTAGACGCTTCGCATCGACAACTCTGCAAGATGAATGAGGATCACTTTTTCAACTCCAAGGCCTATACTCAACCGCGAGCGTCTGGTCCTTCTCTTCTTGCCTGTTTGCTATGTCGCCATAAGCATCTAAAGTGCGATGGCGCGACGCCTGTCTGTAGCCGCTGCCTTGCTGCGGGGACGGAGTGCCAGTATACCCCTTCCCGGCGCGGCTACAAAGGACCCTCCAAAAAGCGACGCGCTAATCCTTCATCGCCCGAGCAGGTACCAGCAGACTTGACGGCGCCTCTATATAATCCAAACCCTGTTGGTATCTACAATGTGCCTGTCGATTGGAGCTACCAAAACCCTTACCCATATGTGCCCACCGCGAGCCTTCCGGAGTCGGCTTCCTCCGGAAGTCCTCACTACTATGAACAATCAGCAGCTACGCAGCAGGCGCCTATCAAAGCCACACCATTGACACCTGAATCATCGGTTTCAGTCGCGAACGATGGTTATCTCATTGACATTTACTATCAATACTTTCACCCCTCACACCCAATTTTACCTTCGACTCGCATCCCTTATCAGAATCGCATGCCGTCTTTCCTTGAGCAGGTTATCAAGTTCATTGGCTCTCATTTTACCTCAGCTGCATCTAGTGACAACTATCGACCGAATATCGTGGAAACGGTCATGGAGCAAGATGGGACGATAGAAAAACTTCAGGCACTTTTGCTACTGGCAATTGTACTGCACTCGCGGAATGAGCGGACCATTGCGGGTGAATGCCTTGTAACCGCAGTTGATTTGGCCTTTGAAATTGGTCTTCATACGAAGGATTTTGCTACCAGCATGGGCGAGGGTGACCCTATCAGGGAAGAGTGCCTGAGGCGCACCTGGTGGGAATTGTTTATTATCGAGGGCATGCTCACAGCGCTTGGGCTCCAGCCAACTCCTCGCACCCACAATGTGCCCCTCGAGGTGCCACTACCATGTGAGGAGCGCATATTCCAAGACGGCCTAGCACCCCCGCCACCACCGACTGTTGCCCAATTCGACGTCCGAGTCTTTGCCGACGAAGAGCGCGACTTCTCCTCCTTCACCTACCGTATCGAAGCAGCCCGAGTCCTCGGCCGCGTCGTCTCCATCCAAGACCTAGTCGAAGGCCAGCAAGACCAAGTTGAAGCCATTGACGCTCGAATCACCAGCTTCTTCCACCACCTCCCCGAATCCAAAGCCGAGGTCCTCCGCCCCGACGGCACCGTTGACGAAATGATGTTCCAAGCAACAATGGTCATGAACGGCACATCCATCTACCTCCATTTCCCACGCTCCGACCTCCTCTCCTCCCCCGCCGTCGCAGCTGAAGTCATCTGCGGCCACCACGGCCCCTGCTCGATCCCGGCTTTCTCGCACCACGCTCACGCCATGAAAGCTGTCAAGGCAGCCAGCGAGATCTCCAAACTCGCGTCTATCCGTATGCCTGTTGTCAAACACACCCCGTTCTTCATCTGCTCGCTCGTCATGAGCTCCATCGTTCAACTCGCCGCTTGCTCCGTCAAGGCCGGACAGATGCCTGACCCCAGCCGTGACCGGCTCTCCCTCACCATCGGCGTCTTCAAAACCCTAGCAAACACCTGGGCAATCTCACAGTCAATCATGCGTCAAATCAAAGCTGTCGCGCGGGACGTGATGAACATGGGCTTGCGGCCGACAATGGATCAAATTGACCTGAACACGGTGTTGGATAGTGGCCGGTTCTGGCTGCCTATTTGATGTGCTTATGACTGGTGACCTGGCATAATACACTTATGAGTGGCGGATTTTTATTCCTTTCGCGCCGTCTATAAATACAGACATACATAACTATATCTAGCTTTTTTAGATATCTTTTTTTTTCGGTTGGCTTTTATGAATGTTATAAGTGATACCCCTCCCCTATGTTCAATTTGCCAGAGCTCTGAGTAGATAGTCGTAGCCCTTGTCTGTGTTGTTCGCAAAGTAAGCCACAAATTACTACTACAGAAAAGACGAGAAGAAATGTACAAGCACCACCACTAGAATTTTCATAGTCATACCCGATTCTTTCCCCGCCCTAATTAACAACACCTCAGGCTCCTCATTACACTTTCCACATGAGGTGAATCACGCCTGCTCGAATGGGAAGGCGCGATACCACAGGGATCCAGGATAGGCAGTAACGATCGGCCTCCGAGTCCTTCGCACCTGCCCACTGGAGGCTATAGAGGTATTGCCGGAACAGGAAGGCGCGATGCAACACCATTAAGGTAGGGAAGGAACAACCGAGTGACGCAATCCATCGCACTTTCCTTGGAGAGGATTATCGTTCAAGGAAGGAGCGATGGAGGCTTGTCCAGACAAGGCAGGGGCGGCCAGTAGGTGGGCCTGTGGAATAGTCTGTTGCTTCTGAGGGCTGAGCTTTATCGGCGGGTTTAGGACGCGTACACTCCAGAAGAGCCAGACCATCCTCATAGTCGTCCTCGACTTTGCCACAAGACGGTAAGTTATTCTCCAGCTTCTTCTCCAGCTTCTTCTCCAAGCTCTAAGTACAAAGCAGGTATACAGCGCCCACGTAGGAACTTTGGTCAATTTCCAGAAGAGAAAGGATGCTTAAAGGCTCGTTTGAGCTCAATAGCTTTCTTCAGGCCACTGCCCGTCTTAGTACGGCGTCTGTGATTATTGAGATAAAGCGGTCCTTCCTCGTCGTCATATTCCCTTTTCGACCACGCTCCGAATCTATCACCCAGGTACCATCTGCGGTAATGACTATCCACCTCACAGCGCGAATTGAAATACCAAGGACTCCAGCGCTCGCGGTCTAGCCCTCCTAGGTTTCGCACGACCCGGATGATAATCCGATCTGATGGATGGGCATGATCTGAGTAGCTGTTTGTCACATATGCGAAAGTCTTGCATATATCACAATCCATCTCAAGCCGCACAGTTCCATATATCTCAAAAATGCTTCTGTGTGGGCAGATAAAGATTGGCTTGAAATTTGGTTCATTGAAACCGGAAAGTGATTCGTTTCGAAAGCCTCTGTCGCGTATTGAGGTGGGTGGCTTTACCTTCCATCGCAAATGGTATTCTGTCTGAATGATTAGGCAGCGGGTGCTGTCAGCATGGGTTGTCACCGTCATTGCAAGGTCAGCCCGGATATGGGCATGGTTCGTTATTGAACATTCATGTTTGAGACATGGTTCTGCGGACCCTTTCATGTGCGAAAACTGAAATGCTGCGAGTATACGCGGCGGTAGGAGGGTACTCGGAGTCCCTGTGGCTAACCATTGCCCCAATCGGACTCTATCACCGAAAGTGATCGCAAGGCAAGGGCACAGATCGACGATATTCTCATGCGCAGAGGAATCTGTAGGCTGGCAAGGATTGCCAGGGTGTAGCTTCAAGCACTCAGGGCAGTAGCGGAAGGTTTTATCTTCCATCAAAACAAGAAATCGAGTGCGTGCACGATGAACGCGACCAAGAATAGAGTCATAGTAGTCGGTAGCAAGGAGTCTAGGCCAAGCTAGTCTCTCATCCTTGAGGATGTCGTCCCTGAACAAGTTGTAGAACGGCTTGCAAGTCAAGGTCAGGCATGCTCGTGATGATAGTGGCAGCAGATCAAGTATGAGCAGTAGGACATCAACCGGAACATAGAGAAAGGGAGGGTAAGGATTTTGGCTTGAAGCGACGGGGTTCTGCTTTTCTGCTGGTGGTGCTTTTCGTTTATTTCCCCGAAAGATTTGCAACATTCGAGCTGATTTTGATTCTGGGTCTCGGAGGTGAAGGCGTCGATTGGCCACATTGTCTTGAGGAGCTTTCTTCGATGAATCCATCTTGCCTGGCTGGGTCTCTGGATAAGAAGAGGTTGCAGTGAGTGCTTGAAGATGCATCCCAGACGCTGGACCGGCGAATGAGCCCGAGGATATAAAGTCCATGACACAATGCCAAATATACTTTCCGAAGGAGCCCTCCAAAGTTAACGCAAACTTACCTAGTTGCTTAGCTTAGCATTGCAAGACTAGTGTATTCTGGGGAGAGAGGAGAGATGAGAGAAGAAAGGAAAAGAGAGAAGGCAATAGAATGGAGATGAAATGCAGAAAAGAGATCAATGGCCGCAATCAAGTAGGAAGGCATGATCGGCCAGATCGAGACTCCCTTGTACCCCATCACCGATCCCGAAATCATGGCCAGCTGGACAAATCAATAGTTTCTAGGGTATCTCAGTATTCGTGTGCCTTCTAAGTCCGTAATATATGTACGTGTCTGCCCTAAACAAGCTATGAAAAACACACTGCATCGCTGAAGGAATCAACAACTATGGCGAGGGAGGGAATCTTAAGGAAAGAAGAAGCTCAATAGTCACAGTCAGTCTATAAGGAACGACAAGACAAAAGTGGTATCATAAAGATAAAAGCTGAAGGAATGCCACGCCTTTCTAATGGAATGAAATGAAACGAAAAATAAAGTGCTGTAGAAAAAACCGTATCTCTTGATCGATGCTCTTCTATATGGCCTGAGCTGGCTGCATCTCTTTCAGGGCTTCGGCACGCTTGGCGACGACGTCCTCGGGGCGAACAACGTTGCGGAGCGCTTCGCTTGCTTGAATCAGGCCGTCGATGCTGATGGCATGGTTGGTCATTTGGTGGTTGATGTATGTATACAGCTCTGCTGGCGTTCCGCAAGTTGTCAGCAGCTGATGTTCATTGAGCTTAAGCAATGCGAGAGCGACTTGAAATAGGAAAGTGCTTCCTCCGCCGCTTCCGGAGACTGTGTCTGTAGAAGCAGTTGAATTTGCGTTGTTCTCTCGCGTGGCGGACGGTGATGCTGAAGACGCCGTGTTACTAGAGGCCGGGTTCCTGCTCACTGCGCTCGATACATCAAGACAGAGAACCACGTCCCAAACGCGGTACAGTGCCTCCGCAGAAAGACAGTCGGTAAACACCGAGAGAAACCATTGGAATGTGAGCGCCTCAAGCTCGACACCAAGATTCTCAAGATGTTCCGACAACTTCGGGAGAACCAAGGAGATATACTGTCGTAGCACTACCTGGTCGGCCCGGGAAGCCAGGAGACCATGGTCGTAGTAGTGCTTCGGCAGAATAACCTCGATTATGGAGGCAAGCAACCAGAAGGTATCCTCGGCAGTCGGTGTAATGAGCAGTAGAGACCCAGTAATAAGGTTCATGCCTTGACAGTAGCCGACCTCTGGGTTGCGACGAGAATAAGCAAGAAGCACCTCCTTCAGCTTCTCGACGCCAGGGCCCTTGCGGAAGAACACATTGTCTGTCAAGGTCCGGTTAATGTCCATATCGATCTGGGCCACGACCGACGAGTCGGGATCGATTCCGCCGACACCCTTGACAAGGTCATCATAGTAACCAGGCACTCGCATGGAAGAGGCACCGCTGCACTCCGACCAGATCTTGGACCGTAACGCAACCGGAATGCCACCAAGAACCAGGTTTCGGAACTCCCGCCACTTCGCTCGGCCAACCTTGCCCTTATTTCCTAAGCCAGAAATCCCCACCATCTCACCATCAGCAAGCGTTACTTCTGGCATCTCAGATTGCATGGGTCGGTCTGACGCTGCTGCGGCTTCCCCCTCTTTTCGGCGCTCTGCACGAACCTTGCGGAGGAACTCATTCCAGCGGACAGTCCTTTCGCGTTGCAGCCAATCATGAAGATCGGTCAGCTGTTCAAGGAGCAATTTGACAGGCTCATGTTCACCAGACGCGATGACCGCTATCTCATCCGCAGACGATCCGGCGAATTCTGGCCGGTCTGCAATGATTGTAGAAGTAGACGCAGATGGCTGAGAATTGGAGTTGACTGAGACGGAACCGCGTTTGTCTACAGCGACTGCGTTGCTACGCGGAGAATCCTCTCCTGCGGTCGTCAAGGAAACAATAGGGCCAGCTGAAGGTGTATGGGATAACAGTTCCGTTGGCACAGACGGGATTACCAGATAGTCCTGCCACCGTTGCGATGACTTCTCTGGGTCGATTGGTGAGATTGAGCCGAGTGAACGATGAGAGTCATCAGCGGAAGACAGTCGCTCATGGACGTCAGATCCATCACGATCGTCAGAGTTGTCGCTGCGAAAGGTGTCCAGGGTCTCTGCGATGCTTTGTCGCCCACTGTTCTTGAGTAAACTAGCCTCCCTTTGTCTTCTTTTCCTACGCTGGTCATAGATAAAACCGAAGCGGTCAGTAAGAAGCTCTCCGCCCATATAATCGTTGTAAATGGGTGTAAGAGTCGGCGGCCGAGACTCCAAGGGGAGAATTGCGTCCATTTCGACCGGTCCAAGGTTGGTGGGATTCTTCGCTGTCGTTTCGGCGGCCACGCCCTGTGAGACGCTTGAAGCTGGCTGCCTTCGACTGAGTTGACCTGACCTAGGCGTTGTACCTGAGCCATTCGGCCTCCCTGGGACGCCTTTAATGCTAGTGTTGCTGTTGATTCGCTTCAAGGCTGCAACGGCGGACATTGCATGCTTAGTATTGGGTGGAAGCGCGGATGAGGGGGTCCTGTTTCTTTCGCGATTAGCCGAAGAAGCCCTTCCACGATTTCGATCAGCCGGGCTCTCATCTCTGTTGGTCTGCTGATTGCCGGCGAACAATTTCACCGTCCAAGATGAGACCGACTTCGATGATTTTCGCGAATGTGTGCTGGCATCATCTCCCGCTTGCCCATCGACAGGATGAAAGAGCTGATCGTCGAGTGGCTTGCGGCGATTGATGACGGTACCCGGTGGCATAGGGTGACGAAGATGCTCCTCATCCTCACCAAGATCGGACATGATACTACTAGCACGGCTAGTCTTGCGGCTGCCCGCGGCGCTTCCGAAAAGAAAATCTTGCCAGCTGCGCATAGAACCTTGCCGTTTGCGATTGGGAGCGCCGGAATCGATACTAGAAGTGCCCGACTTGGCATCGCTCTCTAACCTGGAAGGCTTGCGGATCGTAGACTGAACAGCAGTTTCTATCCCGTTTTCATCTTCGCTATCGGAGTTTGGTAGATGGGCTCCGATCCCATCAATCATCGCCTGTTGCATAAGCCCACCAACCCCTCTCGAGGCTTTGCCCGTCTGATCTGAATCATAGTCTCCATCTTTTCCGTCCTTTGGTGAGGTCTCCATCGCGTATAGCCGACGTTCGATGTCCTTATTAGAAACTGAGGCCTCGCGAAGCATCTTCTTCAACTCTCGCTCTCTTGCATCCGCGCGCTGGCGTAGAGCTGAAATCTCCGCATCACGCTGAGCTAGGTCGCGAGCAAACTGCCGGACTAGCTTGACGGCACCGTTGGTAGCGATCAACCGTTCGATATGTGCATCATCCGCAAGATGCAAAGCCCCAGGAAAGTCACGGATCGGTACAGCATCCTCAAACAGGGCGGCACGACCAGAGCTTGATGACGCAGTCGTCAGTTTGGCGAGCGTCGCTCTCCTATTCTGACGATGCTCCATCGCACCATCACTGTTATCACCCCCGTTCAATAACGCGCCTGATAATGCTCGGTTCAAAGCCGGTTGACCCAAAAACCCGTGTGGTGACCGGTCCGGAGAAAGGGAGGGGAAGGAGGTCAGGTCGGTGTCGGTCTCCGTCGCATTAGACGCGGAGTGGCGTTTTTGAGCCTTGGTGCGGATGGCCTTAGCTTTTTGACTTTGCCGGGAAGAGGAGGACGTCTGCGACGATGAACGACGCTGTGGCGGCCGGAGACGAAGATCGCATTCCGCCATGACTCGTAGGGCGGTGACAAGAGCAGACGGAGAAAGGGATGGTCGCGGGCTTCATGAATGCTTCGAAGGCAGTTCTGTAAATAGAGGAATCTGGGATGGGACCCTGACTGTTGATATAGTTGAGCGGTGGAGGGCCGAGATTTCTAAGCTTTGGGCGGCTCTCTCGCGGGGTTGGATATCGCGAGACAAGGGTAGGACAAAAAAATGCAGCACGGCCGGTAAGCGGATGCAGAGGGTGTAAGCAAGACAAAGACGAAGAATGAAAGGAAAAGACAGACTCAAGGATAAAGAAGAGGAGGAAGAGGAGGGTTGAGAAAGTGACCAGGCAGGATCAAAGAGGGACGACGCTCGCGCGGTCTGGACTGCAATGTTGTTGAGATGAAGCCAGCGGAGATCATGACGTGGTGGCTGCATGTGACTTGACCGCCTTTCCTTATCTGCCTCAGCCCTGCTTGTTCTTTGTTTGTATTTTCCTCTGTCCTCCCCAGAAACCAGGAATATCCAGATCTATTCTTATCCAGATCTAACAGAGATGTAAATAGCATGCATGAATTGCATACCATTGGATGTTACTGTCTACAGGTTGCGAAGATCTGCATTCCCAGCTGTGCCCTCCACAATCAACATTAGCACCCAACCGACCTCGAGCAATATTTACGAGTATCTTGGCCCAACACCTCTCTCTGAAGAGTTTAACAATTCTCCACTACTACCTAGGTACTCTGTTTACATTTTTCCAAGCGTAGTTCGTACCAGGCGTTGTCAAAATGCGGCTTACTCATCCCCAGAACAGCCTCGGTTCTCCGCAACAGCCGACCCCAGCTTTCAACCGAATAAACAGTTCCATATAAGAGGCCACTAATAACCACCTCACAGTCTCTTCTGACTTTCAATTTCTCATTCTAAGCCTTCCTATCTACTTTGCCTCTATATAAGTGGCCCATCATGTCCGGCAACGCCCGCCAACGTCTCCAAGCCGTCAGCCAGCAGCTAGTCGAGGGAATCCCCGACGCGGGCACCTTCGAGGACATCCCCAAGATCCGCCAGATCGCAGGCGACTCAGTCGGACCGTATGCATCCCTCCAGAATAAACCCCTATCTTCAAATCTCAACCCGAATCCGGACAATCAATCATGCTAACACCAAAAGCAGCCGAGTAAAAGACAAAGTGGCCATTGTAACCGGTACCTACGCCCGCCCCCAAACCCCAATACCACCCTACCAGTGACCACACCCTACGATCCTGACTCCACACTAACAAAAACAAAAAACAAAGGCACAAACTCCCCCCAAGGCATCGGCCGCGCAACAGCCCACCAATATGCCCGAAACGGCGCAACAGCAATCTATCTCCTCGACTACACATCCACGCACCTAGCAACGCACGCCCGCGAAATCACTACTCTTTACCCAGCAACAAAGGTCCACACCTACGGAATCGACGCAGCGGACGAAAGCGCCCTGAAGTCCGTTATCGATCATGCAATCTCCACATACGGCCGACTGGACATCTTCTTCGCGAACGCCGGAATTTCAGGGTCCAATAAGTCCTTCGCAGACGTCACCGCGGCGGAGTTCACCGAGACACTGAGGATAAATACCCTCGGTGTCTTTCTTGCTGCAAAGCATGCTAGTGTTGCGATGCGGAAGACTAGTGAGGCGAAGCCTTATCCTAGCGGAAGTATAATCTGCACGGCGTCTGTTGCCGGGCTGCGGAGTAATGCGGGGGCTACGGATTACAGTGCGTCTAAGGCGGCTGTAGTTTCGATTGCGCAGACGGTTGCGTATCAGCTTTCTGGCACGGGGATTAGGATAAATGCGATTTGTCCAGGGGTTGTGGAGACCGGGATGACGGCTGCGATGTATGATGCTGCGAGGGCGAGGGGCACACAGAGGAAGATTGGGCAGTTGAATCCGTTGCAGCGCGGGGCGGTGGCTGATGAGGTTGCGCGCGTTGCGTTGTTCTTGGGGAGTGATGAGAGTAGTTACGTGAATGGGCAAGCTTGGGCAGTTTGTGGCGGGTTGAGCGCGGGACATCCCTTTGTTCCGGGGAAGTTAGCTTAGATTTTTCTCTCATCTACGACTGAATACTATCAAGCACAAGTTTTTGAAGTTTGAAACAGCGTGGATTAACTCAAACCGCCGTGGGTTCTGTAGGCGGGACACAGGAGTGCGCTTCTTGAGCACAGAGAGCGGCTTTCAAAGCAGCTCCGTTCGAAAGATATCGACATAGGGAATCTGTGGTGACAGGTAGGAAAGGTGGAGGGAGAGGCTCGCCCAGCCTCAAGAGACCGCGGCTAATCTATTCACGACGAAGCAAAAAAGGAGGCTCTAGAACAAATGCTCTAGAATGTGAAATGATAAAATCGCCAGACAATGGGCGCCAAGGTGGGGAATCAAGCGAGGCTGTCAACTTGACAACCTTCAGTATAAAAAAAGTAATAACAAGAATATAAGTAAGGATCCTCGGAAAGAAAAGAAATTGTGTCTGTAGAACTTCGGCACGGGGTGTTGTGAGTAGGAATATCCAATCCAAGAAGCCTGAAGGAGAGATGAGACAGAAAACCAAAAATGCCAAGATGGCCACAACTCGCTCTAGATCTGACAATGTAGTATGCGGAGCAGATGTCGTGTCGAAGTCGTCGAAATCAAGCGTCGCGTCATCGGGTGATGAAGTCTATTTACGCGAGCAGGCGAGGGGTGGATCGCATAAGGTCCTCGCTGGCTTGCTTGGAAAGAGTGCCGGTCTCGGTCTGGTCATCCATACCATCCGTCTCGTGGGCATGCTCATCGTCATCCTCGACGATGCGGGTGGGAATTTCACCTGGGCCATACTGCTGGCTTGACCTCTCGGGGAATGTCGAGCTGCTGATCATCGACATAGAGGTGCTTGACCTGTTGTGGACGAGGTCAGGGGTAGGGGGCACGCTAGTTCCCCTCCCATCGGGGTGCAGAGTGCTGCTCTCGCTATCGCCCATCTCGCTACCCTCGCGAGGTGTAGATAAGCCGCGGTTTTCAGCCTCGAGACGCAGGCGGTCTCCGTCATGGCTCGCCTTCCCCATGACAGAGTCACCATCCTCGGCATCCTGCGCAAGCTGCAAGCCTTCAACAGCAGCAGCGCATTGCTCACTGATGCTGCGGATGATATCCGAGATGGCGTCAGTCTTATCTCGGAGGTAACGGTCTGCAACATCAGTGATGCTTAGACGCGCGATGCGGCGGTGCCCTTGACCAATGTTCAGCAGGTGTTGTTCTAGTTCCGGATTCATGTTCGACACACCGTTCAGAGATTCGTGATCTGTATTTAACTCCCTCACAGTCTCCAAGCCTTCCTCGTCCACTTCCTTCTCCTCTTCAGCTTCCTGCTCCGCAAGCTCGCTGAGTTCCGCCGAGCTGCTGATGGAGCGGACGATGTGCTCCATATGATGGCTCTTACCATTGATCAGGCTACGCAGATGCAGAACAACCCGTTGGGCTTCGTCACGCTGGCGTGTGAGCGACGCAGTGCTGTGCTGGAGGGAAGTAAGCTCCTTTTGGTTGCGCTTGCGCTCACGCTCGAGCTCTTCGGCAATTTCTTGCTGAAGAACCAAGGCTTCGAGAGCATCATCGCGCTGCTTCTCAGTGCCAGACAGACGGAGAGTAAGACGAGCGACATCGTCCTTCTGCTGATCAATAAGGCCGGAAAGGCGACGGTTCTCACGCTTGTGGTTCTCAATCTTGACCTTGAGCTCGCTAGTCTCTTTGGTAAGTTGCTCAGCAAAGGCCTGGAACTTGAGGAACTGCTGCTTCCAGGTCTCAAGCTCTTCAACCAAGAAGTTGTTGCGCTTGGTAACCTTGCTGAGTTCGGTATCCATGCGGCCCTTGAGGTTGATGAAGTCTTGCCACGCCTCCATGGCATCGCGTGAGTACTGGTTACGCTCACGCATGATCTCGTTGAGATGGCGCATTGAGACCTTAGTCGTCAGAGGCTTCTTGACTGAGCCACCAAAGATAGCCTTCATGCCGGTGTTACGTCCCTGAAGGAGTCAGTATGCTTGAAAGGAATTTTTGATCCAGGTTACTCACAAGTTTCTCGCAAACATGGTCCATGACACCCATGACTCCGTCATGATTCCACCAGTTAGGCTCCTCAACGCTCTCGACCTCACCTCGCATGACAATGATCTGACCAGCGGGGATGAGCTTGCCGCCAGCATAGGCGGAGCGAAGATGATTGGGAACGCCGGATGGAGAGACATCGCCGTTCAACGCCTGCGTCAAGCGGTTGATGAACTTGGTGCGCTGACCCGGGTTTAGGACATTTGGTGGGCTTGAGGTAAGCACAAAGTTCCGGTCAAGGTCGACCACAAGAGCATCGGATGGAGCGTTGAACAGAGTTCGGCATTCAGCCGTTACACCCAGAATGTATGGTCCAGGCTCTTGAACCAGATCTTTGATGTGGCGAGCGTGCACCATTGGCACGTACAATCCACTCCACTCGTAAACACGAACGCAGTAGCGGATAGTCTCAGCAGCGATTGTGAGCATGGCCGGGTAGTGGCTGACAAAGATGATGCGGCGGGTGGGAGAAACCGCTGCTTCGATCACACCAACAATGTTGGGAATCGACAGGCATGTGAAGAGCGGCCACATGGCGAAGTTCTGGAAGCCCGTGGGCGATGAAGGAAACTGGTAGCAGAGAGCATAGTCCTTCATGTCGATCCGAACAAGGTCGTTGAGGCGGGGGGCGGGGAAGCTGAGGATGCGAGATACTTCTTCAGCGTGGAACAGGTTGGTAGCCTTGTTCCAGTGAATCCACATTCCACGGAGGTAGTCGCCCAATAGATCGTACAAGGGATATCGGGACAGGAAGCTCAGACAGTATGGAATCCAGTATGTTTCCTCGGGGTTGTCGTAGAAATCTGATTCGGTCTTCTTGCGGAGTTCACGGATCGTTTCGGCACGCTTCTCGTCGGCACGGGACCAAACTCGTAAAGCAATGCCGTAGAGAGTTTGAGCGGAGTCTTGCTGGAGGACAAAAGCATGGTGGACACAGTGGGGTTGGTTTTTACCAGTGCAAATCTCGACATCGTGAGGGAAGCATGCCTAGGCTTGTTAGACTCTCATCCAAATCCACCCAAACTATAGAATATACGCACCCTCATTGCTGAGTGTAGAGCCTTTGCAATCTCGTTATCCTGCTCCAAGCGAGGGCTGCTGCCCAAGATCTCTGGCAGCCAGAACTGTCCCACGGCGCCCTTCATGTGTCCGATCTTCCCCTGAGAAGGTGCAGGTGCCTTCACCCATTGTGAGGGTTCTCGACCCACACCACATACCATGTACGCATGAGTAAGAGTTTTCGGTGTCCGTTGCGTCGGTTTTAGGTTTGTCTGGGAAGGAATCGGTTGTGTGATGCGAGAGTGTAGCGACGAGGTGCGACTAGGAACGACCAGCGAATTTTCCCCTTGGTCGCGAGTCACTGGGCGGTCGCGGGTGGACGGACGGACGAACGAAGAGTGGTCTCTCAGAGACGGAGCCATTTTTGCGACTGAAAGTGATTATACGGGCAGAAGATTGTTTGCGATGTTTCCTGCTCTATCCTGCGGTTATCGCAAAGGTGTCGAGCCGAGTTGTAGACGGCGCACGAGAGGATGTCGGGAGAAGAGGGGCAGCACTGCTGTGGTAGAAGAGGAGGGAATGGAAAGGAGAAAAGAAGGACAAGGACTGTCGACAGCAGGTGCAGCCTGAGAGAATGACGGATGGAGGCTGTCGCAGACGGCTACTGGGCGTGGGTTGAAGCGGGAAGCATTTCCTAGACAGCGTACACGTCGAGAGAGGGAAGGCCGAACAGGGCGTGTCGAAGCAAGGTCGGATAGCTCTCTATGCGGCCGTCGAGCGATTGATTGACCGATAATCCTGAGGGGGGGGAGGGAAGAGAAGGAAGAGGTAAGGAACAGAGAGAAGAAAGAGAGAGGTGGAAGAGGGGGTGGAGATGAGCAGAGGCACGGAGGAACAGGGGGATGGCAGAAAGCCAGAGCACGGCAAAGCAGGGAGTCAATCTTCACCCTGAACAGTCTAGTCCAGCGAAGAGCTCGCCTCTAAGGGGCTCGGATATTAATTTCGTGGTTTTTCTTATGATAATAATAATCGTTTTAATATTGCATTAGGACGAGAGTAGTCTAGGCTGCGGAGTCGTCTGTTCGTTCCTGCGCCGGTGGACAGTGCTAGTCAGGGACCGTCTCTTGTGCACGGGATGCCCTGGGGCCTGAATAACCACCGAACGGCGGGTTAGGGGATTCCATTGTCAACAGAACCTGTACAGCATTTTATGGCCGCCTGCATGTCGTCTATAAATTATGTTGGCTGTAGTATTATTGAAACACAATGAACCTTGACGGGGTGGAAGGCTTCCCACGCGAGACGGGCTGACGGGATCTCCACGAGCCCTGAGACCGAGCCAAACCGACAGGAGAAAGAGTCTCAATAATCTAGAAATGACAAATATTCCAGCACTTAGCACTAAGATTTAGCTTGTACTCTAGTCAGGAGAACTGTCAGTCTGAGTGTGCTCGAGCTTATCAGGGGGGTGGCCGAAAGGCAATCTGAAACCGAGGACTTGGAGGAAAATTGACTTGATCACAGACCTTGCTAGGCTGGCTGAGAGGATGATCACTATTTACCACTCCGCTAGCCTCAACTCGGAGTAGCATCGCACACCAATGCATCTCTCATGCGCACTTCAAATCAGAATTGAGTTTGTTCGATGCAGCTATCTTGCTCCAGGTGATAGATCTAAGCTTAAACCAATGCAATCGCGAGGTTTTCAAGAGAGAGGATGGAACCCAAGAAGCTGGACAGGGATTTCTAATCCTCTCCTGCTCGATCGACGACTCGGAGAATACTGTAGCTCGATTGCAATTCCTCTGCCGGCTACAATTCCAATTCCAATCCCATGGAAATATTCAAGAACACTGACGCGTTTGCTCTGCAAGCCATGCTCCCTGCATGTGCAGACCGGGGCAAGAGTCCAACTTGTCATGGCTGGGCCATGACGGACATATCAGGTCTCCATATGATCTGTCCCGTAAGACTACTCCGTGCTCTTGACTCTTGACAAAGTTTGTTTATGATGTATACAAAGGGCATGAATCATGAATTCCCAGAGACTGGTAGCAGAAAAGCAGAAGTTTGGGACCGATCCGACCGTCCCAGGGTTTGCCTGCTGCTCCCCCACGCCTCCAGCTCCAGGCCCAAATTTTGAGATCTCAAATATGTGATCCATCTTCAAAACTCGATCGATGAGCTGTTGCAGGCCGTTGCACCGTTTGTTCTAATCTCGGCTGACGGTAAGACAAGAAAACGACTTTGTGTAACTGCCTGCCCTTGCCCTCCCTTTTCTCCTTGCCACTAGCACCAAATCTCGAGTCCTGTCGCACCTGTACTCAATCGCCCAAGCGGTCGGATTCGACACTCTCAGCCTCAAAATCGCATTATTGAGAGCAGAAACCTATAAGTGCAGCGCCGTTTCAAATCCTACGGCTCTGGAGGACAAGATGCATAGTATTTGCTCCTGCTGCTGCAGCTTGCTCTCTGGTCGGAGATTCGGAGATTCGGAGGAATGGTTGGAGCGTTGGAAATTGCTGATCGGGCTCCACCGCCACCGCAACACCGTCCACAATTTTCCTCCGCCCATTGTTTCACCACGCAAACTGCGGGTCATTGCTTTCCATCACATATTTCCGAGTCTCCGACTTCATAAGTTCATACTTTAAATTCAGCTTCAATGGCTTTCTCGATTGCTTTGAAGAAGGCGTTTCTTCTATAAGCATCAATCCATCTCCTAGTCTTGTTTTTTTTACTTGATCCGATTTGCAGCTGGCAGTCTCTCGCATTCGGATCAGCAGTGGTGCTGAAGTCGGAACTTGCGATCAGCGAAAGCAAAAGATACTGCGTATAGTTAATTCCTGTCGGGCTTATGAGGATATCGGAAGAGGTATACAGAGTAATAGGTCAAACTGAAGGTCGAAATCAATGTGCAGTGTGTACATTTGGATGTTATCCTATTAATATTAACTCTGGAGGCACTCAGGTCTGTCTTAGGTACGTGCCATATGACTCGACCTTTTCCAGGGCCAATTCGATGAGTAGAAAACTCTTTTAATTTATCCTGCAAAGAACTGTCTTCTATCTAGCTCTTTCTTGGGAGGTTTTCCGACTTGCGTCGTTCATCATGTTGTGTAACACCACACAGAATATATATCGTGGAAGTCTCATCAATTGAGGTACAACCTAAAGGAACGAAACTATCACGACGCACCCCCTCCCGAGATACCTCTTCAGAAGACTCGATAGATTTCGCAGTTGCCATGAGTTGGGGCCTCATATTGATCAGCAACTCAACTTCTCCTTTACTAACTAACTGGGTAGAGTAGCATAGACAAGCCCTTCGCCTCTCCAGTCACCAGCTTCTATGAGCTTAATTCCGTAGCAGCGCAGAAACTCTCCAATACCTCCAATTCGCGTCGAATAGCTAAAGTCAGCGTCGACTGCTCAAATGTTGCTCAAGGCCCAAAGGGCATCCAGCGTTCAAGAGCATCTTGATCACAGGGACAGGCTCCTAGCAGATTAACATTTGCCATGCGCTCCCAAACTGGGAATGGACTGAGATGAAAATAGCATCTGCCCTCTGACAGCTAAACACTCTTTGCAGTGCGGCAATGTGGTGGTGAGGATGTCCCCGCCTGCCTCTACAAGCAGCATCATCCTGACGGCGCTTCTGTTTCTCACTGTCCTGAGGTGTGTATGATTATCTGAGGGCTTGATCACCTGGCCTCAGTTTCAATAACAGATGGGCAGACTCTACTGTGTTCCTACGCACTGCGATAACCCGCGGTGTTCGACCCGATCTATCCTGAACCGATATGCATGCTTCATGGTCCAGCAATGGCTTGTTTATCCGAAAATCGATCCTAGAGAGTCGCAGAGGTAATGCAGAACAGTGCCCTGAATCCACCACATGGCCCTTTCATCATACCTTGGGCGCTGATTTGCGGGTAAGTAAGTTAAACAAGTTGATGTGACCATTTTCTTGTAGTCCATGCCGAGGACACTTCTATTGTTGTCGGTCCATAACCCCTTTGGTCGATATGCTAGTCTGTCCTGATAAGATTGCTTGTATCAGTCCTACGCCCCTATGTCAGGATTACGTTGGTGTTGACTCTGGAGGGACAAAATGAATGATAACCTTGGAAGCGATCCTAGAGAAAGGACGCTAATGCCGATTTCGACACAGAAGTAGGTCACGCACCTAGATCCCATCAACTTGGTTCACATGATTGAGACCTAATGGAGAAGCTATGCTAACGCACCCGGACAACTTTCTTTCACACGAATAAAGCAGCTCTAAAGTTTGCTGGCTCTCATACATGCTCGCCGGGGAGATTGAGTCTCCAATCCTGTGTCCCATAGCATCAGATCACGGTGTGACCAAGGCTTATGGCCACAATGTGCTCATTGTTTGAAGAAAGATCTCGCCATAGACTACTGGATTCCGATTAATGCGCGAGACTGGGAGCTACTCTGTACCCAGAAGTTCTGGACCATCCCGGGAAAAGATTTTCATTGTGCTGGATACACTACAGGCCAAGTACGTGAATAAATGAAGAATTGGGCTTGCATGAAGATTGTTCAGATGGGGCATGACACCAGTGGAAGGAATATAGGAAGAAGCCCTTGGCTTTTGAAGGAGGGTAAGGCGGGCGGATCATCTTGATCTAAAGTTACTCGGAGGAAAAAGTCTCTGGAGCCACAGAGCACTGAAAGTCCTCCGCCAAGAATGCCGCAGATCTCACGGACGACTCAAGATAATCCGCCGCAGGGGTAATAAGGACGATACTCACCTAGCACGCCTACGCCTAAAGATGATCGAAGAGTACCTCCGCGCGCCAAATGCCGCATCTACGCAAAAGAACATTGAGTCTTACCTAGGGAAATGCCTACTGATAGTCTCGGATCTCGAATTGCCTTTTTCATAACTTGGGTGGATAGTTATCGGTACCTGGACACTTACTGGAATGGGAGCACTTGACGTCGGAGCTGGAGAGGTCTGAGACTGATTCTAGGAAAGGATTTTAAGGAAGAGAATGGGAGATAAAGCAGTTGCATGACTTGGCTAGGAAATTTGGGTATGATGCACGGTTATAATGCCAGCAAGTACAGGACTGTTGAACGGCGCCATATGTCTTTGGAACGAGACCCCATATGCCAACAGAGGCTGGGTCACGGACAAATAAACCGGTTGGCGCGATACTGTATGAGCGCTGTCAGGAGCGACCACATTGAGATATTTAAGCTGTTCAGAACCCCCACCTGACAAACTCATACTGCACGGAACTAGGGCTCTAGCGGCCACGTTCGGGAGCCGTGTAATCGGTCCGAGTCAGTGGAAGCTTGCAGTCGAATGGCCTCTACATCGATTGGTATTAACGTATGAATGTCTTTGGTATTCATTCCCCGGATAAAAGAAAAAGCATTGGAGGAAAATCATGGAGAGAAACTTCCTTCAACAGCAACACTACCTAGGTTAAAGTATAGGAAAAGATCAAACATACCCAGGTCTATAGAACCAGCACTTTGAGGCCTTCGATAAGCCCTAAGATGGACAATTAAGGCCCACAGTCCGGCAATTGACGTGGGTATAGTTATCAAGAGGGTCGCAAGGCAATGACTTCGGATGTCGAGAAGCCCATTTTGGCCAGTGTCAGGTTGGAGAAGGATTGAGGGTTGCGAACAGGTGGATTCCAGAGATGGGGCCATGGATGTCTTTCTCTTTAAAAAGCTGGAGTTACAGGCATGGAGTGACTGATTCCCCCAAATGAGATTGGAGTATCGGTCGAGTACGGAGTAAGCGCTTCTTCTTGGCAGCATCGTGGACCCCAAAATCAAGTAGTTCTACCAATCACTGGCTGTAACTATGCCAAGCCGCAGATCGAACTTGTATACTAGCCACACCGACGGAGGCTGCATCACGGAGTACATAGATATATTGTATGAAGACCTATGATTGGATGAAACCCCGCTAAGGCACAGCTCGATACTATCAGCATCCCATATATTATGGTCAAATCCCTGCTTGTACCAATGCATCATTTAGCCACACCAGGGTACGGTATGAATCAAGGGCCGAAGAAGATAGATCTACCTTGGAAAGGGGCTGTGGGGGCGGGGTTTAAATATATTGTTAGAGAGATGAATGAAAAGTTAGATGGCCGTGTCACATATGGGATTCTTAAGGACTAAGAATACATGAGCCTGATGACATGTTCGTCGATTACATTGATATCTCGCTTATTACCTGAGAGAGGAGAATGAGGGTTCGTGCTCCAACAAACAAGACATGAACAGCAACAATAAGGGTAACTAGTTGACCAGTTAGTGCGCACTCATGATAGGAAGCTTCGAGGCCAAAGTACCTAGCTGGGAACATGCCAATCCCAACTCCGTCGCTTGCAAACCAATCGCTCTTCAGTAGAACCGGCCACGAATGTTATATATCCAAACTCCAAGCTAGTATGCAACAATGTTCCTATAAATGTCTAGTATGTTCCGTGCTGTGTGCGACACCGATAAATGTGCGACTCGTTTAGGTCATCACTGACTGAACACGAAGGAATGGCTGATTGACTCGTATGCTTTCGGTACCTATAAGCGCTTAACTGTTAGCACTGGCGAGCAGAGCAGTGAAAAACATGGGAGCTTCTGTAAAGGCTCACGTGTAGAATAATACTGTATAGAGCCAGGTACATCATGGTCACGATGAAAGTCATGCAGTTGAAGGGCGTAGTAGGCAGAAGCCGAAGTTTGGGTCGGTCGCGGAGAAGATCTCCGTCGGAGTGGGGCAGCTTCTAGATCGATCGACGGTTTCGAAGCTTAAAAGTAGATCGTTAGAGAATAAATACAACATAGCCTGAGGTAGCTCGGGCTTGAAGACTGGCGACATGTTATGAGATGGGAATAACAAAAGAAACAAAGTATTTGCATGTGATAGACAAGTACCTCGATGACCTCGGAAGAAGTGAACAAGGGTCCATGCCCCGACGAATGAGGAAGGAAAAGCGACGAGGAGGGTGACTAGAGCAATTGTTTCAGATGTTGACCAGCTCATTGTGGAGTATACAACTCGGCAATAACTAAGTAACCGGAAAGAGTGATGATCGAGGGCATCTGGAGACATCGCGGAAATCGGGATGAGGGAAGATTTATAGACAGATCCATGAGTGACGAGTCCGGACGTTGTTGTATCTATGTATTTATTGTATCGGATGGTTGTATGAGCTTTACAGTAACTCCGTACGGATTGGTCCATCCTTGCCGGCACCCGTGACTATGGGCCGGCGCCGAGCCTCGAGGATTTGGCCCAATCAGGTACGAATATCTACTCTCAGCTTTACCAGTCACTGTCAGAGCCCATGGAGCTAGGGCTGTGTATCAACTTTCCTTTTGGTTGGACAGGGCTGAGCAGGCGCCGTCATGCGGGGCAGGAGAAGCCAATGAGTACGTGAGCTTCTTGGCCACCTGGATAATCGTGCAAGCTTAGGACAGTGATAGGAAGGATCCCCTGCCTTTATAAAGTGCAATATATAATCCATGGGCTCCAAGTGTAGTATCCTTAACTAGCACTCCTTAGGGTGTCTGCGCTCAAAATACATTGACCCAGACTCGAGTAGACAGACTAACCCTCTAGAGATGACTTACGCTACTTGGGGTATTCCTTATTGGTGGTCGGAAGTACAAACCTGTGCATGATCGTCTTGTATTGTGCCACAAGGCCACTACTAGGATATAAGCAACAAATAACTTGCAGACACCCTCCAGATGCTTTCGAATTCTTTAGCCCAGAATCTCACTATCTTCTCCACGTTCCATCCAGGATTAAGTGCAATATTCTGACCTAGCATATACTCGCTATTTTCTAAAAGAAGATTGACTTGGTCAGAGCGCCCGCAGTCTGTGATGTCTTCCTTGGAAAGTAAAGCTAAGCTCAACTGAGAAGTGTATGAGTATAAACACTCGTGACCATGTATCTCGGCGGACATACAGGGAAAGATGTGTTTGATATCTGCATCGTAGAACATTGGTACATTCAAATTGTAAATCTGTACCCATCCCCAAAACTAACCTCAACTACTCCTTTGCTGTACCAGCTTGTCATGTTCTATTCAGACTTCAGTATGAACCTGTTTCGTCATGGCTCCTGAGCGAAATAGTTTTCGTATAGTTCCTTCAAGGTAAAATATTCGAAGACTCGAAGACGTTAAACCGAAGGGGGAGGGAATAGTCTTGTCGGTGAACTCAAGTCGTTTCTGTATCTGCAACAGATAATCAGTAGCTGTGACCAATGCACTGCAGCCCATCTTCATACCATCTGGAAAAGAAGTCTTACAATGCATTGCTTATACTGCTGGTTCTTTCGATGGGTAACACATTCTGGAGGGAGTATCCGCGTTAGGAAGTAGTCGAAGAAGTTCTCTGCTGTGGGATGACATCCTTTAGATCAATGGTCCTTGAGCTCGGCGAGCGTGATGCATCTTCAGGAGAGGGGGTGTTAGGATTATACGAATAGAGCCAGAAGGAACAATACCATCAATTGATGTTATAGATGTTGGATGCCCTCGACGGATGTGAAGGTACCGGACAAGGATCCATTTACCTGCAATAGAGGTAGGTATAGCAACAATGAGGGTGACCAGGGCAATTGTTTCTGACGCTGACCAGGCCCTTATAGGGTCGCCAAATCAAGGAGAAATTGTGATCTAAAAATTTAAGAGACAACGTTGTAGTCTAGATAGAAGGGGGAGCATAAAGATCCATTATATAGATTCTCTCATAAACCCTATCCACATATACTGTCTCATCCCAAGGTTTTCTGCGCATGAACCCACCTGTCTCCGGTGCTGCTCACGGGCGGCCAGCAAAGATATCAGATTCCAGCTCGGAGTGATTGGGTTCTGTCTTTCTATAGTTTATTGGCTGCGTATTACAAGCTAAGCTGTTCTTGATTGTCTCATGCATGCAGCCCGGGGCCACAATTGACAGAAACGGTCAGTGTTTAGATTGAGAGGGTCGGTTCTCATTGACGCGCTGTTGATGCCATTCGTCATCTGTCACCTAAATTTCTCATGGAGCTTTTACTTGTGCCCCAGTTCGTAAAATGCTTCCTCCTAAGTGATGGTAGTGGGATACTGTGAAGATCTTAGCGTGACCAGCCCGGGATGCAAAAGCAACATGTCGGCAGATATACTCCATAGGAGACTAAGCATGAACCATGGCCAGGGATGAAAGTACGCAAGTAATACGCGAGCCACTTGCTCTACCTTGAGACTCACGAAAGAATAGACCACGCTTTTGCATAGTAAGCCTAGCTACGATACCAGCGCCAAGGGCCCATGAACCGGAACGTGAAACGAGATCGCCTTCTACCAGAGGTGCTGTAGCCCATGAGCTGAGGTACGCGACTTACTCTCCTGGGTGAGAGACCCTCGGCTGCCAAAAAAGCCTACGAAGTGGGCTGAAAGATACACGGTAATTTGGTCAAATCGGTTCACTCTTTGAAAAAGCTGGAAGGTGGGAAGACAATGTAAAGGTAAGGCTCTCTAGGTACCACTACAAGGCTCGCTGAGCCCTCGAGAAGCCGCCCTAAAGTAAGGATAAAGTGCTGAGCAGGAGATGTGTATGCACGTTCGAAAGGCCCGGTCAGTCACGGCCGATACGTCAGACCTGGGTCATAATACTGTGGTACCGGCTGTCCCTCAGGTCAAGAGTGTCTCCTGCACCGTGCTTGCTAGCCCCCAATATAGTGTAGCTCACTCATGACGTGGCTGTTTGAATGCGAGAAGTAGGTTGATTGACTCGAAGACTTTCAGTACCTAGGCTACCTAGTAAGTAGCCGAAGGGCTTGGTGGGTCAATTGAGGGCTCACGCATAAAGTATCTATATTGGAAATCACGCCTCTGAGCCAAAACCTGCATTTGAACGGAATACTTTGGAGCTTGGGTAGGAGTATATCCTTGTAGTACCGCACTCGCCTCCGCGTCGTCATACATAGAGTGTTCCAAGCCTTCAGGCACTATCTTGTTGATCAACATCTGCTATATGACTAAGGACATGGCCATACCTGGATGAAGGGGGTGAACCCCACGACCACTTTGACGAGCTTGAAGACATAGGACCAGGGTCCAGATCCCAACAAATGACGTGGGTATGGCAACGGCAAGGGTGATTATGGCAATTGTATCTGATGTTGACCAGGCCATAGCGGGTCTAGCTCTAAATGAGATCGAAGCAACGTTGTGAGAAATCTGAAGATATACTGTCACCACAAAAAGTGACGGATTCAAGGCTCCTTAAGTAGACGAAGCATCCCCCGCACTGTAACTAATTCAGATCAGAATTGCCCTAGGTCATTGGAACTCGAAGCAAAGCCTGACCCTTGTCAGTGAACCACAGGCCATAAAATTACCAGCGGAGGCATGCCAAGCACAAGAGCAGGCTAGCATCGTTACACCGAAATCAGGAATGATGCATTTTTGTAAATTACCTAGGTATCATATTTCGGTCAGGTCAGAAATAGCGAGTATTGCCACGGGGAGTCAGCGGAGATGTGACGATCTGCTGTCAGTGGCTGGGATTAAGCAGCAAGAGGTAGCCTTGAGGCTTGTGTATAGTTTCTGTTGCAGGATTTGAATCCCTGATGAAATGGAGTGTCGGACACTCCATTCTTACCAGGGTTGAGCCAATGACAATAAAAAGTGGCATAGAGCACATACTACTATGTACAAGACGCATGCTGACAACCTTCTATCAGGTTTTCTTGCGTAGCAAGCTGTTGCCGTTCAGTTGCGCGTCATTGAAAACCGATACACTCTCGGCTCGAAACCCCAATCAGCACCTGTACAACGTCAAAGGGTTTTTCTTTTATCGCGAACGGACAGGAGCGGCTCGCCACCAAGGTTATTTAGATCTAGATCTACGACTTCGAGAGACCTCACCTTTCTCTAAGAACCCAAAACAGAATTGTTATTTCAAAAAGCCGTCTTAGCTAAACTCATCGTTATATCCAATATCATTCCAACTCGACACACCCTACTCCAATCATTCTCTACGCCAGAAGAAAACAATAAGTAGATTGCACATGTATCCATATAGCCACTCTCTGTTCCGTCAAAAGCCAGGTCGCCCCGTCGAATGCATACGTTGAGTGCTCAGACCACACTAGGCCCCTGGCGAGGTTGCGTCTCCTACAACGAGGGTTTATCCGGAGTCTCATTCAGAGGATCGGTCGGTCGCGGAGTAGCAGCTTCGAGATCGATTGATGTTGCAGGTACTATGGACTCTGAGTCTTGGCGGTAGAGCTGTTAGTTTGATATCTTGAAAAGATACCGGTAATATCCAAAAGAATAAAATCAATGAAAGGTCTGTAGTATGCGTAAGAACTATAAAGAAAGTTGCCATTCATACCGGAGCAAGAGAAGTCGCTGGTGCGTTTGGATCGTCCAGCTCGAAGCTTCAGCATAAGACTCGAGGCCCCGACGACCGATGTGGGTATAGCGATGACGAGGGTAATTAGGGCTATTGTCTCCGACGTTGACCAGGTCATTGTTCAAATGAGATCCTTAATAGTTGATATACGAATATAATGTAATGGAATTTGGAGAAAGCAAGTTCGGTCATTGTGGGTAAGAAGAAAAATGTCATGAAGAAAGGAAGTACAATAAATATTCGATGGAAAAATGGAAGTGTCGGGACAGAAAATAAAGGTGGTTGATAGATAAGTCTTGGTTTCACTGCGCGTGGGGCTGATAATACTTGGCTCAAAAGAAAGAACCTGGAAGTGTTGGTTTTGTGGGATAGTGCGTAATGGCAAACAATCTCCTCCTTCATTTATTGCGAGCTGCTGACAGTCTGCACCAACAATCGACAATAGAGCTTAGAGCTCTCTGCCGTCAAGGCTGAGCACCAGATCGTAGTGACTTGAAGCACTATGAATGTCGGTCATTCGCCCAAAAGTCCTCCGACGACCCTGGTTCTGCTGACAACCATTATTTGCTACATAGTAGACCTGTAGGGACACTTTACTCCCTTGCAAGACAGGTATAGGATTGACTCAACCATACTTAAGTGTTCGAGTTGCCCACTGTTTGTCCTTCCAAATTTCGTATTACAAAATCGTTAGATGTTTTTGATTGCCCATGCCATTGTACTCTATAAGTGATGTGGTCATTGAAAGACATACACCATTCCTGCTCGGTCAACGCTAATAACCATGCCATACGGTACCCTTAGCACCGCGATATCCTGTATAAAGTCTAGATGGCTCTTCAGCAGTTGTTGCTGCTGAAGGCTGATCACAGTGCTCCTTGGTAACCGTCCACTTCCGCTGCGCTTGCCGTTCCCTTTCGAGCTACTGGCACTGCTAGAGCTGGGTAGATGTTCCGTGGCCACGACTAGAGAGGGCACAGGCTGAGATATCTCGTAGCGTGGAGACCCGGTTGCGCCGCCATCAGAGACGGCGTCGAGCCCACTGACAACGGTAGAAAATTCCGGGCGTGCTAGATCCCAGAACCGAATTTTGCGGTCACAGCCCCCAGATATTATGAAGCCGCATCGTGTCGCGTTATCTTTGCCATCGTCAAGTGAGTCGAATCCAACGTTGAAGGCGCAGATGCCGGATGGAAGAGCTGACGGCGATGGGCCGGATGGGTGATCGGCGGTTCCTGGTCCTTCTGTAGCAAAGCGGCTAAGCATGCCTTCGGGCCGGTCTCCCTCGACAAGCCAGGCTTCGTAGTCTTTTGTACCTAGTTGGGTATGTCGCGGCTTTTGGCTGTCTGTGCCTTCTTTCGAATTCAAGTTGAGCCCAGGAGAATCTGCCCGATATACCTCCCGACACCGTACCTTCTCAATATCCCAAACGGTTATCTCGTTTCCGTGACTGCCACTTCCAGATACGCATACCCACCGACCACGGCCTTTTGTCGGATGAGCTTGGAGCCTATGAATGGGCCCCGAGCCTGATAGGCCCCATGCCTTGAGCCGCACCTGGAACCTGAGATCCCAGAGGTCGAGAATGCCATGAGATGTGCCAACAAGAAGCCAGTTGTGTCTGCGGTCGCAGCAGAATGTGGTAGGTGTGCCGTGGTGAACGGGGTTCTGGAGTGTATAGACCGGAAGCATGCTCTTCATATCCAAGGCAATGATTCGGCACATACTTGTTGCAATAAGCAGCGTTGACTGCGCATCGGCGCGAAAATGCTCAATCCAAAGAGCATGCTCGACAGATCCATCTGCAGATGTAGGCAACTGATACTCACGTACAAGTTGTAATTTCCCATAGCGTGCCGTTCCGTTAGAGTTATGGTAATCAACCTTGACAGCGTGGATACTACCATCAGTAGCACCGCTGATAAACGTGTGAGTATTCTCAACAAACGTCAATGCTTTTACTTTTGCGTCGGGAGAATGTCGGTAGGTTTGTCGTGACCGAGGTGTGAGATTCTTCTCCAAACGCGTGGTGTCCCAAACCTTGACAGTTCCGTCATCGGAACCGGTGATGAAGAACGAATGGTCTGGAGCGACTACTACCCGATTCGCAGGTCCACTATGTTCTCCAAACAAGGCAACAAGTGATCCTGTCGGCTTCCAGACCTTGTTTGTATCCCGGTCGTTAGCCTTTGCAATAGGTCGCCGAGTGTCTACCTCTTTAACGTATGGGCCAAGATCAAAAAAGTCAGTGGGGTAATTCTCCGCAAAGACAGAGTCCAAGAGCTTCAGGACCATGGGGTCATCTCCTCCATACGAATGATTGGCGCGATAATGCTGCACCTGAGACTTGAGAGGCTTCCTATCACGGGGAGCCGGGGATGGAGTTGGCTCCGCTGTATCTTTTTGAGTCGGAGCGCCTATCTTTCCGAAAGCACTTTCTGAGCTGGTGCCTGTTTCCGCATACGCTTTTGCAGTGTCTTTGCGGTTGAGTAAGCTTATGGCGCTGGGCTTTTTCTGAACTCCAGCTGCTAGTCGTTTCACACTCAGGTGCTCGGCCTCATTTGAAGAACTTTCCTGTTCTGGGCTTCGAGTTCCCCCTACAACTCTCGGCTCGGCATCAGAGCTAGGGGGTGACATTGATCTAGAGGCTGGAGCTGCACTTGGAGACGATGCAAGGGGTGAAGGTGCTGGGGAGTGTTTTGGACGAAGGGTATCGATGGTATTTTGCCGCGGAGTGCTTATAGCGCTGTCGAAGTCTCTTGGTGCATGGCTACCAGTTCGCAGATGGCGTCGCCGGGAGCCCGTAGTATCGATCGTGGTTGACGCATCAAGTAAAGCGTCGGTAATGGTATGTGTCTTGCTGTCTTCAGCTCGTGTTGGGTGTGGCCTTCCCAACGAGTTTCGTCTTGCTTTGATATTTTGATTCTTGTCGAAGAAAACTGTTTGAGGTGTCACACCATAGTCGTTCAATGGCACGACTTCGTTCAAGGAGGATGTCCCACTCTCATTATCTTTACTTTGGCGCAGCGAAACTCTCCAAATATAGTCTCGGAGACCGAGCAGTTTCGGCTCTTCCTCCGTACTCATTCCCATATTTCGTAACCTTGTGATCCACTGTTCATCCTCTTCGTTTCTCGGCTGCGCGCTCAGAGACAAAGCTTTCTGATTCCTCCTAGGATGCAATGAGTCAGCATTCCCCAGGATTGAGGCACCATCCCGGTTGATAGATCTCCAGAATAGACCTTTCTCGGTCTTCGAAGCCCATACAAAGGCCAAATCGAATACAGCCTTCGGGAGTGGTGTTTTTAGAGCATCAAGTACGCTTCCTTCGGAGAACTCCACAATATTCATCTTCAAGAAAGGGCGAACAAGAGGTGTGAGGATGGAATACTTGTCGGCCGCAGACAAGTACTTAGTGGAATTGATCACGAAGCTAACGGAAGCTTCTCGAATCCAGACATTTGGATGTACTAGGAAGCGTACAGTGGCATGCAATAGATCCCATATAGTTGACCTCTGGAACAGACCGAGGTCGGCCATGGCCGCAAGGGAGCGAACGACTCTCTCAACAACAAACTCCTCTGGGTCCGTCATGGATTGCACCATCAGGGGTAGAATATACTGCTCCAAGCTCGTGCTTCCAACATAGGCAGCGACGCCGACGACAGCTTCGAAGAACGCACACTTGAGAATCCAGTTTCTATCGTTCAGGTATGTGTTGAGATGGCTTAAAATCACCTCGTTGGTTTTCAGATTGCCAAAGAACACGCATAAATCGGGTACCGAGCCCAAGAATGCACGACGAACGAAGGCATCTGTGTCTGTTAACAAGGCTTTGGTGTGCGCCTCAAAGTAATCGAGCAGATCGATTCTTGCAACATCGTAAAGATTCTGGTAGGTAGCATCTTCCGCCCACCTCGGCTCTGACCCAACCGGCATTAGCGTAGATAGGCGTGTGTCGGATCGCAATGCTTGCATCATATCCAAAAACCTGAGTGAAGAATGTGCTAGTGATGCAATACACGCCGCATATGCAGCGCGAACTGATGGGCTTGGGTGTGAACTCGGACCTGGGACAAATGGTTGTATCCGGGGAAAAATGTATTCTGAGAAGAGGTACGCATTCACAGGAGAAACAACCTGAACCATTTCCAGTAGCCTTGTGAGGGCACGTATTGCGGCGACCTTTACGGAATCTGCTCGATCGTTGAGCAATATCATAATGTATGGAAGTATTCGGTCCAGCTTGGCTTCGTCGGACAACCTTTCCGCGAATGCAAGCAGAATATCGCAAGCTCTGATTCGTGCGGACGATTTGGACGTGTTACGAAGGCTAGAAACAACAAGGGACAGGAAGACGAGAACACCATCGTCGGCAGGCGTGCGAACCTTTGAATTCTGATACTCGTAGCGTGGAAGATCGAGCTCAACAGGAAAAGTGCTGCTCGTGAGCTTGGAATATGTGCTGCTGGATCCGTTTTTGGTGGCCTTCGGGGATGCACCTAGGAAGTAGGATATCTTGTCGAAATCGAGAAAGACCCTTTCGATCCTGTCATCAGCCTCTCCTCGATTCGCTGTGCCTGCCTCCACTTGAGTCCTGCCTGAAGACGGGTCGGTCATGAGTGACATGTATTGATGCAAGAAACTGTAAAAGTACTCCGGGAATGCTTTATTCTTCCAGAAATTCAGATATTCATCGGCTGAGTATCTTGATTCTGGGTCGAGTTGAATCATATGAAGAATCAGGGCTCGTATCTCAGGATCTTCGATCTTGCCTAGCTGGCTGTGCTCCGGGCTGTATTCGCCTTTGCGATATTTGTACATTTGGCTCAGGCTGAAGATCGGCGACTCGAGAAAAAGTTCGGCAATAACACATCCGGCACTGAAGATGTCCATGGCCCAGTTCAAGTTCCTGTTCCCCGCCTCCTCGTTCGCAACAAGAAATCGCTCAGGAGCCAGATAGCAGGTTCGCCGCCCGGACGTATCAAAGTAGAAGGAAAAATCTGCGGGATTATCCTCTGGGAGGAATGTAGGTTTGAAGGAAGAAGAGAAATCCGAGAGATAAACCCAGTTCCAAGCCGTGACCAAGACATTCTCTGTCTTGATATCGCCATGGAAAACATCTTGTGCATGGCAGTCCCGAAGGGCGCAGAGTAGTTGAAAGGCAATCCACTTCTTCTCTATGTCTTCTGGGAATGGACGAGTACTATGCCAGTTAGTGTTTCGAGTTTTATTTAATCGGCCCTAGGGGGGCAATGTGCATACCTCATTCGATCATAAAGCGAGCTGTGAATATACTGACGAACAAGGTAACCTCCAGTGCTTGTTTCTAGTATCCTCTGATAGCCTAAAGCGTTCGGAACATCTGATAGAATTGTGCGTTCACCTGACGAAGACATTAGGGACTTCGGTTAAGATGCAAAGGCAGCTATATAACATACGAATGATGGCTTTGACGTATGGCTCCAGCTTCATACTTGGGTAAGGTTTCATGATTACCTTTACAAAGACTAGGCCATTTTTTTGTCTTGCCCGGATACTTTTCATAAACCTGCCCCCGCCCATAGACTTCTCATAAGTGAGGTCCGACAGCTCGGGGATATCAATCCCCGCCGAGCCCGCCGAAAGGGTCGTGAGGGAGTAGCCTTGACCCATAATGACGCAGCGTCTTCATTTCACGAGATTCTCACTCATAGAACGATTTTGCCCAGGCGATCATAGCTTATTCCTGTGTATAAGCTGTGGTAAGCGGCTGTTGAAGGTCGCTTTGATGAAACCTGCACGATGAGAGTTCGCCAGTAATTGGAGGAACACGCGTTGGTAGGCAGAGAGTCTAGAGCGGCGGGCAGATGATGGCAATCTCACGGGATCAAGGCGGTGAAGGCGGTGAAGGTTAGGTACTCTGCTACCTGTCTCCATGAGCCCTCCTCGTCATCAACAATCATTTATTACTCTCGTGCCTTTGCTATAGGCGTTTTAAATCAATATATGAACATGCTCAGCTGTCTAACTTTCCACTAGCTCACTCACAAGCCCTGCGGAAGACTCATCATATTCACCCGCATTGGACTTCTTAAGAATTCGATACCTACCCCTGTTCGAGTCTTGGTCGAGTTCCGCTCCAATCGGCAGCTGGTTTCCTTGACCCCCTGTAGGTAGGCCAATCCGTAGCCCTGATGGTTCCACGTATACCAGTTGACAACTTCTAGCTAAACTGTGGAGTAGAGTGTTTTCTTCGAAGAGACTTCGCCCGACACTTTGGCCTCATGACCTGTTCGCTGTACAATTAGCTCTTCTTCCTTCGTGGGGAAAGAGGGAAGATTTTTAATATTGATCGAGGTCTCCGGAGCCTAAAACTGGCTTTGTTCTAATTCTGGAGGAGTCTCGACCAGTCACCATGAGACGCAATTCAGTGACATCGTTACCCATCCCCGAAGACCTTGAACATCATAACATCCCGATTATCGACGACGATGAGCCGCTTATAGACGTGCTGCAGAAGCTGCAGAGGTAATAATCCACCGCTTGCTTCGCTCGTTATGAGAATTCTAACGCCCACTCTAAAGTTTTCTGACCATTTCAGTATCCGACGTTTGGTATACCTTTGAGGAAATAAAGTCCGCACCAGACAAACGTCTTAGGTTGCTTGTCAATTCACTGGCAGAAAGCTCGCACAATCCTCGCATTGTATCGGCATTAATGTAGGTTCTAGACTTACTGCCTATTATAGCCAAGTACTCAGCTCAGTCTCAGGATCCTTAAGTGGAAGTTTGGCAAAGCTGCTGAACACGACGGGGGCCCAGACGAATCCAGAGGTTATTTATGCGAGTACATCGCTTGGCAGTTCCTTTGCCATCTGAACCGACGTGAACTGATCGAGTACTTACTCGAGGAGCTCAAAAGCTCGACGCCACGCATATCTAGCGTTGAGGGCGCGGAAGCTGGCGTGTCTGGCCTTCTAGCTCCCTCGGTGGAGAGGAGCAGTCGTGGAGAGGAGAGTACCCCGTTATTGTCGGAACCTACCTCTCAGACCGGTGGGTTTGAAGACGGTACCAGGCACAGCAGCTTCCTCGGAAATGGGGTGCAAGATACTGACAATTATTTCGATGTCGCGGACGGCGATGAAGAGCTCTCGATGTTCCTTGGCCTAAACGCTCTCGAGATTGCAACAATTGCTCATGCAAAGAAATTTCTCAGTCAGAAGGTGGTCCAGAAGGTAGTCAACGATATTTGGAAGGGAGAAATTGTCTTTTGGGACTCATTAAGCGTCCACTCGACTAGAAAACCCCAAGTATTTAACAAAAGGTGCAGTTTTGCATTCCTCGGGCAAGTAAGAGATTTTCGTGAACTAACGTGTTTATAGGACAGCAGATCCGTACTCTCGTTTAAGGGTGCCGGTTTATAGGAAGGCTTTTGAAGCACTCTTTTTTGTCTCTTTCCTCTTGCTCTATTATGCCGTTTTGATAGAGAGGAAGCCGGATAGGATCGGTGGCTTTGAGGCTGTCCTTTATGTATGGATTGCAGCTTTCGCTTATGACGAGCTGAGTGGTGTCGCCGACTCAGGAATGCTCTTCTATCAGATGACATTTTGGAACCTTTGGGACTTGTGTATTATCGGCACCGGACTTGTCTTCGTTGTAACAAGTAAGTCAGTCCATGATTCATGCTTTCTGCCTGTTATGAAAGTACTGACTAAGAGACTCAGGAGTGATTGGCCTTAGTAAAGACGACGGATATATCACGGACTTGTCATTTGACGTACTCTCTCTGGAGGCACTGTTCCTCGTGCCCAGGTATGTCGACTATAGCAGAGGGCCCGGAAGAGTAGCTTGCTCAAGCTGGCACTAATGTGGCTTTCCCTAGAATTTTCTCTCTCGTCAGCTTGAACCCGTACTTTGGAAGCCTGGTACGTCAGGTTGACCGTGTTGTTTCTGGAAACTGCAGACTAATGAACTTTCACAGATTCCCGTTCTCAAAGAAATGGTACCAATGTGTTTCTCGAAAACATGCGACAAGGCTGATTCTTACACGATCTAGACCAAAGCCTTCTTTCGATTTACCCCTGTAATCATCGTTTTGTATTTGGGTAAGTGGATTCAGTTTGCCGCCCGCCCCGAACAGCTGAGGCCAAGTATTTTGACGTTCTGGGCTAGGGTTCTTAACCACCTTCACGATGCTTGCCCGTGACCGACTTTCTTCCAAAAAAATGTCTTGGATTTTAGTGAACGTGTTCTTCGGGTATGGCGGTGAATGTCCCCAGTTATTGACCGCTTGCTGATTAGCCCCCGCGAGGCAGATCTAATTATCTGGGTTTTGTGCGTCATTCTCTGACTGGGATAGCAGATATGCGTTACTGATGTGGCTGAATTGATTGGCTCACAGGACATTTGTTCCGATGTAAGTGCACGGCCCTCGGCGGCTACCATGCGGTTGAATCTCGAATTAAGATTCTTGTCAAAATGGTTGGCTCTGGCTTCTGATTGACTGACGCGCTAAATATTAGATTTCCCCGATCTTTGGATGTGGTTTGATGTGAGTGTCCCGGAAGGAATGCGGATGCTGCGCCACAACATACTCCCGATGAACGCCTCGCATACACTTTTCATCACGTTTTGATTTTTATTCCATGGTGATATTTTTCTTTGACATATTCGACATTAATTCCTCCTTCAGCAATTATGGTGGCGGTGCGATCCGGGCGTTTTCCTGCCCCGGGATGGGTTACTAGCCGCCCTATACTTCCTGATTACAAGCTAACACTGCCACGCATAGGCTCGTTTTTGTGTCGGTGACAAGTCTGCTTCTAATCTCATCGCTGGTTAGTTTGATGAGTATGAGCTTGGAAGGCGTACGTTCCCCAGCTAAACCGGGGTCATTCGTGGCACTGAAACAACTACGGCTAGGTTATGTCGCACGCCCGAGAAGAATACCTTTTTCAGTTAGTAGTGATACGCTTTGTTGCATGGTCAACCGCTAATCGCTGGGTAGGCTAGCAATCTATGTGCTGGAGAGTAGCACTTCTAAGAGGCTGACATACTTCATGCCGCCGTTGGTAAGTCTGATCGTGTCCGCCTTGATCCTTTGTAGTAGGTGGTGGCATTAACGTGAAGCGCCGTTGGGCCTGCAGAACCTCATTCCGCTGCTCTGCATTCGCCCTCTAAGGCTTTTTCTGCCCTCGGAAGACATTCGGCGGGTGCGCATCATTCTCCTGCGGGCAACCCACCTTCCATGTGTTGCGCTGCTATGGGCCTTTGAGTCAGGCCACCGCCTCATGACCCGGCAAAGTAGCCTTACATCTTCACGCCTAACACCAAGGGGACTAAGCCGTCCCACTTCCATGATTCGTGCTCGCTCAAACCTGGATGCGCGCTCGCGGGCTTCGCTGAGAACTAGGAGATCTACTGAGACCCAGAGACTTGAGCAAGAGGACATGGCGTCTATGTTGGAAGATATGGAACGGTTGCGCGTGCAGGTGGAGCGAGTAGCTGCCGCCGTAGGAGTCCATCATCGTAACCGACAGTGATATGTGTCTGCTGAACGGGTCAATTGCCCAATTCCCTCAGACTGAAAGTTGTCGAGGAAGGCCTGCAGCAATCGACTCTCCTTAGTCCCTTCACTTGAAGAAGACCAAGCGCTTGGGGCCGTGATGTGCCGGTCGGGTTATGTGGCGACGCCCAGCTCATGACGACGGTACCTTTCGGTAACATCTCGGAGACATTAAAGACCCGTGTACTTCGGACCAGGACTAGTACAATGCACGATTAATAATACTAACCCTCGAAGGCGATCTTTCGACTTCTTGGAAATTCATTACCTCGGTTGTTTACAACTAGCTCTCACCCTTGTTTGGCACCGGAGTTAGCTTTGCAACCCATTATGCCGCTCAGCACTTCTTCAATCGTGGAACCAATCGGCCAACAATAGGTATCAAATTGGAGTGAAGACTGTTGGTGGTTATAGCAATTTTCGGAGGCGTACCCTCTTCTTACAGGGGCTCGTATTTACACGCACCCCGTGCATGTATGGTCCACATCCTAAGCACCTAGTCTTGTGGAAGCTCACACACTGATTCGGCCAGTCCTTGGAGTGGATCACGAAAGACCTCTCGATGAGCCTATTAATCCTCCCCTCTTATCTGGTTCCTCTTGCACTCGGTCTGTTTTCATGTCTGGCGAACACCTTCTTTCCGCACTGTTACCCCCAGAATCCATATGCTACCATATTGGCAAGAATGCCTGTAGATCACCGGGCAATCAACCCTAACAAGATCGAACAAAGAAACTTGAAAGCGAGACTTTGGTGAGCTTAGAGTGCGAATCCCCATTGATGCGTTCTGCAACGTCGAGGAGCAGGCCAATAGTAGCAGCAGGCCAACCAACTGCAGAAATAAGAATAATAAGCAACAATAACCCTTTGCTTAGACGAGCAGCAATAGTAAGTCGAATAAGATTGTCTGGCGATCAATTGTTGGGCTGGCGGTTCGGTGCCTGCGCAGCGCGTGGTTCCCCCTCTCTTCTCTTCCAAGTTCTCTCTTTCCTTGCCCAGGCTCCCGCTCCAACCTTCCTCTCCATCCAACCCACAACCACCTGTCAACTCTATCTCAACCTGTCAACCTCAATAAAGCCTTGCTCGCCCCTTTCAGCCCATTTTTTCTCGGTTTCGCCATTTGGTCTCGGACGATGCGGCTGTGTTTACCAATCATACATGTCGACACGCACTGCACTTTTGCCAAGCAAGAACCAGACTGTCGGGTCCTCACTATGCCTCTTTCAACAAGAGAAAGAAACAAATTTCTGCGCGGTGTCCAGCCGGAATGCGACGATCGGAGCTGCCAGGCGCCCTCGAGCGTAATAATCTTCTTGCGGCCTGATGTTGCTGTTGGTCGCTTCGCAGCATGATTCGAGACCCCCCTCTTCCGTCAACCTAACTGGGTCCTTTTCGCTTCGCCTTGACAAAGATCCCTGAATGATCCTCGTTCTCTCGCTGGAAGCGCCTATCTCCTGCTTCTCACCCCTCCATCAAGAGCGTGAACCCTGCCAACTCGGACAAATTCGTTTGGCGGCAGTGACCGCTTCTCCAGTCATTTCGCCAGCCTATGCAACCCTCCTATCGGATTCAGCATTCATGGATAATATTTGACCGGATCACAATGTTTCGACGCTAATTCCTTGCACATTTCGTCTGAAATGCCGCGCCTATCTTCGCACTGCAGAATTGGTTGCGTTGGATCCAGGCCGGCCCTGCACAGCACCTAGGTACCTTCCCTCACCCACCCCCTTGTCCCCCGGGCTCCCCATCAGTCATGACACACCCACCTTCTCCTCCTCGTTCTCTTGCTACCCCCATGTAGCAACAACTCCTCAATTCTGCCTCGCTAGGCAAGTCTCCACGGTTGTTGCCTATACTTTAAACCGCTTAATCGACATGGAGAAGAGTCTCTCCTCCAATCGTTGACTGGCTGGTGCTTGACGAAACGTTTAAGCTGCTATTAATGCGTTCGGCGCAAATCCTTATTTTCCCTGAACATTCTTTTTGCCAGAGCCATTGTTTTCCAGAATTTACTTCAACCTCTCTTTCACTTTTGCTGTTTGCCCTATAAACTGGGAAAGCCTTCGTGCAAGTCGGGACCAACCTTGATAACAATCAGCATAGGGCACTTTCTTTACACTTTATCATTAACTTCCATCGCGCTCGTTGACTTCAAGGTTCAGTCTTCTGGCTACCTTACCATGAATTATCCACCTGGGCCATATTATTTCTCCTCCACCACCGTCCCCACCTCATCGACGAGTGATATCATGCAACAAGGCCATCCGGCTTACTCAAATCCGTTGCGCACGACTGCAGTCTATCCTTTTCAATCAACTGAAACTGGCTTAGGGATCTCATACGAACAAGACCATGCCGTCAACAGCGTTAGACCGTGTCCTCCTTCCCAGACGTATACAGCAAATTGGTGTGGCCATTGGATGGCCCCGACACTGCCCTTCGGATGCTCGCTTAACACCAGTCATATGTCGCCTGCAACATTCTACGAGCCTTACTCCAGTTCTGACGCCTCTGTGTCACCCCTCGACTATCCCGGTCCGCATACAATGACTGCCTCGTCTAGCCGTGGGCCAGCTTTGGATCTTAGAACGGGCCCCGATTTAATGAGCACGCATGCGTACAATTACTGGCCCAATACCCCTTGTTCGGATACAGAAGCACGAATAAAAGAAGAGCCGGACAACGAACATCAGGACAGACTGCATCTGAAGCACACGGAACCTCCTTCAGCGCCTCTCTTTGCACCAGTGGCACAGCACAAGCTGGAAGGTCATATTCCTAAGCTCGAGGGCCTTGAAGAAGACGATACCGGAGATGCAGAGTCAATCGAGTACGATATTGAGTACAACTCTTCCGTGGAAGCCTCGGACTTTCCAGCCGAGCTCAACCCTACTTGGGACGGAGGTCTCAACTCGCAATCTGGTTATGAACAGCTCAAGGTTCCGCCTGCGAGCGGCCTACAATGCACAATATGTGGGCTTCATTTTACTCGCCGGTCTAATTGTCGAGAGCACATGAAGCGACATGATCCCGATGGTCGAAAGTCTTTCCCTTGCGAGGAGTGTGGGAAAATCCTCGGGCGCAAGACTGATCTCAAGAGACATGTAGACAGTGTATGCATTCCTCACACTCTCTTAGTCACCCATGAGCGTTGCTAATGCTTGAAAGGTTCATCGAGGAATTCGCAAATTTGGATGCGACGAATGTGGTGCCCGCTTCAGCCGGCATGACACGCTTGCGAGGTTGGTCAAACCTGCCTTTTCTTTTCTTTTCTTTTCTTTTCTTTTCTTTTTTTTTTTAAAAAAAAAAAAAATATATATATATATATACAATGTGCGCATGACTGACATTATCAATCCATAGGCATCTGGCGGATGGATGTAGGCGATTTGGTCAAAGATCCAGCCGTCCCAAACCGGCAACCAATACCATTCCTCCGAGACAGGCGCAGGCTTTCCCTCAACGTGGGTGATGAGAATGATTTCTGAAGGCAACGAACCCTCTTACATCAAAGAGAAGGCGAAGTCTGACTATGTTATGTGGTGCTCCTAACAGCCGCATTGAAGGTCAGCATTGTATATTTCACGCGACATGATATCGGGAGGCTTTTTGCTTTTACTTGCATCCTGCGTTGCATGGGATCTGTTTTGTACCACCAATTTTTGTTAGATCTGAGCTCGAGTCTGAGCACATTTTAGATGAGAGCAGCTTGGAGCTGATAGAGCATAGTGTCAACATGGCAGGTCCATGGGATGGTTTTGTGGGTTGGGCTTGTTCTTAAGCATCCTGGAGGGGGCATTTTGATAGCTTGAGTGTGTTATCTGCATGTTTATGTTTGTGCCTCGCAATTCAGTACGAACAGACTAGACTGTTTAATTCCGGAGCCTTATCATCGTTAACGTTGTATAACTCAACCATCCGGCTCTCCTTTCCGAGGAAGATTATGATAACGGAAATCCGAGCCGCGCCAGCATCGACCATTTATACCTCCCCGAGGAATGTTCGCAGTTTGTTGTTGCGATATTACGCGAGCTGAGCCCCAAATATCCGGAGTAACGCAATGTAACGTTCCAAAAGCAAGCCCAAGGATGACTCGGGCACCGGTCAGCGAGCAACGACGTATATCTCAGGCCAGGCCCCAACCAATCTGTGATGGGTTTAAATAGTCCGAGCAATGTGCGGTTCTGCCAATATTCACCGCTCGGGAGGGGTCCCTGAAATATCGCCTCGAGCCCCCGAACTAAAAAGTCGGAGAAGGCAGAAGTTAAATCTGCTGGCGAGAATATTTTGATTCGATTACTTGTACACAATCTTCACAATGAGCGCCACAGAGACCATTACCCGAATCACGGCAGATAACGTCGCTACTCTCTTCCCCGACGTTGATACTTCCCTTGCCCGCGAAGTCCTCCCTGCTGCGGCTATCACATCCGTCACAAACAGCAATGATCTCGCAGGATATGACGACGAGCAGGTCCGTCTAATGGACGAGGTCTGCATTGTGCTCGACGATGATGATAAGCCCATTGGAAGCGCCAGCAAGAAGACATGTAAGCCTTCACCCCTTTATGTTTCCCCGCCACCCCAGATTCTTCCGCCTAGGAGAACCCCGCCCGCCAGTATACTTCAGGAATGCAAGCGCTAACGCTCCTTCTACCTGCAGGTCACTTAATGACGAACATTGACCGAGGCCTTCTTCACCGCGCCTTCTCCGTCTTCCTATTCGATTCCCAAAAGCGACTGCTCCTTCAACAGCGCGCCTCCGAGAAGATCACTTTCCCTGATATGTGGACGAATACTTGCTGCTCCCACCCTCTTGGAATTCCCGGCGAGACAGGTTCGCAGCTTGACGCTGCTATCCTAGGTGTTAAGAGGGCTGCGCAGAGGAAGTTGAACCACGAGCTTGGCATCAAGCCGGAGCAGGTTCCCATCGACAAGTTCGAGTTCTTCACTCGGATTCATTATAAGGCGCCCAGTGACGGAAAGTGGGGAGAGCATGAGAGTACGTTCTATGCCGACGTCTGTTTCTTATCGCGCACGGTCTCGCTGACAGTTCTTGCTATTAGTTGATTATATCCTTTTTATCGAAGCGGACGTCGACCTCGACGTTAACCCGAACGAAGCCCGTGACACAAAATATGTCTCCGCGGAGGATCTTAAGGAGATGTTCAAGCAGACCGACCTGAAGTTCACGCCCTGGTTCAAGCTCATCTGCAACTCCATGCTTTTCGAGTGGTGGAGCCACCTGGGCTCCCCATCTCTGGAGCAGTACAAGGGCGAGACCCAGATTCGTCGCATGTAACGGAGGAGAACTGGGAAGATATAAATTTGTTGATGATATAGCAGCGTTTATTCCCCAATTGCATTGGCTCGTGTAATTCATTTATTTCAGGCTTCGCTCTGCACAGCACATGAAGCATATAAATCTTGGCGTGCGGTTGTTCAAGGTTTCTCACCCGTCCTGCCTGTTCTAGCATAGCTTAGCTCAACTTGGATCCAGATGGCAATATATCCATCCATCCACGACTCCATTGACTCCATCTCCCAACCAACCAAACAGTTGGGCTTAATCAATACCTCCCCGAATCCGTAACCAACAGCACAATACAGCTCCCCAATATAACCCCACCAACAACCACAAACGTCAGCTGCGTCTTCCACCCGCTCTGCACAAGCGCCACCTTCCGACTATACTTCTTCACCGTCTTGATATAATTCGCCAATCCATTCCCTAGGCTCACCAGCGCAAGCACCCAAAACACAATGCCCATAGGAAGGGACATCTTGCGCTCGAGACTCGACGGCTGAGACCCGAAATGGAAGGACATTAGGAGTGCTATAGATACGACGCCGAGGTACATGGAGAGGCGGAGCCAGGAAAGGAATGTGCGCTCATTCGCGCAGTGGTCGCGAGCGTCAGAGGCTGAGTTTTCGAAGAGCAGCGCGCCGAGGTAGGGGCGGGCGAGGAAGATGTGCGCGCTGTCTTCGAGATGTCTGTTCAGAGGCCGTACGTTAGTGTCTAGTCCATTAAAGATACGGGTGGAATGTGGAGGGGCATGGCGAAAAGGAAGCAAGGTGTGGGAAGCTTACTCCTCGACAAGAACTGGTTTCGCATTGGCTGGGTTAATCAAGGGATTGTATCGCGGTCGCGTCTGGGCTGTGCCACTCCGCTCTGCGGGCGTGGTCTCTGGCATGCTGGTCCGGTGCTATATTGGGGGTCTTGTTGATATGGAAGCCAGGATGTCGCTGTTGCACGGTCCCCGGGGCACGATTCTATCAACTCGCATCTTCTGGATGTAGAAGTTGGATAGAGAAACTAGGTGTCGGCGTCCTAATTAGGTGATTTTTTGCTTCCTCTAGCTCGAGACAGCTGATCGCATCCGACGACGATCCACGTGATAGCTCTAGCTAGGCTATTCCGCTTTAAGCGCAGCAAGGTTCACATTCCAAACGGAGTTCGGAGCTTGAAATCTTCTAGAAGCCATCCTTCCATCTCTGAGAGTTTGAATGGATAACATCCCACTAAACCGCAGTATACAAGCTGAGCTGATATCTATGAATTGCATCAGAAACCAGTGGTTGGCGATCTCACCCCTCCCCCGGCTCGGCCTACCTTTTGCGGTCTCTGGCTGGTGGAGACGATCTGCGGGGCATCCTTCATTCTGTCAGCGTAAACATACGTGCGAGCGAACAGGTTTCTGAGCAGGAACAGCCTCCGATGGCTTGCAGCGCCTGCAGTCGCTCATTGGCGGTTGCAATGAGAATATCAAACTTCCACCGGTCCAAGACACACCGCTGCAATGCGAGAGGGATGGAGCCGTGAGTCATGGGTGAGAACTGTATAGGCGTCGCGAGGGTATGATTTGGAGTGGATCCCGGACTAGGCGGGTTCTTGTAAGCGCGGAAATGGTACCAAGACAAAGTCTTATTGCGGTCTCATGGGCCTACTTATGCTGCTTGAGGGCCTCTTTCCTATCTCCCCTCCAGTTTCCTCTTCTTCACCTCCCCCGTCCTCGCTGCGATATCAACCCTGTCGCCGCAAAGCCAGCGCAATTGCGTCATCGCGATGAAGAGCTGGTGATCTTTTTTTTACTGATCAACGACTTCCCCATTACCCCACGAATCCGACACCGCAGTTTCAAGCATGACTCGTGACGGTAGCGCTGCTCTCAGCGCGCCGGAAGGCCAGTCGCTCCTCAGTCGCTTCCGCTCCAGCTCTCCGCTGGCCGAAAGGGCCATTGCTCGTGATCTTGAGCAGTACGCCGACGACGATGACTCGGCTTCCACCGCGGACGATGAGGCTTCCGAGCGCTCGACGATCCGTCCGATTCGGAGCCAGCCGGGAACAGCAACCCATTCCCTGGCTGGTTCTTACCAGCGGCCGAGCTTCTTTACGACAGTATCTCACGCGACTGTAGTTCCTTATCGCCCGGACAACGAAGGACTGACGTGGAGAGAGCGGGAGCAGGCAATCGAAGAAGAGCGAGAGCTTCTCACAGATAATCACTTCCTTGACCCGGCGACGACGAATAAACGCCAGCGAAGAGAATCCCATGGCCCCGCGGAGGAAACCACATCTCTGCTCCGCAGAGGAAGTGGGCACTCGTACAATGCAGCGGATGCTGAAGACATCGATCGCAAATGGGAGGAGGCTGTTATGGCGGGATTGATCCATACTACCTGGAAGCGTGAGGCGATAGTGATAGGCAAAAATGCAGCTCCTTTGGTCGTCACCTTTCTGCTCCAGTATTCCTTGACTGTGGCTAGTATTTTTACCCTAGGTCATCTGGGTAAGAAGGAGTTAGGAGCAGTTAGTCTCGCTAGTATGACTGCCAGCATCACCGGTTATGCAGGTACGGTCTTCGCCTTCTTCATGTCTAGACAGTTGCTGACTAGAGTTTGCTTTAGTTTACCAAGGCTTGGCGACCAGTCTAGACACACTCTGTGCCCAAGCTTATGGCTCTGGTAAACGAAAGCTTGTGGGTCTACAAATGCAGAGGATGGTTTACTTCCTATGGGTCATATCTATTCCAATCGCCTTGGTTTGGTTCTTCGCCGACAAAATCCTGCTTAGGATCGTACCGGAGAAGGATGTAGCCAAGTTGGCTGGCTTGTACCTGAAAGTGGTCGCCCTGGGAGCTCCAGGCTATGCTGCTTTTGAGAGCGGGAAACGATTCGTCCAGGCGCAGGGAATCTTCTCCGCGTCACTATATGTCTTGCTCATATGCGCTCCGCTCAATGCGTTCATGAATTGGCTGTTCGTCTGGGTAAGACTTTCCAAGCTCCTATTACCGTAAGACAGCTCAGCTAACAGAACTTCTGGTATAGCAATTCGAATGGGGCTTTGTTGGTGCGCCTATCGCCGTTGCCATTACGGACAACCTCATGCCCGTGTTCCTATTCCTCTATGTGTACTTCATCGACGGAATTGAGTGCTGGAATGGGCTGACCACGCGCGCCCTACATAATTGGAGCCCCATGATTCGGCTTGCTCTCCCAGGCTTGCTGATGGTCGAGGCAGAGTGTCTTGCCTTTGAGGTACTAACTTTAGGTTCTTCATACCTCGGTACTACCCCACTTGCTGCACAGTCGGTCTTGTCCACAATATGCTCCATTTCATTCCAGATCCCTTTCACTCTATCTATTTCGAGCAGCACACGTCTCGCCAACCTTATTGGTGCTACCCTCGTTGACGCAGCTAGAGTAACTGCCAAAGTAGCCGGAGTAGGTGGTGTCCTTGTGGGCTTCCTCAACGTGATTATCATCTCCTCACTCCGCTACTACCTCCCGCGCCTCTTCACCTCCGACGATGAAGTCATCGAGCTCGTGGCCCAAGTGCTCCCCTTCTGCGCCGCTTTCCAGCTCTTCGACTCCCTAGCCACAATCTGCAATGGTATCCTGCGTGGACTCGGACGCCAGGAGATTGGTGGCTACGTGCAGCTCTTCTGCTACTATGCCATTGCTATGCCGATTAGTTTTGGAACCGCGTTCGGGCTTGGATGGGGTCTTTTCGGGCTCTGGAGTGGCGTTGCGATTGCGCTGTTTTTGGTGTCGGTCATTGAAGCTGTGTTCTTGACGCAGACAGACTGGAATCGGTCGGTCGATGATGCGGTGAGGAGGAATGCGGCAGCCTAATACATGAAAAAAATGTTATTGATGGAATGTGTATGAATGTATGCTCATGTCTGCGTATGTGTTATGTTGATGAGATTTGGTTTGATCTATATAGTCGTGAGAAGCTTGTATGATTTGAGTTGACACCAGGATATAAGGCTATTATATATACCGGTATGAAGTGAACGGATATTGAATGGATATTGTTAAGATTAAAGTAGACATGTTATATTTGTTTAGTGTGTTGAGGATATAGATAAAACAGACATATCAAGTCTAATACTCCAGGATAGCCCACGTCGACTCATCAACAGTCGAGAAAATAACACCCGAAGTAAGCAACTCATCACCAGCGCGCGCAACATCCGCCATAGGAAGACTCAGCTTTGCCGCAATGACCTGCGCATGCAACCCCTCATTGGTCTGCGGCTCCAGCTTCAACAGGTTATACATCTTCCTTGCAACAGCACTCATAGCAGGCAAATTGCCCCCACCACTCGTAGTATTATCAATCCCACCCATCGACGCATCCCCACCACCAACACCACCCGGCGCACCACCCCCGGCACTCGGCGGCGCCCCCCGAGTATGAAACAAATGCACGGCCGCGGCCTCCAAAAAGTGAAAATGCAACTCATTGATATCCGTCAACGGTCTCACACAATGCGTATTAATGACCTTGCGGTCGCCAAACAGCGTCTTGAGCTTCCCAAACACCTTCGCATACCCGTTTATTTCAACTCCGTTGCGGTCCTTGCCGGATTTGCCTAGGTCATCCGTTGTGTCCATGGAGTCATCGGCGCTCGGGGTGATCCACATCTTTGCTTCTATCTCGCCGGTGCCGTCGTCGAGCTTGTATGTGATGTTTGTGGATTGGGTGGAGATGTTGCGGACTTGGCCGATGAAGACGATGCTGGAGACGTCTTGGGAGTCGATGGTGTAGTTTGCTTCGGGGTAGGGTTGGGTTGCGTCGAGGATTTGTTTTATGGTTACGGGGCGCAGCGTTGTGTTGTTTCCTTCTGACTGTAGGGTTATTCGTGTTAGTATGGGATTCATAGGAGGGCGATGGGATGGGGAAGTATACCTTTCCTCCAGAGGGACTGCTTGACTCTCCGGCCATGAAGCCACCGCCGCCGCCGCCGCCGAAAGAGTTACCTCCATAGCCGTAATTGTCTGTGAGAAATTAGCATCTTTATCAGTGGAAGAGTTGTGCATTGTACGTATCCATACCCATAATGCGTGTTTTATTTGAGAGACCTGCAGAAGTTAAGTGGTGCAACAAATATCTCTCAGCGTAGTAGGAGCTTGAAGCAAGTCATTTTACCTCTTCGGGACGTGTTCGACGCGTCGCGGGGATCATTTGTTTGTCCTGTTTGCCTCAGCTCTCCGGACCATGAATGATCCGCCGCTCACCGCCTTACATTTTTCCTACCGTTATCAGAAAAAAAGTCTCGAGCCAAGACCAGACAGACACAAGATCAGTACGATCTTTTTTCTTAAAAAAAGTCCTAAGATGGCCCCTCGCGCGGCCTCTCCGGCCCTTTCGGAGAACGAATTTGACATTACCGGAGCGCTCTTTCAGAATGATAGCGGCTCCGACACCGATGTCGACCAGACGAAACCACCCAAGCGCAAGGCGCCGGTATCTCAGAACCTTAACCTCGATTTCCTCGGAGACGCGGGCGGCTCGGACGAAGATGACGAGGCTTTTATTGCGGAGCGACAGACGTCCGCAAACCGGAAGGCTGCGAACCTCAAGGGTCGCACGGTGAAGAAGGGCGGTGGCTTCCAGGCTATGGGATTGAATGCGAATTTGCTAAAGGCGATTACACGAAAGGGATTCTCGGTTCCGACGCCCATTCAGAGAAAGACCATACCGGTTATCATGGAAGACCAGGATGTCGTGGGTATGGCGCGGACAGGATCCGGAAAGACGGCTGCATTCGTGATTCCCATGATTGAGAAGCTGAGGTCACATAGTACGAAGTTTGGTGCTAGGGGTTTGATTATGTCGCCTTCTCGAGAGTTGGCGCTGCAGACACTAAAGGTAGTCAAGGAGCTGGGAAAAGGCACGGATCTCAAGGCTGTGCTGCTGGTTGGTGGTGATAGTTTGGAGGAGCAGTTCAGCATGATGGCGGGCAACCCGGATATTGTTATTGCGACGCCCGGTCGATTTCTGCACCTGAAGGTTGAGATGAACTTGGATCTGTCGAGTATTCGGTATGTCGTCTTCGATGAAGCCGATCGGTTGTTCGAGATGGGTTTCGCGGCTCAGTTGACGGAAATTCTGCATGGTCTTCCCTCTACGAGGCAGACGCTGCTATTCTCTGCGACATTGCCCAAGTCGCTGGTGGAGTTTGCGAGGGCCGGTTTGCAGGACCCTACTCTCATTCGCTTGGACACAGAGAGTAAGATCTCTCCTGATCTTCAGAATGCGTTCTTCTCTATCAAGTCCGCGGAGAAGGAGGGTGCTTTGCTTTATATTCTACACGAAGTCATCAAGATGCCCACAGGACCGACGGAAGCATCGAAGAGGTTCAAGGAAGGAGGTTCCGATGATGCGAAGAACAGGAAGCGCAAGCGAGATATGGAAAAGTCCATCAATTTCAAAGAGTCACCGACGAAGCATTCGACAATCGTCTTCGCAGCTACGAAACATCACGTTGATTATCTATACTCGCTTCTCCGCGAAGCTGGTTTCGCTGTTTCATACGTCTACGGAGCTCTTGACCAGACTGCCCGAAAGATGCAGGTTCAAAACTTCAGAACTGGTGTCGCGAACATCCTTGTCGTGACTGACGTGGCAGCCAGAGGTATCGATATTCCCATTCTGGCTAACGTCATCAACTACGATTTCCCATCTCAGCCTAAGATCTTTGTTCATCGAGTCGGTCGAACAGCCCGTGCCGGAAAAACAGGTTGGAGTTACAGTCTCGTCCGTGACGCTGATGCCCCCTATCTCCTCGATCTACAACTCTTCCTTGGCCGCAAGCTCGTTCTCGGCCGCGACTCGGGCAGCCAAGTCAACTTCGCGGAAGACATCGCAGTTGGTAGTCTCCCTCGCGACGGCCTCTCAACAAACTGCGAATGGGTCACGAAGGTCCTAGAGGACGACACGGACATCTATGGCCAGCGGACTGTCGCTACGAAGGGTGAAAAGCTCTACCTACGCACCCGTAACGCCGCCGCCCCCGAGAGCGCCAAGCGCGCAAAGGAAGTCGTCTCCTCCGACAGCTGGACAACCATCCACCCTCTCTTCCAAGACGACGCCAGCCAAATGGAAGCTGAGCGCGAGAAAATGCTTGCCCGCATCGGCGGGTACCGACCACAGGAGACAATCTTCGAAGTCCAGAACCGCCGCGGCGGCAAGGGTAACAAACAGAGCAACGACGCTGACGAAGCCCTGGACTCGATCCGCAAGGTCCGGACTAAACTCGACAACAAGAAGAAACTCCGCGCCCAAGCTGAAGAACTCGCCGAAGCTGCCGACGAGGACGACAAATTCACACCTACCACAAACGGGGTCGATGGAGCCGACGACGACGGCGCTTTCTCAGACGCAGAAGACACCCTCCCCGCAGACAACATGTCGCTAGCCTCCGAATCCGACCTCGAAGTCACATTCTCCTCCTACAACAACCCCTCCAACTCAAAATCCAACAAATCCGACCCCGCCTCTACATCAAGCTTCCAAAACCCCGAGTACTTCATGTCCTACACCCCAACCGCCACGAACCTCGCCGAAGACCGCGGGTACGGCGTGCACTCCGGCACAAACACAAACTTCGCCTCGGCCACACGCTCCGCAACAATGGACCTTCAAACCGACGAAGGCGGGCGCGGATTCGGCGAGCCCCGCACGATGATGCGCTGGGACAAGCGGCATAAGAAATACGTCGCACGCGCTAACGACGAGGATGGCTCAAAGGGCACAAGACTGGTGAAGGGTGAGTCCGGCGCAAAGATCGCGGCCAGTTTCCGGAGCGGAAGGTTCGACGCATGGAAGAAGGGGAAGAGGGTCGGTGGGTTACCCCGAGTTGGCGAGATGGAAGCCCCGGAGCTTTCAGGTGGACATTTTGCTGGTGGGTATGATGGCGGGCGCAGGTTTAGGCATCGCGGGGAGCGGGCGCCTAAGGCTGCGGATCCGATGAGAGCGGATTACGAAAAGATGAAGAAGAAGGGCGAGGCGGCAAGGGAGAGGGCTGCGGGTAAGGTTGGTGGAATGGCGGGGAGTGGTAAGAGCGAGATTCGTGGCACGGATGATATTCGGAAGGCCAGAAAGTTGAAGCAGAAGAGGAGGGAGAAGAATGCTAGGCCGTCGCGGAAGAAGTAGTCACGCAACATCCGTGGCTAGTTGTTACTTTTTGTTTATTACCCCGCTGTTGTGTGTATATGTCAATACCGATAGCTGCCAATTTACTGAGATACCCTTGGTCTGGGCTTCTTCCTGATGGAGGTGTAGGCATGTACAATCGCCATAGAAGCGACAACTGCAAACTCATCGCAAACTACTACTACCAACACCATGAACTGACCCAATACTCTGGTCCTCGCAAACACAACCAGCTAGACAAGCCAAGTTACACACCCACCTGGACCCCTCAGCATAAACCAGCTGAACAAAGTTCAAACAGCCCCAGACGCAACAACACACCGAGCCCCCAATTAGCACAAAGCCCCTTCCGAACGCCCCCAGTTTCGGCTGTATGACCGAGTCCGACTCACGACTTGTTGGGAAGATCTCAGCTCGAAACGATGAGATTGAAACGGAGGGGAAAAAGCAAGTCTAGTTTGGGAATCCCAACCGGTTTGCCCATCGAGTTAGCCGAGACGGTGTAGTGTCTGAGTAGCTATGCGGAGTAAGTCTCCCGCAAGGTTAGTGTCAATACTGGCCCTTAAATAGCCACTTATCCAATGAAGGGGGGTCGGTAAGGATATTGATTCCAATAAAAGACATATCACATCCGACTTTCCGAGTCACATCAGGCAATAATCGAATCCCGAGCGGTGGTATGCGTGGAGATACCGGAGTGGACTGAGACAGGAGAATTATAGACAGAGGTTGAAGGAAGGAGAAAGTTGCTTTATGAAGCTGAAGTTTTATTGTTTGGCCATGCTGCCAGGAATAGCCTAGGGGGTGCTACTCGTATCACCAGATGCTCCGAAAAATGTAGTTGTAGATATAAAAACGCTGTCCTCAAATGTCTACTATAGTTCAAGTGCGCTTGTGACTGATGGTACGCCACGAGTGCCTGAACGGAAGAGCCTCATCAAAAATCATTACGCACTCGGTGTTGATCGAGTCTCATGCTCGGTATGGGTCAGAATGGATCAGGTTGCATGAGTTCAGCATCGGCAAGATCCATGTTATTGTTTTTGAGGTACCACATGGACCCTGTTTAGGCTCTGGGCCGGTTCGTAACTCGCGACGCCGTAGACCTATAGCATCAAGCGAAACCCCCCAAGGCTTTTAGAGTGTGAGACATTTCCCATTATCAGAGTCTGTGACAATGAACGTAAACCTTCGAAGCCACTTAGAATATGAGTCCATGGTTCGGAAATGCCTCGCCCAAGTAGTAGTCTTTTGTCAGGAGTTGGCTTGGTAAGCCACATGCGATGCGGACCAGGTACGTCTCGAGGTCGATAGTGTCCCACGAGGAGCTTTTAGAGGTCGTTATGAGTAGCAATTTGATGCGTAGCACCGGCTCAATTTCCGAGCCCCGTCAATCGTGAAGGCAATGGTCGATACAGTAGCCCTGGAGATTTACGTGGCGAGCCGTATCTGGCCATTGATGCATATTACACATTTTGTGGAAAAGTTTGCAAAAATCAAGTATTGTCAATCAAGGATGTAGGTACTTACTACGTTCTTGATAGTAAAGACCGGTGGATGTTGTGATATGCTTCAGTCAGAAGTCTGGTACTTGTCACCTCTTCACCGACTCCTCCTACTGAACCTTCAACCACGCAGGGCATGGCTGTACCATGTTCAAGGTCGGAACAAATCTCAGAAACCTGTTGAGCATGACCAATCTATTTCTGAACTGAGGGCCGAATTTCACCCGGATGCAGCAAAACCGGCCGAGATCTTGCCACAACTCAATGAGTCGCTGTACGTGGTAAGCCATATTCCCCCTTCAACCCACACCGATAGAATATATTCATGTTTTCAGCCCCCTCGCATACGCCGTCTGACCGTATGCAACAAGATAGACGGGACGCGCTCAGCAGCTGCCACGAGCGCAGGTTAGCAATGTGCGCCGCGCGTCTGCTCTGAGCAAAGTGGCAAGTTGCAACACGGGAATGGTTGAAGATTCTGGCATGGTTGCACAGACTGCGAAAGACGTTATGGGCCAACTAATTCTCTTCGTGAAGTTGTTAGGGTATTGAGAGCGATGCATCTTGACCGTGACTATAGGTTGCTGTCAATTTTTGCGTAATGTCCTCACTCAAGTATTGATCCGCTCGTTAGATGCTCAATTATGCGTAGCCTATGGCCTGCGCCCCCGCAGCAAATTTCGAAGAGTATTTCGGAACGTTTATCATGCGAAACCATAGAGTCGAGGTCGGCAGATGCCACAGATGGTTGGCTCCTAAAAATCTCGGGTGGACATCGGACCTGATTATCTGACACTTCATATGCGAAGCGCCACGACGCCACCTAGCTTGAACGCTTGGCTCAGATAGCCGAAGTGCAGCGATGAGGGGAGCAGGAAGCTTTGCTGGTTGCGCTCTTAACAAAGCCCTCGGTAACGCTTGTGTTCATTTGATGTCTGGCACACGACTGGTTCAACCATGGCTTCCTTCTACCAAAGTCCTGCTTTTATTAGATTTGATTGCTAGGTAGCTTCTAGGACGCTGTGCAGCACCGATGCTGGCATGATCGATGGTCCCTTGAGTGACGAAGTGACGAACCAAGCTGCTCTCACAGTGTCTCTGGGGGTCAACCGATATGAACACAGAGTGTTGCAGCGTTGCACAATAACGGCGAGTCCGACCTGCGTCGAAACCTGTGGAAGGAATTCATGAACCGGTATCTAGAGGGGCCGTGGCTGTTCAAGGAATACGGCTCACAGCTCTACGACCGCCTATGTCTGGTTTAGAACACACAATGCTCAGCATCACGCACATGACGTGAGAAGCATTGGTGCGCACCGTGGAGCCTACTGGGTAAGGTTGTTCGGGAAATTTCTTCCTGGCTCATGGCGTCGGAAGGATTCACGGATGTGCTACCGAACGGACGGCTCCATGTCAGTCAAGAAAGCAATAATGCGGCAGGAACGGCAAATTTCGTAGTATTTTGTGGCATCTCAGACACTCACCTGGGATTTCTGTCTGGTTGACATTCAGGGGACAAGCTAGCATGAATGGGCTGATGGGCTGGATGGTGGGACGGGGTCAGCAAGCCAGGATGAACTGCAGAAAAAGAAAGGTGGCCCCCCAAAACATCCGGACTCGCGGACCACAAGCGATGAGAAGGGCTGAAGCGGGACTGATGGAGTGAAAGATGGGTGGTTTGTTGTGAGGCTGTCTGATAGTCTTGTCAATCGTTGCCCAACCGAGGCACTGCACGGGACCAGCTAAACCCCTTGTGGAAAACGCTGAAGAAACTGGATGAGCTCCCCCCATCCCGCAAACTGCTGCCAAAGCTCTTTCCCGTCTGCAACTACGTATAATCAATCCTTCGACGAAACGGTCCCATTTCATGGCCTTTAGTTATTCCTGTTCCAGTTGCTGTAGGCATCAGTCTACAAGTTGCGAATCGTTTGACTTGAGGTAGCAGCGCAGATCCAGATGCCTGGGTCACACAGCAGCTGCCCTTGTTGGTCCGGTGACTGGATTCCGACTGACTTCCATATGGTCTCGCAGGGACCTCGAATTGAGCTCGCTCCAGAATCCCTGCGATCACATCCTTCGGCGCGCCCTCTGCAGCGTCGTCACTGTCACTGACCTCGGCCCATGCCGTCTCCAGAATCAACCCTACCACCGTCCGCCATCCACCCGCCTCTTTACCTGTTCTGGTTAGAGCACACGCTCGGTGAACTGCGCTATTGACACTTGTCGGACCCCTAGCTGGTAGATCCTCATGTTGGCGTTCGGCCCCATCTTTAAAGTGCATGAACCGCTTGTCATCCTTCGCACATCGCTGTTCAGAAACCAGTCTCATCTGGCCAGATCACTAAGTTCTTGAGTCTTTCGGGAATCGGAACCCTTTTCGTGAAAAGGTCTCATCAATCTGGGACTGCAACAAGATCCTTTAACCCTCATCCTGGCAACCCCCTTGCTATTGCCCCCGCGTGCCGCACGTCACACGAGAATGAAGTCCTCAATCGTTCACAATCCGTGTGATTTCCTTCTAGTCCCATCGATGATAGGCTAGATGACAGGTCGGCTGCGTGGGAAACTGTTGTCGTGTCGTGTCGAGGGGCGCTAGCGATTGGCCCCGTGGATATTCTGATTCAAATAACATCTTTTATTTGCCTCGTCCGAGACTTCAATTGGCTTTGTTTGTCAGGAAAGGACCAATTGCAGAGCTCACATGCATCGTGAGAAATCCCCGAGGTGCCCGCAGGGCGCAGATCCGTTTGGGTCCTCATCTGATTCTGGGCTCGTCTGACACTGACAAGCTGAAATTCATTCATGATAAGCTGCGCCGCTCCATCCGCAGGAGACACTGCAGTGGCTGATTACCGTTGCGATGATTTTCCGGCTTCTGCGAGCCATGGTGGATGGGAAGACCGTTTCTCAGGCGGCACACTAAGGCAGCTACTTTCTCCGTAAAACGGCTCTACAGTATATATCCGTACTATTTCGTCATTTTCCCCATCAACATCGGATAAGAGTCAGTAGAGTTGCGTTTTAGCTAGGCTATCGCACGGGAGTGACGGAATATTTCTTACTCTTTGCCATGCCGGAGCTGGCCCTGGCAAATCATCCGGTGCTCAGGTGATTAAGCTTGACTTATGCTCATTCCACCAGGCCGCAGCTGCAGCAGCGACGCTTGAAGATAACAATCCTCTGTTGTCGGCCATCTGCTTAACTTTGTGTCGTTATGCTGTCACTGCGGAGCATTGCTCCGGAAAAGGCTCCTTGCCGCAACCTTGCGGAACTGGAATCCGCCTGAAGCTTTGCGGGTAGGTTGACAGCTCTACGGCGATGATCGTCGGCCGCGGCCGAAAAGTCAAGAGAATCAAGACAATATATCGTCTGTCTCCAGTAGAAGTTTCCAGATTTTGCAAGCTAGTTCAATTGCCTTGCTCATCGCCAAGCGGCTTGACCAGCAACCGCACGTTCTGCGCTCAGTGCTCACCGTGTCCATCAGTGCACTGTCCAGGTGAAGCGTATGGGTGGGGTGAGTCTATGAAATGCATGGGTCCAGGGCCATTGCGGAGAAATGCTGCCTACCATTCCAAATAGTCGAGTGCCAGCTGAGCTGGCACACTCCTCAAGCACCCAGTTCTCACCGGTTAAAGCCTACGCTGTCTTCTGATGGTTACAGTGAATTGAAGCTAAACGACGTGCTTGACTGGGTGAAGCAATGGCAGGTGAGGTTGTGAAGTTACTTTGAAGACAAGAATGAAACGTGCTCTTAGTGATAGCAGTCTTAAACAAGGGATGAGGGCCACAAGCATGTTGATGTCACTGAAGACGATGATACTTTCGATGACGGGGCCGTCCTCTCATGATATTATGCCTTTGGATAGTTTCTTTTTCCTTTTCCCTTGAGTATGTTTGGTGAAGCGCGATGAGGTTGCCTTGGAAGGGGTTCTTCTTCTCGACGAGTCTCCGCGCATGCTCGGATGACAGAGCAAGCGCTCGAGAGGAGAGAAAGCTCAGGGCATCCGAAAGTCATTGGGCCGATTTGTTGCTCAATAATTAGGCACAAAGAGTGGTGAACCGAAAGCGACCGACTCCGTTCGGATTTCATGTTGTCTAACTTGGGAAGTCTTCCCTTACAACGAACCTAAGTGTACAACTTTCTAGAGGAGTAATATTATTGAGCACTGACCAAGGCTCACCTAGCTAACATTAACAACTGTGAGGAGGATCGCTGTCGAGTGTTCGCTAACTGATTGAACGAGCAAAGCATGGCAAGCCCCTCCAGTGGATTTCCAGTCGCTTGGGCCATGGATGGTCTTCTTTTATTATTCGTTCATCGTTTCTTTTTATTCCCCTCCGTCAATTAGGAACAATTATTAGTCCGTTATATTATTATAAGTAAGTAGTGATCGAGACAAGCTTGACCGGGAAGGACGTCGTTTTACCGAACAGAGTCAAGAGGACTAAGGAGACTATTGGCACTGGCGATGCTCCGCCGGCGTCGATCCTGGCGTGCATCTGTCGAATGATAGTAGAGAAGATCCAAAGATGTGCATAAAAAATAGGGTGGATTCCCCCTCTTTTCGTGCCATTTTCTTTCCCTTTTCCCCTCCCGGACATAGTCTACTTTTTTGTATAACTCTTTTGGGAGAGAGGGTTCGCTGACAGCTCCTGAACTGTACGTACTCTGTACCTCCATCCTCTAGCCCAGCGCACTCTTCGACTTGGTGAAGGGTGTTGTACCTATGATTGTACACGGTCGAGAAGGATCAGACTAAGTTAGTCAGGAATAAGAGGAATTATGGTGCTGTAAATAGGGATAAATGACCACATGCCACATCCAGCTTATTCCACCTGGGGTCCTGAGACCGTTTTGGGAGCTTCATCACCCATCCATCCATCCCATCACCTCGCTCTAGCTCCCTTTGCTCCTGTCAGTTCCTCACAAATTTTATTTCTTCGCGTTTGAGCGTCCTTTCTTGCTTTTTCTCCTCCCTGGGGATTGGAACTATTTCTTTCTCCGGTTTTACTCTCCTCAAGACCTCAACCGAATTGCTCTCGCAATTACCCCATCAAGATCGACGCAATGGAGATCAATTCTATCGGCTGCTAAACACATAGTCCAGTCACCGTCGCACTGGCCATCCATTTATCCACCTCCCACCTGTTCCCATTGTCTTTCTTTCCATTTAAGTGGTGGATCCTGCAAAAAGGAAGTACAGAGTATGCTTAAGCCTTACCAGAACCTGCAGCCTACAGCGACACTAACACAGTCTGAGTAGCTTTCCTACTCTCTCTCCTCTTGTGCCATCCCTCCTCCCCTCGCTAGCCTCCTCAGGCTTGCAGCTGGTGTACAACAGAAACGGGAGAATAAGCGCCTCTTGGCCCATTGATTTCTTGAATTCCCTGATTTTTTGGCCCTTGATTTCATTTGACTTCGGATTCTTTCGCATTGCGACTTGCGTCCGAGCCCAAAAAGCCCTCATCCTACCACCGCCCGGATAGACAACGCTAGAGAGAAAAATCTCCTATTATCCTCTCTTAAACTGGCTCTCGAACTTCTACAGATCACCCTCGAGTACTACGGGCCGTGGCCTTTCTTTTCCGTTGGGAGAATTTATAGCTGTGCGAACCCACCAGGGGGTTTTACGTGACGCCTCACTTTCCGTATACTTCACCGTTTCTTCTCCTTTACCAGTCGGGGATTTTTGTCCCCCCAGAAAAAGAACAAGGAATCAAGAAAAGAATAGTTCAGAGGGAAGGAGCGCAGGAAGAAAAATACGGTCTTCGATTTTCTGTTGGGTAAGATACGTACATGCGCTTCCTCCCATTATTTGTTTTTTCCTTGCCCTGTCTCCAGTGATCGCCCACCATGCTGCAATAAATCGTCCCAGGCCGGCGACCATCGAAGCCATGGAACCCTGCCGTCACGATCTGGCTATCCGCTGCTGATCGGCCCATCCTAGTTTATGACTCCTCCGATAATGAATCGTTGCTGACTGATTATAAGCTCTTCGGTGGTCCTCATACGGCAAGCCTGCGGGCCTCATCATGACTGTCAACTGAGCAGCACACCGCAACAGAGGGTACAACAGGGCACCGATCCGTCTCTAGACATGCTTCTGAGCTACAAGTTAGACTTCAACCTTGCATAGCTGTGAATGCCTCGTCCTGGACAGCAAGGACCGCAGAAGAGCAACGAACATTTACCAGATGCAATCACTCGTCCTCCCTCCTTCCTTTGTGGCCCCAGAGTTTGGACGTCTTCAATTCACAGGCTCCGATAGGCATTCTTTGAACAATCCACGAACTTCAAATGCTCGACGGTCCACACCACGGGATCTCCCCCTTCCCTGCCCTATGTCTGGCTCGGTCCCAGCAGGAGACCCGCTGGAGACACTGGGAAAGGTCAGACGTCTTGGGCGTCCAGAACTGCCAAAACCTGTGGCAGCTGTCACAGCCACTAAGGCTGAGGCCGTCACAGCAACAGCAGCTGCTCTAGGCTCAGCAATCCCCATCGCATCGCCAAGTGCTACCAGCAGTCATGAGCCGGGGCTGCAGCGGGTAGTTACCGCACCAGGAGATGAGACATTACGACAACCGCTCGCATTCAGCGACACGTTTTTATCCTCTCGATTACCTCCAGCATTTACAGGGCAGCCTTCGTCTCAACTATCAACAGCGGCCTATCCACAGCCCACGTTTCAGCCTACAGCAGCTGGGCCAGCGTCTCGAGTATTACCGCAAAAGACTACCCGACGCACAAAAGCGCACGTCGCGTCGGCATGTGTAAACTGCAAGAAGAAACACCTGGGCTGCGATTCAGCTAGACCGTGTCGAAGATGTGTGTTATCTGGAAAAGAGGTAATTTCCCTGCATCACCGCGAGACCTGCTAGTCCGCTCGATCAGACTGAATATTGCAAGTATGTATGGCAGATTCTAACACCCATTAGGCTTCGTGCGTTGACGTTACGCACAAAAAACGGGGTCGGCCACCTTTGAAGGCGGAAGAGGGTTCTCTCCGGACATACTCGGCGCAGATAGATAACAGTGGTGCACCGGGGGATCTAGGATCTCAACAGCGACGTTCCATGCACCGTGCGACCTCGTCACGCGAGCTCCGCCCTATGACAGACCTCCAACAGATACATGGCACTCAGGCCGGAGCAATGGGCGTACGCTTAGCTCCTGGGCAGCCGCAGAGGTGGGCGGGGGTAGTATATCCGCATGCCATAGACCCGTCACTAGTGACCCAGAGAGGAATTGGCCATCGTCGATTTTCGTCATCCGGTTCGACGCAGTCTTTGACTGCTGTATCACCACCAGGCTACGCTCCAGTACCTGTCGGATATAACGCAACTCTGGCAGCTGGACGGTTGCCTGCAAGTGTTGGACGTCCGATTTCAGCTTACCCAAACCCCGGATCACATCTCACTCCATCGCCTCCACAATACCATCAACAATATGGTGTTCCAATATCGCCGTATCTGGAGAATCCCCGGATGATGAGCCGGGTGCCCGTTGGTGAAGGATCGGCACCAAGAGACCCACGCGAGGGTTTTGCCGGGTCTCCTGTTAGACTCCCTCCGATATATTCATCGCCTGTGGTTAATCCGCAGCCCCAACCAAGCGATCCGTACGCGACAGGGTGGTCTCCTCTACAGCAGCAGCCACAAGAACCTCATTACCTCCAAGTTGGATATGCTGAGCCAATATCTCCGCAAGGTCAGCTCCGCCAAGCTGGCCCAGACGTGGGATATATGAGCCAACTTGGTGTGGTTTCTCCTACCGAGAGGCAATCACAACATAAACCCAGTACTATTGCTTATGATGAGCAACGTGAGCAAGAGACCGACGATGGAGAGGCTTCGCGGCCTACAAAGCGCCGGAAAATGGCCCTCGATGATATGGTCAACGACTAGAAGTCACTGTTGCTTACCTAGGATATGTCAGGCGACGCTTCCTTACCCTTGAATCCTCAGAATGACCTTGGGATTTTGCATCAATAATCACGTTTGTAGCAGGGTCTACAACGACTGACGATCTTCATGTATATTTCCTTTGTTATGTTACTCTATCCGAACGATATACTACTCTCTGACAGGTCAGCAGGAGATCAGCTTGCGCCTCATTTATACGACTGTATAATACTGTCCACTGCTATCTCTTACTTATTTCCTTTGTTTTTGGCTTATCTAGTGTCCATATGGGAGATTGCATGGGCGTTGGACTCTCGGTTCTGATGGCTGTTCACTCATTGCATGGCGTGTTGTATTACCGAAGATCACCTCACAGGGCTTGAGGTTTGTTTTCACCAGCTTAGACAGCGTTGGTTTTATATAACAGGATGGAAATGTACTATCATTTCATTTTCTGGATAGCATGTTTGCTTGTATTGAGAATTGGATCGGGAATCTTTTCGTGTCTTATTGGCTGTCCTCAATGATATATATACACTTAGTACTATTTTGGAATCATCTGTCTGTGCAATTGAATGTTCATGATCTATTGTACAATTCGTGACCATATGCGAAGCGAACCAGTTCAGTGAACGTATCTATTCATGTTAATATTCTTAATCTTAGGTTGTGCCTCCTCCCGCTTTGTTCTTCCTCCCCCTTCGTCTTCGAAGACCTTTCGAACTTTCCGCCCCATCACAACCAGTGCCTTGGTCCTTAATCCACAAGGGGCTCTACTTCGGTTTCCAAGCCTGCTGCTTATAGAGCCCTTTTCAGTAACGTGGACAATGCTCAAAACCAAGTCAGTACGTCACCTCACCGCTGGTAGACTGAAAAAGACACGTGCGAACTAATCGCGAGCGACACTCCTAGTTTATCTCGCTGGGCACGCACACTTTGACGAGAAAAGAAATAAAATAGTCAAACTGCACTATAACACACAGTGGCGAGCCACTAGTGACCCTCCTCGTACCTCATCTGCGCAAGTGCGAAGATCCTGAGAACCTTGCCCAAAACGGTTCCTCGGCATGCCTAAGCTCGGCACCGACCTCATTCGACGAACAAGCTTCTGCGAGATAATCTGGCCAGGGCCCAGAACCACATTCAAATACCCGCATGTGGGCCAGGGGGTTTAACTTCAAACAAACATGGAGATCGGGGCTGCGAGTTCCCATGGCTCGCTTGAGCCACGGGCCTATCAGTCAGGCCACCAACAGCCAGGGATCGGCGTCTTGGACCCATAAAGCCCTAATTTATGCGAGTCGCGAGAAGAGTACATACTCAGAAACGTCCCTCGACTTACGGGTGCGAAGAACGTTCTATCAAGTGTCTCATTGATCTCCGAACAAGAAAACACTTTCCACAGATGAAGCATGACATCTGCCCTGCATGCCACGGAGTTCTGAGCGAAACAAGTAAGGGATGAGCAATTTCTGGTATTTCCCTAATCTCTCTAACAGAAAATAAACCAAGGCTAGATGCAATATTGAAGAACCCAAAACTAGTACGCATACTCTGCAGATACCGAGTCATACCTCTTTCCCTGACAGAACAGGACATACCTTGTCTCTGCAGAGGAATAAGTTGCCTCGATCACACCGTCAATATCATAATAATCATGTCCGTCTCGGCGTCGCCGTATCGTTTTGTCTAGATCTGTTTGGGGTATATCCGAAAGATTGGCCTTCAGTGTAACAAGAGCCTTCGTACCGGGCCCCTTATGGACAGGAGACTCATCGTCTTCCGCATTCGCCAGAACGTCGATATATAGCATTCGTGGCTTGCCTTTGCTGACCAAGAAGTCCTGGTGGAAGTCGATAGGAATTGCCTTGTGTTCCTCGATGGTAGAGCCTTTGGTCACAAACCAGAACATTGCATATACACGGTATTGGCTATGTCTAGTGCACCAGTATCTGAGGACTAGTTAGCATCATCTACCTTCAACAGCGTTGAGGGAACCTACTTCTTGGCTGAGTCGTGCTTATCAAAGTTGAACGGCGTGTGCAACTCCACACCATAGTGCTTTCTCGCCTTCCTCGATACCACATTCACCGTGCTGAGCGCTTTAGTCCTTGAAAGTCCCATCATGACGGCACCACGAACAACGGCCGTCCATGCGTTAGGTGGCTGCAAGACTTCGACGCTCTTCAATGCATCTCGGAGTCGCTCCTTGAGATAGCTGTTCTGGCCGAACCCACCGACTAGAAGCACAGCTCGGATCTCAGTACCTTGACAGGCAGCGATCTGGTCCTGCACATATTTGATCACCTTGAGAATCACTGGCTCGAAGATGAAATGCATTTCCTCCGGTGTCACTGTAATCTTTCCGCGTCGGACACCCAGCTGGGCATTGTTCGACAGACCAGGAACTGGAATCACATAGCCCTGGTTGCCGTCAATTGTGGGTGAATATTGTTTTTTGGTCTATGAAGCCAAACTATTAGCATTCCCTTGATGCCAACGACAGAATTCAAGGGCGAGCTTACGACTGAGTCAAACCGCTCCATAGCTTCCTGCAGAACCTCGTCATCCCACCCATCCTCTCGGCCCAGCTTACGCGTGAGGAAATCGGCGAATCGACGGTTCAAGAAGGTCGAACCGCATGGCCCGCCTGATCCAGTTGTCACTTCCTTCACTTGCAGGATTGGGGTCAATGCTGTGATGGTGTAGGAAATCAAATCAACTGTGCCACCACCAGCATCGCAGAGGACAAGGCTGTCTCCGGCTTTCAGCCCGTGCGGGTCGAGACCATGAAGGGCGTAAATCGCCGCCGCCTCCTATATATTGCACAATCAGCACCATGTTAGGGGAAGCCTCTAGAAGGCGGAGAGAAGGTGAGTACGCACCGGCTCTGACACAAGGGAAATTGCCTCGTTGACCTTGAGTCCGGCCTTCTGACAGGCTTTAAGTGTTTTATCTTTAGCTGCCTCAGTCCAGATCGCTGGAACAGTGAGTGAAAACTCAAGTGGTATGGTGCGGATCAGCGCAGCGCCGAGCTTTTGCTCGAGTGAGTATATGATGTGTTTATAAAGCGCGGTGAGATAGTCTTCTGCGAGTTTCTCGGGAGTTTTATCACCCCAGCTCTTGGTTGAGACTAGTGGGTTGCTTTCGTCGAGACCACTACAAGCCGATACCACCACTCGTTAGTCTTGTCTTGGACCATCATCAAAGGTAGCGGGAGAAGTACAGCTTGAACCACTGATATCGATCCACCAGTGCCGGAATCTGGAATCCCCACTCGACATTTTCACCATCAGAACCCTTTGTATAGCGCAGCTCAGTGGGCACTTTGACGCTGCTAATTCCTTCTTGAGTGTTGGCGTGGGAAGGCCATGATTCGATGACGGAAATGTGATCGGCCTAGACAAGACGTTCTTGTTCAGCGACGTTGATTGAATGAAAGGGAAGGGAAAAGGATAACTCACTCGCCTCGTTTCAGCCCATGCGACACCTGTGAATGTTGTTCCGAAATCAATACCAATGACCAGTTTACGGTCGTCGTCCAGAGAGAGCGAGTTAAACGATTTTTCCATGTCGCGAGGCTTTACCAAATGGTGTCTTGGGTATCAGACTGGAAATGAAAGAAGGTAAGTAAGTACCCAGGTTGATTTCTCGTGCTGCTCTTCCTCGGCTTGATTATAATGGGGTAAAGCAGCGCAGCCGCCAGCGAGCTTCCCTGATCTGACGACCGAAACCCACATGGGCAAACGACCCAGCCTACTCCTCACCCCACCAAGAGTAACACAGGATTGAGTCTATCTGCCTATCGGCTAGAATTGTTTGAATCGCAGAGCCTCGTGTCTGTGCTAACACCCAATCAATTGCTGACGTGCTCGTATTATGGAGGCTTGGGCGTGTCCACCTTTGCAGCTAGCCCTAATTGGTGCTGTGAAGGAGCCCAGCCCCGGGCAAATGGCAATCTGCCTTGCGCCTCGCGCCCCGGGGGGCGTGCGTGAGCAGTATGATCTGATACGACTGGTGTCTACCCCTCAGTGTTACTGGTACTGCGAGGGGAACCTTCAAGAGGGGAGCTTATTTGGTGCGGTCGGAAATTATCCTGCGCGTGTGAGTAGTTGTCTTTTTTTCTTATCTCACTTGCGTTCACAATGTTAATAGTTAATGACGAGCCTCATACCTCATTCTATGAGGACGAGGCGACTGAAGACGAACAGACTGCCGAAATGGCGCCCCAACAAGTTTTGAAAAAGAAGCAGGGCGTGATCGCAACACATATGAAACAAAAGGAGGTTGACAAGTGAGTATAGCTACAACATCCGGTTATCACGAAAGCTGAACCATCGCAAGACCTAAGAAGGATGATAGTACAGCTGCAGTGGCGGCCGCAGCTACAGCACCGGCTCCTTCAGCTTCAGAACCAGCTCAAGCTCCAGCTGCAGCAGCGCCAGCTTCGGCTCAAACTCCAGCTGCTACATCCAAGTCACAACCTGACGCCGCACAGAATCTCGAACCTACTCAACCTACCCAGCCTATAGAGTCCACCAAGCCCAGCGATACTGCCAAAGAGCAGCAACAAGCCCCGAAAACCCCTGCTGAGCTTGAACATGAAAACAACCTTCTCCGATCAAAAATCACCGAGCTCCAACACGACCTCCATGAGGCTCAAGACTTCCTCTTTAGCCTCCAACCCCGCCTGCAAACGCTTACGGAAGCCGAAGCCGTTGAGGAATATCAGAGTCTCTGCGCCGCAATTGAAGATTGGGTCGATCAAAAACTCGCCGACTCGCTCGAGGAAATGGAAGTTGCCGGCGAGCCGAAAGTTCGAGACATCCAGATGCTGATGGAGCTGATTCCAAATCCGGGCAAGATAGCATTCAATACTCGGCAAACTGACACGGACAATATCCAAGCGGCCATTCTTCGCTTTTTGACCGACGCAATATTCTCACAAGACTTCTACTGTCCTCTCCCAAGGCCCGAACGGGAGTTTGTCACGGCCCTGGAAAGAAGCATGAGGACTCTCCAGCCCAGACGAGGTACGCATATCACCACTCCTATCTGCCACCGCACCCAAAACTAATATATAACAAACCAGACATCCGAACCTGCCGCTACTGGCGCATAGAAACCTACACCGCAGCCTCCGAACGCCCCAACTTTGCCGAATACGCCCAAGAACGCATGTGGGACCTCACCTGCGACATGATCAAGATGCTGCGCGTGCTCGCCCCCAAAACCGACCCCAACAGTCTCGCCAAATCATTCTACGAAACAATCACCAAGCCCGCCTGCACACTCGCCCGCAAAATGCACCTCTCCCTCGACGAATTCACCCTCGAGTGGTCCCCCGCTCACGACCAGCCGCAGATCGACCCGGCAACAGCATACCAAAAGGGCGCAGTCAACTACGACTTTGTGGACTTGAATTCTCGGAAACGGATCTCTGTGGGCGAGTTGGATCCGGAGGCGTATAGGGTCCGGTGGATGTTTGATTTAGCGCCCAAACTGGTGTTTCGGAAGTTGAAGGTTGATTCTTGGGGAGAGGGGAAAGTGCTTGCGAGGCCGAAGGTGCTTGTTCGGGTGGTGGATTTGGCGAAGAAGAAGGAGAATGCGAAGAAGGGCAAGGAGGAGGTCGAGGGGGATCCGACGGTGCTGGGGGCTTTGGAGCGGTGGTTGCAGCAGCAGTATTATGCGCAGAGGCAGGCGCAGAGGCCTGGGGCGGGGATTCTCGGGTTCTTTGCGCCGAGGGGGTAGGTAGGTAAGATAAGGTGTTCTTATCACATGTATATGAGTGGTATTATCGGCTAAGGAGTTCTGATTATTGATTCCATGAATATCCGTTTCATTGTTTAAGACGGGGTGTATATATCGCTATTACTATCGCTAAGGTAGATTATCTGTATGGAATTTACAGCTTGGTTTGTGCATCGAGTTCCCATATCGCCGGATCTCATTGTAGTCGTTCATGCACTCCCAGCAGAACTCAAACCGGCATTTGATACCTTACAGTCATAGAGTCAGCAACGTTGTCCAAAAAAAAGTAGCATAAACTGTCTGTCTCTTTGTCTGGCTGTCTGTGTGCTCTGCTCTGCTCTATCGCCTGCAGCTCCGGGTATGCGAATGCCAATTCCCTCGACAGATCCAGCAAAACTCCTGTCTGCACTTGATACCTATATGGTGCCCGGGAATCAGCCCACATTAACCCGTCACTCGACGTATGCCAATCACAGCTCAGGGCTCAGCGATAGCGAAGCACCGCATGCAAGCCCAAGAACAGAAAGCAGCACAGCACAGCCAGACAGAAAAAACAGACAATCAAATGAAGGGGTATCTTACAAGTCATATGGTCGCAGCCTTCATTCTTCTCAATTGGCCATTCACATCCCGGACAACGTTTCGTCGTCTCTTCAACCTTCTGCATGGACAGTTGTGCTTCGCGCATCCGGCGCTTAAGAAGCTCGATCTTCTCCTTAAAGTCATCTTGCACGTCTGCTTGGTTGATCTCTTCGTCATCTTCGGAGGCGCCTTGTTGTGCGGCAGCAGCAGCCTCTTCTTCCTCCTTTAGTTGCTGAGCTAGACGGGCCGCGTCTTCAAGCTCTTTCTCCTCCTGTACGCGTTTCGCTTCGAGGACTTGTTTCTCTCGAGCCTCTTTCTTCTGTCGCTCGTGTAACTTCGTCTGCCTGGTTTGTTCCTTCCGCATGAGTTTACTCATAGCCTTTTTACTTAATACTTCGAGACCAGCGCCTGCTGACCCGCCGGCGGCGCTGAGCGCCTTCGTGGCTTTGTAGCTGTCTGGGTCCCAGAGGACGGTATCGTACTCGTCGCAGGTAAACCCGTCATGCCATTTGATGGCGTGTTTAAAGCAAGAGATTGCGGAACAGTTTAGGCAGCGGACTTGCGGTTGGAATGTGCCGGATTCGTGCAGCTGGCCGAAGTCGCAGTCGAGACACCAGATGAAGTTTTTGTCGCTGGTTAGGGCAGCGCGGAGGGAGAGCTTGTCGTACCTGGATTGTCATGTTAGATATTGTGGACTATGTGAAGTGGATAGGGGTGGAGGGAAGAAGGGAACGATCTACCGAGTAAATGTTTCCTCATCGGCAAACCGCTTAATATCATCGTGGATAAGTAGTGTCTTACACTCGGGACACTTGATCTCGTCCCAAAACTTCGTCTCCAAATCATGCTTTATGCTCTTTGCTAGGCACGAGTAGCAAACGGAGGAGGGGTGGTGGCAAGCAATAGAGATTGTGTCTGGGGCTTTGACGCCGAGCGGCGAGAACGGTTCAAGACAGATAATGCATGCCTCAGGTGCAGCCTTTGGTTTGAGTTGCGGCTTAGGCTTTGCTTTGGATTTCCATCTGGACATGCTGACTTTCTTAGTTTCCTTCGCGATGGGTTTTGGTTTTCCTGCGGATTTGAGGTAGTCCGCGTATAGGGCTTCGAGTTCCTCGTCGACTTGCTGGAAGAATGCCTCGGGGCCTTTGGGGAGGGACGCGTCGGTTTTTTGTGCTTGAACTGGAGCTGGTGTAATCTCGGGTTCACGCTCGGGCTCTGCTTCTTTGGCTTCTTGTTCGCGGACGATCGAGGTGCGGGCGATGCCGAATTGTCGGCCGAAGGAGGGAATTGCGTCCATGTCATCGTCAAAAATGAGGAGATCGGCTGTGTCTGGGGAGCGAGCGGCCGGTGATTTTACTTTAGGAACAGCGGGTGGTGTTGGTGCCGATGTTTGTTGCTCTTGTGGGCCCAGCGATGGCGCTGGTGACTTCTGGTATGGGTGCTGTTGTTGCGGCAGTGGCGGCGGGGAGGGTAGGACTAGTGGTGGTGAAGGTGGTCTCTGCGAAGGCGGCTTTGGTGGAGAAGGGAAGACGAGTGGTGCTCTTTGGGACAGCGGTTGTGGTTGCGACAGCTGCGGTTGCGCTTGCGGTGGTGGTAGAGGAGGCTGTATCGGCTGCTCTTCATCCTTGCCCTCGTCCTCATCCCCTTTCCTACTCGCCGTCTCGCTCGCAGTCTCGGACTCCAGTAAACTAGCCCTCTTCTTCTTTTTCTTCCGTCTCACAATCGGTGGCCAGATATCCCAAGTATCCCTATTTGGCGAATCAAGCTCCGCAACCTTGCTCTCCCTCTGACTTTGAACGGGACTCTCCAGCTCCGCTATCGACCCATCGGTAGCCGACGTCCGTCTGAAAGTCGAGGTCGTCGTGGTCGGTGTGACCGGGGACTGCAGTTCCGCGACAGGTTTATCCTGTTCGGTTTCTAGTTCAGCGACTTCTTGTTGTGTGAGCTTTGAGATATGCACGGAGGACTCGGGCTTCTTCGTCGACAGGGTATCTTTCTTCTGCGAGTTCACGACTGGATCTCTGAAGCCGGATTCTGGCGCTGGTTTAGTCCAGACGCTCTCGTATACCCCTACATGTTGACCGCCGCCGAGGAACTTGACGAATTTCCGCATAGGTGCTGGTTGGGTTGGCGGGGGTTGTAAGGTACTGGAGCGGGGTGAGCTATTGGTAACACAGATAGCTGTAGCGGTTGTTGTTTGGTTTATGTTGCCGTGAATATGGCAGAGTGCACGTTGAGAGTCATGACTTTGTAGGGATCAAACAAAAGGGATGAACTCGCAGTCGGAGATTGAACGTCTGAAGGTGTCTGAGGTTGGAGTCAGAGGGAGCAAACGCCCCGTCCGCCCATCAGGAAATCGGGGCATTTCAAGCGAGCAGCAAATCAGCCTCGCCCTTTGGACTTGAATCGTGAACACGAGCGGTTGCGCTAGCCTGTGGTCTTGAGCAATCAGAAGCATGTCTTGGAGGGATGGTGGTGGCTGTACGGAAGCGCCCTGTTTGCCAATCATCCGGGGGCACGTGAAGAGCCAGGAAGGAGCGGCTTCTCTGGGCGATAAGAAAGTGGGACAAATCGCTGCCATGGATGCGATGCGATGGAGACTGATCATGCGCATTTACGGAGTATCGTAATTTTAGTGCTAGCGTATAGACAGGTAGAAAGATGTATGCAGAGTTGTCGCTGAAGATCGAAAACATGAAACACACAGCAAGATAGTCAAGGTAGTTAAGAGCAAAAAGAGAATCACCCCAACAGCCCTGTAGCCAACGACTCCAAGTCCTCCAACGTCTGGATCTGTCCCTCGGTTGACTTCTTCTTTTTCTCCTGCTTGTACCATGGCACCGCCTCTGGTTCCTGAACCTTCGCCCTCTTGCCCGGGCGCGGAGCTGCTTCCTCTTCCTCTGATGACACCGCTTGGTCCTCGTCATAGGGCACAAGCTGGGCAACAGCCTCCTCCCGCGCCTCCTCAGCCTCAAGCTCCCGCTCTCTTGCCTTGCGCTTCTCCTTCTTCTCGCGTTTCTTCTGTTTGGCAACGGCCTTATCCTCCAAATCTGCCATTTGAGTACGTTGCGCCTCCTCGGCCAAGAATCGGGCTTGTTGCTCCTTAGCATCGCCACGAGCCTTGAAATCTTCCTCATCTTCCATTTCGTAGAGTTCGTGTGCGTTTCCTTCGTCGTCGTAGACAAGTTTCGTTCCCTTGCCCTTGAATTTGAGAAGCTTCTTCTTTGATTTAAGCAGTTTCTCGCGTCGCTTGGAATCAACGACCAGTGTGTCTTTATCGCTGATCTTCACAACCTTGGCTGTGCCTTGCTCCGCTCCGGTCTGGTCTTCGTCGGAATCGGAGACATGGGAACCAGAATCGCTGCTTTCTGCACCCAGAGCCTCATCGCCCGCATCGAAGCGGCGCTTGACGGAGAGGAAGTCCTCGTCTTCATCGGCGTCATCGGTGCCCTTGCTGGGGTCGGCTATCGTGCCATCATCGTTGATAAGTTTCGAGTAGTGATCCGCCAGCACGTCCTGGTTTCGTCGCTCGAACATGCGGTCGTACTTCGTTCGAACTTCCTTCTCTTTAGGCTTCTTCTTCGTTTCTCCGTCCTCATCGGAGTCTTCGTCGCTCGTCATGTGTGCGGTAGCTCGCGACGCGTTCTTGCGTTCTTTTGTGTCATCACCCTTGATGAACTTGATACGAGGAGCACCAGGTAGGCCGAGGCTCCCGGCGAAATCCTCTAATTTCAGTTCCTTCAGGTTGAAGGTTTCCTTGTCTTTTTGAATGTAGACAGACTTGACGTAGGAGATAAATGCTTTCTGACCGAGATACTTGAGCTCCGGGTCCTTGAAGCACATATTTTGTAGTTGGTTTTTAATGCTTTGTTGCTTGTTCGCCTTGACGTTGATTCGCTCAACCGTAACCTTCTTCTGCTCGAGGCGTCGGAGCATGCCCTTCTCTTCACTGGGATCCAGGAAAAGAACCGCGCGTCCATCACGTTCGTATCGTGCAGTTCGTCCTACACGGTGAATGTAGGTATCTGCATCTTCGGGGCAGTCCATCTGAATCACCCAATCAACAGCCGGGAAATCCAATCCTCGAGCGGAAACATCGGTCGAAAATAGGACGGCATGCTGGGCCTGCGAGAAGCGGGTTGTGATATCGAGTCGTCCGCCCTGCTTTTGGCGACCGTGAAGGTGCAGCAGGGGAATACCAGGCTGCATGTGTCGGAACGATTCGTAAACAAACCGGACTTGCTTTCCGGAGGACATGAACACGATAGTTTTCGATTTCAGGTTACTCCGAATGAAACTCCATAGTGTATCTAGTTTCTGAGCAAGAGGGGTAACAACGTAGTGCTGCTGGAGTTTCGAAGGTGTCGCAGAAGAAGCAGCCTCGTGAACAGCGACATACTCAGGGTCCTGGAGACTGAGTCGAGCCAAATCCGAGACCTTTTTCGTCTGTGTCGCACTGAAGAGAAGTGTCTGTCTCTCCGGCGGCAAATGCCCAATGATAGCGTCAACAGTCTTCTGGAAACCCATATCAAGAATGCGATCCGCCTCATCCAACACCAGCATCTGCAGATTATGCGTCTCGAAGAATGCCGTCTGATCCAAATGCTGTAGCATGCGACCAGGTGTGCAAACAAGAATATTCATGCGCCCCAGTCTCTCCTGCTCCTCACGCAGACTCTTTCCTCCGATGACCAACCCCGCAGAAAACGAATGATACCGGCCAATCTTGCGCAGGACCTCGAAGATCTGAATCGCAAGTTCGCGTGTTGGCGAGATAACCAATGCTCCCAACCCATCATGTTCAGACCATTGTTTCCGGTATAGATTCTCGAGTATCGGAACTAAGAAGGCAAGCGTTTTCCCGCTTCCTGTCTTTGCGGCGCCCAGAACGTCACGGCCCTTGATCGCATGGCTGATCGCACGAGATTGAATGTCGGTCAGGGTCTTGAAGTGCGACGATGTAAGACCAGATAAAGTCGGTTCTGAGAGAGGTAGATCGGAGAACGCTTCGAATTTTCCTTTAAGATCGAGATCTTCGACTCGTTGAACGAGAGACGATAGATCCTCCTGGACTCGCTTGCGCTTGAGATTTCCGGTACGGTTAGAAGATTTCGCATGCTTGCCGTTCCGAGGCCAATTTGAGGGAGCCATGTTGATTTGTGGTTAACAATGAAAGATTCAACAAATGGTTGATGCTGGAATCGGCCTGGAGCAGGAAGAAAGAGAGGGCGGTGACGGGACTTTTTTCTTTTCTGCCAGACGGGCAAAGGATCAGTCAGCCGCGATAAGGTTGTCTTTGCGACAGCGGCGAGGCCTAGTTATCTTGTAAACACAGAGCTACCTATCTACAGACGAAGGATCAATTGTCCCTGCTGCTATCATAAGGCCTGCTATACATCTGTTACGTTTACTTCTGGATTCTTCATCCGCCCCGATCGCTTCAACCTTGCTACCATGGCCGACGAGCAAGATGCCCTGGATGCCCTTGAAAGAGAGGCCTCGGACTTCACCAAGGTGAGCAAAATTCAATCCCCAACCCGCCTAGCTCGAGACTGACTTATACAGGATGCAGAAATTGACCGTATTCGAAAAGCCTTCGTTCTAGATGCGTAAGTTCCGTTTACCTAGCATGATAAGCTAAAGGGTTAACTGTGTCGCCTCTACAGCTACTCCGTCCTCGATCTTCAACCCGGAGTGACAGAGAAGGATATCAAGTTACAATACCGCAAGAAATCGCTACTTATCCATCCCGATAAGACGAAGAACCCCGCCGCACCGGACGCGTTCGACCGATTGAAGAAAGCGCAGTCGGCGCTAATGGACGAGAAACAACGCACATATCTAGACGAATGTATTGCAGATGCCCGGCGGCTTCTCATTCGAGAACACAAATACACCTTGGACTCACCGGAGCTAAAGACCGAGGAATTCAAGAAGGAGTGGCGGCAAAAGACGGTGCACGTGCTGCTGGAAGAGGAAGCGCGGAGGCGAAGACAACAGAAGGCAAAACTACAAGAGGAAGGACGAGAGAGGCGCAAAGAGGAAGAGGAGCTTGAAGAGCGGAAACGGAAACGAGATTCGGACAAGGCATGGGAGGATACTCGTGATCAACGGATTGGCAGTTGGCGGGACTGGCAAAAGGGGCAGAAGGATGGCAGCAAGAAGAAGAAAAAGATGAAGGTTCTAGGGTGAAGAAGGCCTGTCGTAAGACACTCAGAGAGGATATACCATTACTGCAGACAGAAGGGCAAAGTCCTCAAGGCTCACGCGGACTATATAATTTACAAGCATTGTGATAAGGAAGCGGTCAGCGGTCGATTGCGGGGGCAGCGGGGCGTACCAGAACATTCTCTCGTCTCCTCACAACCACAGTCCCAGTCCCATCCCATCTCCGAGCTTCCTCTCCGATCCCCTCCTTCCCTCCACGATAAACCCCCGATCTCAAATGTCCGCTACCCTGGCATAACAATTGAACTCTCTTATTCCTCCTCGGCCCCTCTATCACACCCTCATTACTGTCCAACCGTCTCCCGAGATTCACTCGTTCATCTCTATCCATAACCCCTCACTCCATAAACCACCACCACCACCACACCACCATGTCAGAACAAACCGACTCATCGCGCGGAAGCTACCAACCCCAAGCCCTCCCCTTACAACACGCCACCTCTCTCACATCCATAATCACCGCCTGCCACACACGCGTCCACTCCTTCCTCTCCGAATACCACCCCGACGACAGCCTCCTGCACCGCGTCCAAATCCAAGTCCGCAAATCCCTCGATGTCATAGATAAAGCGATCAAAGAGTACACCCTCGACCAAATAGCTCTTTCCTACAACGGCGGAAAAGACTGCCTCGTCCTGCTCATCCTCTTCCTCGCGTCCCTAAACTCGCAGCTGCCCATCGACGAGACAAAACGCTCCTCCATCCCCGCAATGTATGTCGCCGAGGAAGACCCCTTCTCGGAAATGGAGGATTTCGTCGACTGGTCCAAGAAAGTCTACCACCTTGATCTGGCAAAATATACGAAGAGTGCATCGACGACATTGATGTCTGGGTTCGAGGATTACTTGAAGAAGAATCCCTCGGTTAAGGCTATCTTTGTCGGTATGCGGCGGACGGACCCGTATGGTGGGAATCTGAGGGATTTCAGCAAGACCGATCACGGCTGGCCGGATTTCATGCGCGTTCACCCGGTTCTCGAATGGCGGTATGCTGAGATCTGGGGGTTCTTGCGTCATTTACATCTGGAATACTGCTCTCTTTACGACCAGGGGTATTCCAGTCTCGGTGGCTTGTCAAATACCCGGAGGAACCCTACTCTACGGAAAAACGGCACGAATGAGTTCCAGCCCGCACATGTCTTGGTTGATGACGCGAAGGAGAGAGCCGGACGTGCCTGAACCTCCTTGGGGTTCCTGTTGCTTCAAGAATTTGACACCAGACGGACATCGTTCCTTGTGCTTTGACTCTTCATGTTCTACTATGATTCATAGATTCCATATACAGCCTGGCGTTTCGTTTGGACTTTGCCGATAGGCGGCTCTTGCACAGTATTCTTAATTAGGATTAGAGTTATCGCCTCCATGGTGAAAAGAAAGAGATACAATTAGACAGATCTTTCTACTGCTCTTTGATTTAATCCTATCCCCTTCGATGGCGGGCCTAAGGAGCGTCCTAACTGTTGTTATTACTTCCAACAAGAGCAACCGGGGCAGTCGATGATTAGCTTTGCTCAATGTGCCGCTTCGGCTTCCAATCGAATCTGTACTCATTGAGCAGTGGGATTACCGTCAACTATGAGCTAAGAAGACACGCTCACTGCGAGGATTTTCATTAGTGCTAGACTAAGCAGCATGTTGCTGGAAAGAAATCGAGAATACACCCTTGACAGATACAGAAGATAACAGCATCTTGCTTTTCCATCTTGGACCATCCTTCACACAAACTGGTTTACCACATGCGACTCCTGAATGAAATGATGTTGTGGTTCATCGAACCTGGGATGTTGTCAAGAAAATCAAGAACAGATACTCTCATACAGTTGTGAAAAGCTCAAGAAGTCCAGAACTGGTCGAGGAAGAGATAAAGGAAATGATAGGCGAGAAATAGGCGCGATCCGGAGACCTGTGGTAACACATGTAAGCTTTCAGGCGCAGCGCGCCCAAATGTTAGAAAGGATACGGTCGGTCAATCAATGTTTCCTTCGTTGTCAGGTTCCAAGTTGTCTCGTGTCTCTACCCCTTCGTGCTCTCTGAAAAGAAATGCACGGCAATGAATACATGAACGAACTGAAGGGGGAGACCAGCGGCATTCGAGCAGCTGAACGACCAGTGGGCAGCGTGACGCTGATTTAGATCACGGAGCGTGGAGAGTTCACGATGATCTCCCTGCGCGAAGACATTGGAGACAGAGACCCAGCTTTGATGTTCTCCTTGTGAGGGCTAGACCTCTCAGAACGAGCTTCGGCACGGGGAGTGCTCGGAAGGGCAGTCTTGGAAGAACCGCCAGAAACGTTGTCTGTCCAAGTGTTGCGGTTGGAAAATCCAAGCCGTCCGCGGTACAAGGGGGTGCTGTCAACAGGCACGGGGCTATTCTTAGAAGACCACGAGTTGTATCGCATGTTGCCGACTGGATTCTTCGCCAACGGAACCCTGCTTGACTCGTCAGCAACGTTGACGCCGTACAGAGGATGAAACACTTACGATGGTGAAATTGAAGTAGCCGGGGTCCAGCTGGAGCCCACGCCGACCGGAGACACATAGCTCACCTGAGAAGTAGGGCTGAGATGTGAAACTGTCTGTTGGAGACGATGAAGAGAGGGGGAAGGAGTCGAGCCCTGAACCACTTCCACCGAGTAGTTGTACTCTCCGGCGCGGTATGCACGGCGCTCGTTGCTCTGCTGTTTGAGCAATTTCTGCGCTTTGGTATCAGCAAATCGAAGAAGTAGTTTCACACCATCCTCCGCAACGTTGTTGTGATACTCCGTTAGGACCTTCTCGGCGATATCGCGAGTTTCGAACCTAACATAATCAGAAGTGTAGTGCGGATCGACAGCAGGGAACTCACCGAGCGAACCCAACCTCCTTGCTCACCCCAGTCTTCTCATCGCGGCTGATCTTCTCAGATACAACGCGGTACGGTTCAAAATGTCGACGAAGGTCCTTGGGAAGGGTGTTAATCGGTGGTCGAAAAGAAGAGCGACAAACTTACAGCCTCCGTCCAATCGATGGGGATGTTAGTGCAATAGATGTTGGTCGAAGTCCTGTCTTCGAGATCCTTCAGACGGGAGTTACGGGACTTCTATTCTTAGTTAACACGGAGGCCAGCCACGAGGCATGAGATGTGTTACATACCTGAGCAAAGCTGGCCTGATAGCCAAGATAGAAGAAGCCCCGAATGCAGTTCTCGCAGGACTCGAAGTTGTAGTACTGGACAAAACCGAACCTAACGAGACACTTAGCCGGCTGCAGGTCAATGGCAAGCTGAGAGAGCAATAGGTGGCGTACCCTTTGCAGAAACCAGTGTCAAGATCAACGATCGCTTTGCACCGATCAATCTTACCGAAGCGAGAGGCGTATGCATGCAGCATCTCGTCAGTGGTCTCCGGAAGGAAGCCTCGAATGTAGACGTTTGTTATACCCTCCCGATTCTCGAGACACTTGGCAAGGGTCAAGTCGGTAGGATTGGTCCACATGGCGGGCACGGCTCTGGGAATAGCAGGCTCCTGCTGGACCAAGCTCTCAAGATCCTGAAGTATGTAACCGCTGGGGCCCTTCATCATTTGGAGCTGCAGGTTGGTCTGGCCTCCCTGAGGATAGTTGTTCATTGGATAGTTGGACAATCCGGAGCCGTCAATACCGGGCATGCCACCAAAGTACTCACTCTGATTGCTGCCATCAGACACCGAAGGTCCGGCTACCTTCTGCTCATCGCTACCAGTCCAATGGTTTCGCTTTTGGCCTGTCGGGTCCTGCATGTCGCAGTTCATCAGGTAGGGGAAAGGATAACCCTGCATGGCCGCGGGAAGACAACCAGGCGCGAGGCCTGGATAAACAGCATTCGGTAGATACGGCATCTGGGCCATCTGATCGTGTCCGGGAAGCGAAGCCCCGGGAAATGGGGCGACAGGTGAGACAGGAGGAAGGCCTCCGAAGACACTGCCATTTGGAAGGAGAACGAGTTGGTTGTTGTAAGGGCGAGGAGGGCCAGCAAGCTCCAATGGCGGGGGCATAGCAACTGGTAAGCCTCCCTTGAGCGTGTTGTACTTGCCACCAGGACCTCTGTTCTGAATGTTCAAGCCATTGAAGAGGGAAGCCAGGTCCGGACGATTGCCCTGCTGGTGATTCTGGGTGTAAGCACCGCGGTTATTGTGAGTGAACTGCCCGGTGTGGCCAGCCTGGGCTGGACCAGCGTCGGGAGCGGTCTGCTGCTGGGCTTGAGCAGGCATCGTTGGGAGTCTAGGGTAACAGTTCTACTGTGACTGTCAGCACTCTATACACACATAGAAATCAAAAGTCGGCAACACATTGGTTCTGCATGGCGAGGGAGAGCATATGTGCGAGGAATTGTGCAACATGGAAGACAAGTAACCAAAAAGTATAGACGGGCCCCAAATCCCAAGAGGCGGAACAGGTTAGCTCACCGCAACGATAGAAGCTCAACACTGGCGATACACAGGCAAGCAGGAAGAGGCTGGACGAACTAATTAGAGCGTGACTAGTCACACGGAGAATCCCAGAGCACTTACATGAATTGTTGAGATGGAGAAAGGCTATAACAGCACAAAAGTCGATGGAATTCGGAGGCGAACGAACGTCGACAGAAGACCGAGCCTTCAGGACAGTGCAATAAGGCGATAAGGTTGTGAGTTAACTACCAACAGTGAACCAGTAGCGAGCTCGAGGATTTGGGAGATGAGATAGCTAAAAGACACGATGGGATGATGAAGCTGATGAAAGATGAGAAAGAAGAAGAGAGAGGACGAGGGAAACACCACCAGAATGGGGAAAATTCGGTTTGAGGAGGAGGGGGCAGAAAGGAGAGGTCTAGAAGGAAGGAATCATCGCGGGATGAGGGAGAGGAAGGTGAGGATATAGAACTACCATAAGCGGAAGGTACAGAGCATCAGACACCTCCAGAATGACTGGAGGAGAAACAGCGTAAAAGAAATAATGTGTAAACAGGTGATAAGAGGTAAAGAGTTTGTTAACAATAGAAAGAAATTCGTTGGTGTTTATCAGGTCTCGGCGCTGCGATGAGATGCTGTTTCATAAAACCATCTTTACAAGTGTGACAGGCGATGAAGAACACTAGAGATTGGAAGCTGGGTCATAAAGAGAGCTAGCTTGGTAGGCTTGTGGTGGTTCCTCCAACAACAGGGCCCACCAGAAGGTTCTCATCACCATTGAGCAGGGTGAACCGCTAGAAGTGTAGGAGTCAATTGGGGCCTATCTAGAGTTCAGTATCAGGTACGATGGAAGATAGTTCTAGACAAACGAGTCGGATAGGGATATCAAGACCCAAGAAGGAAGGTCAAAAGGAAAGAGAAGTACCCTGAAGCAAGAACGCCAGAAGTGAGCCCTAATATGCTATCATTGCGGGGGTGACTGGTCCTGCAGCCACTTGTACACGACGGAGAAGTCCTTGCCCCGATGTTCCGCCTCCACCACATTGTATATAACGCGAGCTACCTCAGCCAACGCCAATGGGGTTGAAGACTCTTTGGCGGCAGTGAGCGCTAATCGGAGGTCCTTGTGCATGAGACTGACCCCGAAGCCACCTTCATAATCGCGGGAAGCCGGCGCGCCCTCAACAACACCAGGGACGGGGTTGTTAACCTCCATAGGCCAGCACCGACCCGTCGAGGTGTTGATCAAGTCAGCCAAAGCTTTAGGGTCAAGACCCCAACGCATCCCTAAATTCATGGCTTCAGCTGTCGCAATGTTGTTAATGGCTAGAATATAGTTGTTCGCAAGCTTAGCCGATACTCCTGTTCCTGCTGCGCCCATATGCCACGCCTTTTTTCCCATGAGGAGCAGAATAGCTTTAACGCGGTCCACTAATTCTCCCGTCTGCGACGATGCCCCGAACATGAAAGAAAGCGTGCCAGCGCGAGCACCCACAACTCCTCCGGAGACCGGCGCATCGACAAATCGTCCTTGCGATGTTGAGTGGATTGCATTCGCAACTTCTTTGGAAGACGCAGGGTCAATTGTCGAAGTATCAATAAACACTCTCTCCTTATCAAGGGTGGGGAGAGGTCCTTGGCGTAGCATAGAATGAAAGACGTCCTTGACATGCTGGGGTTCCGGAAGGCTGGTAAGGATGACGTTCTATAATGACAACATAATTAGAACTTACACCTTACAAGTAACGAGCCGCACTCAGCCTACCGATTTCTCTGCAAGATCCCTCGCGCTCTCTGCCACAATAACTTTGGGCAAGGTATTACCCGTGCCAGCACCCTTAGCAGTCTCATTAGCCTCTCTGAGGAAGCGGGCTGTCGATTCCTCGTTCACATCACGAATGAGCAGTGTGTCTGTGGGGGAAATTTTCGCGTGTAGGTTTTTGGCCATGTTGTAGCCTGTCAAAACTGTTGTTAGCGCAATTCAAGTACCTCGACAGACCCAGGAACCACCGAATTGGCGGCGGGTGAAGTATAAGCAAAGGGGTATATACCCATTTGTCCCAGGCCGATAAACCCCCATGTGTCATCGCGTCGTAAACTGGTTGAGAAGGTTCTTGTTGTGCGAGGTGTCAATTGAAGAACGCGGGCAATTGAGTGGTATGACTTGGTCGGCATACCCCTCCGCGAAAGGGGAGCGAAGGAACACGGGCTGGTCATTGTCACCCACAGACGAGCGACAAGCGGTATGATAACAAATATTTTCTAGCTAGTATAAGTATGGGGAAAGAAAGAGAAGAATGTGAAGAATCGGAAGTTGGATGGTGGAGGAAGGCATGGGGTAGTTGAACCCCGCAACGTAATCAGCCGCCAGGAGGCCCGAGGAAGACGTAGGTAGTTGTGCCTGGGGACTATCGCCGTGGCTTTCCGAGGCTATCCATCCGGGGGTGGAGGGGGAGAGCTCAAGCTTACAGCCCGAGGGTTCAAGGGTGGCCCGCCGGCGGTCGCCCACCGCAAGCACCACTAACGACGATCGAGTCTCCAACTCTCCAGCGCTCGCGCCATGCGGGGAAATCCTGAAGCGGGAAAGTTAGGCACAGCCGCACAGGGCTCGGGCGGAGGATCGGAGGATCCTCAGCGTGTCACGTGTCACATGTCTCCATGCCAATGATGCCATCATGCATTTACCTACCTAGTGGTAGGTACTGCGTATACATCTAGGTTAAGGTGGGCATTTAACGAGTTGAAAAATAATATATTGATCTAAATATGTCCATATACACACAGATAATGCAAAACAATATTGTCAGCTCGTATGAGACGCTAAATCGTGGACAAATATGGGTATGAAACTATGTATAATTCCAAGGGTGATTGATTTCCATGAAACGCCGAGATAGCACAGCCAAATCCCGCTGAGAAGAAGAGGAGGAGATATGCAAAGTCTAAAGAAAGAGAAATGCAGCCGATAGTCCAGCAATCGGCACGGCATTATCCGGGCGAAGTTGGATTGCTTGTCGGGCCCGCAAGATATTCCGCCGGCACTTTCGGCACTCTGGGTGAGTTTGCCGTCTGGGCGAGGGCTCGGTGTTGCGCTCGAACGAACTCACGCTGCCGCTCCTTATCCCTGCCTGCCGCTGCACCGCCGGTCAGCCGTCGCATGCCACTTCGAATCATAGATTCGAGTGAGGACGATCCCTCTGTTGCACTACGCGGTTGATTCGTCAACGAAGGCACCGGATGTTTGCTAACTGTCAGCCTTTCGTCAAAATCATATATCCCACCATCCTCAATTTCATCATCAGAAAAGAAGGCGGGTTCGTGAGCTCCGATTGGCGGAGTAGAAAATTGTGGGGGAGCCGTAGCCGGTGGGAACACATGATTGACGGGCGAGGTAACAGATCGGATATGAGACACGGGGCGCAGCGTTTGAGTGGACGTTTGAGGAGTCGATGTGCTAGAAGAATGCATCCCCACGCTGTCAAAGCGCATATTAGTAGGGCGAGAATCGACTAGACCGTTGTGAAAGGATGAGGTTGAGGCAGTTCGAGCGAGGGACTTGCGCAAAATGGGAGCAGTTTGTTGGTCATAGATACTCGCATTGGCATCCACATAACTGCCTGCGAATCCACGTAAAGTCATGTTTGATAGAGGATCAAGGTTGGGGTGTGATGTTTCCGTTTCCTCGAAGAAGTCATCGAGGCTGTCCAGTTTCTGCACAATATCGCCCATGTTGCCATCTGTCTGCGTCTCAATCGACTGCATGGTGTCGGCACGCATGGGGAAAAAGTTGTCGGTATATTCGTCTACATGGAACTCGACTTCCGGAGGTACCGTCTCCTGTGGCTCCATGCGATCGACTTCGGCACAGGTGTAGAAGACTGCGTGAACATTTTGGCGTGTAATACCCGACTGGGCTGCCGGCATTGGAATAGACCATCCTGTAGGTTCTGGTATACCGTACAGACTCTGAATCCGTTCGTATTCCTTCCGAACTGCCCTTGACGAGGTCGATGAGGCCATACTCATGCGGATATGATGACGCTCCATTGGGTTCCCCGAAACAGTCATGATATTGTCCAGGACTTCCAATGCTTGCGAGCAAAGGTCTGTTTGAAGAAGGCGCAGAAGGGGCGATATCAGATCAGGGCCATGGCTAGTCACCTCCGGGCGCCGCATATCAAGCTCTGGGATCACCGCGCATAATATCTTCATAACCTTCAGACGGAACCAGTCAGTTGCATTTGTAAGCAGTCCCAAGAGGAATGTCAAGCTGTGCACGTCTTGTTGCGGGAAGTAGTAAGATCGGACCTCCGTGACAATATGGTTCAAGAAGTCATTCTCTGCCTTGTATTGCCCATTCGCAAACCCTAAGAGGGAAGCCGCAAGACGAGGACACCCCTCGCCCTCAGCTACACGAGCTAGTAAGGTTGCACGAGCCAATGTTTTCGAATCATCCACGTTCGGATCAAACTGACGAAGGAAATGAGATAGGTTCGCTAAGATGGCAAATAGAAGCCTGCTGCTATCCCCAATGAGCTCATTATTTGGAAGAGCACTCAAGCGATGTAGAATGTCCAGCGTGCGGTTCAATGACTCTGAACTCTTTAATCCCTTGTAAACCAGTTCTTGAATTCCATCGAAACCCCCCTCCCATTTTGGAGGTTGGCCTTTGAGGAGTTCTGCGACCACCATGGGGTCACTCAAATCGACTCTGTCCATGAACTTCTCAAGCATTCCAATACTCTCAATGAACTCCGTCTCGTGTATGGTGTTCAAGCAAGCACATGTTGTCCAAAACAGCTGCGGGTAGCGTAGCAGATCTGCGGGTGAACGCGAACTGATGATGACTTTGAGTGTTGTGAGTATTTCCATCGAGAATGTCCTGTAATCAGCCTCCTCGTCTGCGATAGTGTTTGATAGCCGAGCCAGCATGTCTGCAAGCATCCGAGAGTCGAGTGATGTAGATATACAGCGGAACACTTGGAAGGAACGGCAAGCTAAATGCCGCACTGGACAAGATGTGGCCCAATTCAGTGCCTCTTTTGCCCAGAGGTTGGCTATCCCTTCGTATGTCAGACTGAAAAAGTTGACAACTTGGTGAGTCACGCTAGCCATTGATGGTGGGACACGTCTATCATCCTCAGTATCCTCCTTGTCGTGGTTGTCTTCATACTCCCAGACCACCTTCGGGTCACTATTGCGAATGCGATCAACAAAATCTTCGATCAACTGCCTGTTGCCGGCTGGTTCACCATCTTCGATCTTGGCAGAGATCAATTCATGGATGAGATGAACAAGCATTTCTCTAGCTTGTTCTTGCACCGTAAGTGTATAGTGGTCCCAGAGGATGATGACCACATGCAAGAGCTTCACCACATCCGGAAGAGAGAGACTAACTGGAGCAACCATGAGATCCACCAGGAAGATGAGGGCAACTTGACCTAGAGAAAGGCCGGACTGCTTATTTCCAACAGGGAGCACGGTTCCGAGGTCAGCAACATACGGGAGATTCTTGATATCTGGCGGTGCTGGCGTGATATCTTTCCGCTCTTGTACCATGTTCTTCGGACCAACATGCATCAAGAAAAACTCAATCACCTTCGACCCAGCAGGAGTTCCTGAGAGGAAGACCACGACCTGCTTGGCATATTCCACAAAGTTTTGCTCCTTGCGCTCTAAACAGAGGCTAATCACGAAGTCCAGCACTAATTGCACATTGCCCCCGTGTGGTCCGGTAGCCAACGCCTGCCACAAAGCTTGAACTTCGTTCGGAAGAATAGTGCTAGAGCGTATAGTAACTTCAAAAAGGTTGGCGAGTAGCATGTATGACTTGGCCGTGGGACCACCATTGGGATCAACCTGTAACTCTATTGTCTGTACCCAAGGAAGAATAGCTGCGACCATATTCCGCTGGCTATCCGGGCGCAAGTTCCTGAAATGCAAAGAGAATTCGGAGAAGAGAGTGAAAGCGAGTTCGGAATGCTGTTGGGCGAGACGCTTCGAGGTTTCGAACTGAGCCAACTTGTAAACTGCAGTGGTCTTGTCGGAAATACTAATATCAAAGTCCTGTAGCCTCGAGTTCTTCTGTTCGCGTTCCTCAAGAATGCGGAGCAGCTTAGCTGACTTCATTCTAATTTCTCGCTTGGAGCTGCCCAGAGTTACCAGAACAGCGCCCAGAATCCGCCAGAAACCTAATGGATAGTCAGGGTGCTCTATGAGGACCTCGGTCACTACTTCAAAGTAGCTCTCCAGAGCCTTTGGTCGCTCTGTCACGTAACACATCTCGATTGATCGTTCAAGCAAGTACGAGTGCTCTTTGTTGTGAACGATCAAGCTCTTGAGTGCACGACGGCCGATAGCATGCCATTTATCGCTCACGGCGTTGAATATGATGTCGATCCATGATAGCATTCGCCCAACGTCGAACTGAAGTACTGAACCGCTCTCCGTGGTTATACTTATTGGGCCCGCCTGTTACAGGTTAGCGTTTATGAAGGTGCTAAGTATTTCGTCACTTACGCATAGAGATGCCATTGCTCCAAGAGATGCACCTCGAAGATTCTTCTTCTCAATTTCCATGGCTGCAGCGGTGCCTCGTAGTTCTCCTGCCGCTTCCTGGCGCTGGGCAAAAGCAAGTTTACGCATGTTCTCCTCGCGCTGAGATATTTGTGCTTGGTTCGGGGAATATCCACACCAATCTTCCATAAGAGAAAACGCAGATTTGCGTGCTTCGAATGGGATCCATCGAGATGGATCCTTGGTACGATTGACGCCCTCAAATAGTTCTTCCATTAGGCCGCAGTAGTGGTAACGCAAACTTTGAAACTCCCAATCATTCTGAACCTCCGCATCACTGAGAAATATTCGTAGGTCCTTGGCGTAGGTCACGAGGTTGTTGACGATCCAGTCGTCGTTGTATACTTCGGGCTCTTTCAAGAATTTCGATGTTAGTTTGTACACGTGGGTCACCTCTGTCCGTAATCGATCTGTCTTGCGGCTTCGGCGGGGGCTGCTGGGTGTTCGGTGGTGCGTTCCAATCCGGATCTTTGCTTCCTCGTTGCAGGTCGTGACTGCATACTGCAGTGATTCAAGTAGTGTTCGGTAGAGGTTCTTGTTGATAGACCCTAGCGCAACAACTATTGCATTTCGAATTGATGCACGTTCGGCCGAAAGCAATGGAATCACGAACGCAAAGAGGCTTCGAGCGGATCCAATCTTATCAGATGACTGGGAGCCCTTCGACGACTTTCTTGCATGTTGAGCGTTAGCCAGCTGACTTTGAGATTGAGCACCGACGCTATTTAGGGTCGTGCACGCCATGACAAGATACAGCTTCCACTGCTCAATTAGAATCTCCGCTGTTGTGTTGTTTCTAGCCAGTGAGCGCGCCTGCGCGGCATCGACTGGAGTATACTGAGGATGCTGCGGACTCTCAGCAAGGGCAGTGATAGCCCGGTGCATGTGTACAAGTCTCGTGCAGACACTTTCTCGCCCAAGTGTGACGGCGAAAGGGCAAGTTTCGAAACTTATACGGATGATGTTCGGGAATACCTTCGACCACAGAGTAGAGTCATAAGATACCTCACTGCTGCAAAGCTCAATCAAGGTATTGTGAGAGGCGCTTCTGCGTTTCCCTTTTTGGATACGGCTTCGTTCCGCCACAGTCAAATGTTCATCATTGACGTCTAAGATTTGCTGAGAATCGGCTTCGAGTATCCTGATTATCCTGGTGTTTTCTTTGCCAAGGGCACTGTCAAACTCTGTGGTGAGCCGGAGAACAGTGATGGCGAATGACCGAACCCTGCGTGATTGAGAACAGAGGAAGAACAAGCCACGAGACTCAATCTCGTCAACTTGGGCTAGAACGTTGGAGAGATCAAGATGTAAGGCGCGGCTCCCGGAGCCTTTCTCAGCAGAGTCTACTGTAGTGCCTTTGGTTTTCTGCTTGATTTCTTCAATCCAGATCTGCAAAAGCTCAACATAAAGCCGCAAAGTAGACTCAATGTGACCAGGCCCGAGCAACCCTTCGTCAGACATTGTGGAATATCTCTCATCAAAGTTGAAGATAAATCTTGCAAATCCCATAGTTACTTGCTGGGCATGCGACTGCCGCGCGATTGCTTTGAGTGACTCGGCTGATGAGTGTGCAATGTTGGACTGTACATGGGCAGTTCCTGTGCAGAGCAAATTGATCAACGGGTTAAAAGGAATATGATCAGATAAGCAGCGAGGCAATGCCTGAACAGCAACATGAAGCAGATCGTAGAACGCCTGTCTTTGGTCCAGAGCGTTGAGGTGATCATCACGTCGTCCAAAACTGAAAGCTTCCGTGATAGGGGTCTTGGGGGTGGTTCCACCAAATTTCTCATCTAGGGCAGCCTGGCCCCCAAATGTATTATCACACAAGATCGTGATGTTGCCCAAAATCTCGCAAAATCGAATATAATGGTCCCGAATGTTGTCACTAAGCAGTGCGATGTTAACAGGGACTGAAGCGTCTTGATCTGATGTGACCGAATTGCTAGTAAGCCTTGGGTCCATAAAGTACTGAGATCGGAACAAGTGTGTCGAGGATGAGAAATCGGTAAAAGGGTTCGGAATGGAGCCAGAAGGAACAGGAGGGCAAAGCTGATCGCAATTTTCAAGGTCTGTAACGATGGCAAGGAAGGATCGGATGCCGATGACCATCTTCTCCGGTTCCATTTGCTCGATCCTCATGTCCCTTCCAGATGATGTGAAGTAATCTGAGTTAATCATGGGGAAGATTATGTTGCGAAAACAGACATCTGGATGCTTGAACCCTATCATTCTGACCAAATGAATTAGAGGTTCCGCTACTGCGGGGTCAGTACTGAGATACGTCCTTTTACCTGCCGGTAGCGCTATCTTGGCTACTTCTTCGACCTTCCGCAGAGTTACTGTGGGAGAATCTGAGTAACGAAAAAAGTAGGTCCACACCAAGCGGCAGATGGCTTGGAGAGCTGGACCTCTGGCAGGGCGATCTTTCAATCGAGGAGGCAGAGATTGAATGATCGAGAGCCATTGGGAGGAGAAGCTCTCCCTCGAAGACAAGCACAAGAGCAAAACCTGAAGCGGGAACGCTGCAGGCCAATGTCGAGGCTTGGTCAACATATGCGGAAGGCGAGAATGTACGAGGTCAAGAAACTCTTTCCACTTGGGCAAGGACAGATCGCAGGTGGGGCTGGCTGCCACGGGAAGTAACAGCCTTTCGAAGATATTGCAGTACGTCTGCTTAATACGTTGGCCATGGGCGTTGACAAAGAGACGGGCCAATGCTCGCATAAAGTCGCATGATCTTGGCCACTTCTCAGGTGTCGTACGAATACGGATATGTTGTAATCCCGAGAGAAGGAGCTCTGATTTGGCGTCTCCCTCTTTAGACGGCCCTCTAGCACCTTCATCCTTCTGGTAGCGTTCAAGTTCAGTCAAAAAGCGACTTGTGACGCTTGTAAACTTTTCCTCACTTATGATTCCGAGAAGTTGCGAATAAATCCTCCAATTAGCCATTCGGAGAGGCGAAGCAGCGATCTGGTCGGGGTCGACTGTCTTTAGTTGACCAAAAACTATATCTTCCAGACGATCGGCCATGTCGATAGTGATAGCCTCAAGACTGCTCTGATTGAAAACCTCAATCAGAACTCTGCAGACCAGATAGACAGATACGGTTGCTCGTCTTTCAGTCAGAACTATGTCGTCGTGTCGGGAGAGGAGCGAGTTCTGCGAATGATCTGACTGTGACATTGCATCAGTAATGACCTGGGTAGGCTCAGTGTTGCGGCGAATAAGCAAGCCATTTTCGGCAGTAGGCTTTGACTATAATAGAGCAAAGGTGGTAAGCTCGCGCTCCAATCGAGAGACGTGAATGCAACCTACATGGTTCGCTGCCTGCTTGGCTCCGAGGACAGCATCGCCTTTGGCCTTCCGCCAGAACATAATAGTATCAATCAAGGGTTTGGGTTTCTGGCGAGCAATATGGCCCAATGCAGATATCAATTGATCGAATTTCGGATCCGCGCCAGGCCCGCACACATCTTCTACCGGAGTATCGGATTCTCCCAGCTTCATAATAGCTTGATTGATCTTGTTGTCCGCTTGGCCGACAAACTTGTGAACCTGTCAGGTATTGCATGGGTAAATTCCGGTTCAAGTATAAACTTACGGAGTTGAACAAATGGTGCAACGCATATTCGCCGACAGTCTTTGACTCTGCTGGGAGATTCCTGGAGTGCGAGCGACTGTGAGATCGATCTCGCCATGGTTTCCCTTGGGAATTCATTCTCCTGTGTGCCACACTGACTGGGCTAGCACCATTCGGCACATCATCGGTATCTCGGTCCTCAATTGTACTCAGCATCCCTTGTACATTGTGGTTCGCCGGCCCATTTCCGGATGAGCTTTGATGACTTGAAAGCATCTCAGTGTGTTCCAGCCTCCCGATTCCTGCGATGTCTTGTTCGGCGCCGCCGCTGCGGCTGAGGCTCGCAATGAGTTCCGGACTCAGAGGGCTCGTGGACGTGGTAGAAGCGGCAAAGCTAGGATTTCGGGAGTGTTGGATTCCATGGACGATGGAGGTCTGTCGGTGGTGTCCATAGGAGTTGGATGGTCTGCGTTCCAGCGGGGCATCGTTTCCAGGACTCGGGCGCACAGATGATGTTTCAGGACTCTTGGAGTGTGAGTGGCCGCGGCGATTGTTTTGAGGCTGGAGGGTGGCAGGGGCTAGCGCGGACGGATCAAGTGGTCTTCCTCTAACGGCGGAGGTTTCCCGACTATGGACAGTGGACGATGGAGTGCTTCTTGTAACTAGACGCTCTGGTGGAGATGCGAGGTTATGGTGCGACGTTGAGATCGGGTCGTCGGGTACGAGGGGCATTGGCGAGGACTGGATGGGGCCAGCTTTGAGGGAAGGATGGGAAGCCACTACACAAACATGCGGTCAGAGTAATGCTGCTTCGCGCGCGAGATTCTTTTCCAGCAGTTCGAGGGAGGAAGTCGGCTTGGGGGGTTGGAAAGTCGTATGCAGGGAGCAGTGGGGGCAGACGGGAGAGCAAACGGTCGGGGGTCACGTACTGTTGCACCTAGGGAACTGCGTCCTGCAGCTCAGGCTTTCATTGCTTAGCAGTGCTGGCAACTCCAAGAGCTAGTACCGGATATGAGCAAACGCGTCGACTGCTCATTCTGGTCCCATAATTCAAGGAGGTGGCGTGGAGAAAAGGCGGACAATTCATAGCAAAAGCAAGCTCACTTTTCTTTCAGTAGCGGTTGAGGCTGTCGTTCGTGACTGGCACTGAGCACGAGCCACCTCAGCTTAGCTATTCTTCCCATTAACTCCGGCCCCCTGTTAGGCACCATGGCGAGTTTTTATTTCGCTCGGAAGCTTTCTATCAATTTCCACCATCTTATGATTTTGATTGGTCCTCTACATACTAAAGAGCGCCTGGTTCAGCTTGAAATAATTATCTTATGGTGTAGCTTGTGCTCGACAGTACTGGTTCCTGGGAAATATATACTGACAACCAGTAGCTTGTGAGACAACACGAGACAGGGGCCCATAGAACCTGTATCTACAATTTCCAGCACATAAAACAGTCAAATGGTCTAGGTTGCCCTCAGAATACGGAATATTCAGTTTACATATCCCTAGAATCCCCGAAATAATCAATAATGTGCTCTAAGTATCAGTTTCAGTGACCCTACCAAAGAAATCAAGAGTTACAAAGCTGTCTACCTCTGAGGGTCACAAGTTGGAACTCAAATGGAAACTACTGGAACCGAAGCTTGAGTTATTGATTGCCTTGTTCGCATTAGAACTGTACAACACAGCTTGAGGATATGCTTGTGACAGCCAAGGATACACAGCAGGAATTATACTGTTATTTCTATGTTGAGCAGGGGGTTGGATATGAGATACTAGCAGTCGCACCATCTACATCTCTCGGACCATTTTCTCGCAGTGACTGAATGTGATCCGCTTGAAGGGGCTTTCTAGCCTATCCTCCGATTTGTATATAGCCCTTGAGCGATGCTATCACGCGTCTCTCTCATTCGCCCTCTTCCGAGCTCTCAAGCCTATACAGTGCCCCAACGCGAGAAAAGCCTCGACAGCCTATGTACATACCAACCAACCTCGTGTTGTCTGGGCGTTTGTATTCTCTGTGGCCTATAGAACCATGGCGATGGCCTTCGCCAGGTGCTTTATCATTAATCCAGAAGTCCCTCCAGCCAGATGATTTCCCAGACGAGTTGACTGAGCCAAGGCTGATTCTTTCATAAACAGGCTGTGCTTCTCTATTCGTGTGTTCAAGCTCAAACTCAAGGAGTCTCAGATCATTCTCTTCGCCAGCAGCTGACAAGCCAACGATAGTAGCGCCTCGGGCAAGACGAATTAGTTGACGGTCGCCCGAATCGAAGTAACCAACCCTTGCGCTTGCGCCTGTCGTATAGACAAAAACAAGTCCGATGATCGCCTTGTCGTGAAAGTAGGCTTCGACTGTGACAATTGTTTCCCCAGACTCGCTGCCATTAGCACTGTTGCGCTCGAAGTAGAGTTTTTGTATTTGATCGAACGGCGGGGGGTCTTTTGGCACCAGTATCAAAGCTTCCTGGCGACTTTTATTCGCAGCAACGACTGCTCGGACATGGTCGGAAGATGCATTCATTATCCAAGAGATGGCAGTTAGTTTCTCGTCAGGCGTGCTTCGGTATTGTTGTCGCAGTTCCATTGGAAGGGGAAGGTGGGAGCCGATTGATGATCGAAATTTTACCTGGCGGTCGTGAGATGTTTTAATGTCTATGGCCACGATTTGACCCATTTCCATTCCCGGAATCCCCGAAGAATATCCCACCGGCGTGGACCAGAATGTGAGTGCTTCAATCTCTTCATCCAAACCCAGCTCAAAGACCTGGTCATGTTCGGTCATCCATTGCCCTACTATGCCGGGGCTTTGAAGGCTATAGTACTCGAACTTCAGTCCGGTTATAGTATGGAGGTATCTGGAGCGGCTCTTCATTCCTGTAGATACCTGAATTCTTCGAATGTTCTTCAATGACGCAAATGTCTGGTAATTATCCTGGTGTGTGCTTATGAACTGGGCAGAGACCTGATCGTAACGAAGTTCCTGGCCAGGCACCCGATTATCCTCAGAAAAGACTTTGCCAAGTGAGGCAGGGTGTTTATCACTCTGTTGGGACTGGATCCCGATCTGTAAAAACCTTGAACGACGTTCGTACTCCTGGCTTTGTTCAGCTGGCGAGCGGTTGTGAGCGGGGCAAGGCATACCTACCCGTAGATGGGAAATAAACCCTGTAATGGTATAGTTGGGCGACGGGATTGGTATAGGCCTAGTTTCTGCATCGAGCAGAGAGAGAGGAGCAATAGTAGCGTATCGTCCGTAGTTTGTTGAGACCTAGACCAGAGTGAGTCACAATACAAGTTTTTTGAGGATACTTGAACTAACTTGCCAGCAACCTATATCGACTGAGGGGTGATGTTCCAGGATGTTGAGTCCATCAATGCGCTCTCCCTCCGGACCATTGATAAAAAAAGATATTCCGCAGTCACTAGTGGAGCCGCAAAGCAATGAGCTTCCGTCAGAGTAGGTAGCCTCTATTCCAACAAGAGGATTAGAAGTGGACGTCATATAGAAAACAAGTCTTGTTAAGGACTCAAGACGCCAACCTGTGCTGCCACCAAAGTCGAAATTGATCAATGGATTAAACGACCGAGAAGGTCTAGGAGGTAAGAGAGCACTGAATTGTAGGCCCTGGTGAGCGGGTATAGAAGGCATCCACAGGTGAGACTGGACACGAGAGTAGTCCATCGAGTTATCAGGCACCGAGGCTGCATCGCCATCTGTCATTTCACCAACGGTGACTGATACGACCTTGAATCGGTCTAAGCCTATAACTAGATATGGCTCCCTCATCTGTTCTGGGATTTCAAGAATACCACAAGCAATTCCTGGCCCCTTGCTTTTGCCTGCCCAGCCTAGTGAATCCCCGGCTGTATAAAGAAACTTGATTCCCGTCAGTCCCTCTGAGCAGAATGCAACCTCAATAGCCCTAATACGGGAGGTAGCCGGCATATCTTTCAAGTTCGCTCCGCGGAATCCCACCAGATGACTGGACCCATGGTCACCGGATGAACCTAGACTGATTCCGGAAATAAATGTTTGTGCACCTAACTGGATGGTTGAAATGCCTACCCGGTCGTAGGCCCAAAGGAGACATGGATGTGTTCTGTAATAGAGCGCGCGGCAGCCTTCATTCAGGGGGTAATCAAAACTGACAGAAGCGAGCTGGCCAGAGAAGGAGCTGGCAGGCTTGATATCTCCAGAAGCCCTTCCAGTACTCTTGCTACCGGTATGCTGAAAAGATTTACCATCTCTCTGCACTGGACTGCCATTCGGGCTATTTCGGAAGACAGCATGAAGGGCGACAAGACTAGCAAAAGGTTCTAGCAGATACCTGATCCTTTTTCGATTAATTAAGGACAGGTCAAATCCAGCCCTCAGGCGATCTTTGGTCCCAAAGAAAAGACGAGACCAATCTCGTCTTTCTGTGAGATCTGGAAAGATGAAATCGGCCTCTTGACCGAGAAAAAATCTGCTCCGGTAGTATAACTGGGGAAGTTCATCTCTAGTAATGAGCGATGCGAGTTTGCGACATACGAGTCTCAGATTCAGGAGCTCATGGAATGGAAGGTATGAGAAGATCTTGAATTTCAGTTCATTTGGAAGTTCAGAAAAGCTTTGGTGCGTGGGTGTCTGGCATGGTTGGGTTATGGTGCTCCCATGAGTATCAGACCAACGCTGCGGCCCGCTTGTCTTGCGAGATTTGGTTGTAGCCGCTTCCAAGTCAAAGATGGAATCAATTGCACAAGGGTCGGCGTAAAAATATGAATTTGGGTCCCGTATCTGTGTACGTCCAGTTGGCCTGTGTGTTCTCGCAGCACCATAATAATCGTGGCCAAATTTGAACGCGGATGACTCAAGGCAAGGAGTGCAATAGAGTTGGAAGAAGAGCAATTCTGCAATAATAGCCAGCAGATCTTGAGATGTACCCTCTTGCTCTCGACTTAGCCGCAAAAGGAGAAGTCTCCAGCAGGAATTGTGAAAGCTAAAACACCAACGGCTCTGAGTTTGTTGAAAAATGCTCCATTCCTCTAGTGCGTCAATACCTGTGTCGATATAGGAAAGCTCAACACGCGGCGGCGCGTAAAGCTGGTTTTTACGGCGTATTATTCCTAGGCCAGTGATGTCGATGGTGCCATTGGTGATATCACTCGAGTAAATGCCTCGGACTTCTGCGAGCCAGGGGCGAGCGTGTGGAGGTTTGGGCTCCGGATCCTCACTGTTGGCGTAGGGATCTGGGAGCAGAATGATCCCGCACAGAGGACAATATACGTTTGAAGTCATCAGAGCACCGTCGTTTCAATGATGATTTGACGAGAAATAAGACGAAAACAAATAGCCAACTCCAAGGACTTGGGGCTACCTGAGTGTTATCCACCGTAATCAAGCAGTATTACTTAACGAGTGCTCTTACACATTGATAAAACGAAGTATAAGAAAGATCCTAGGCCAGCTGGCACCCCGCGTGAGCCAAGTCCACGTGACTAAGTTATCTGCGTCCACGCCCGTACCTAGTAACTAGCTATCATCTCCCTCTTACGCTGCGAGGTCTGAAGAAAGATGTTACTACTAACTTACTGTGATTTAGATATACCTACGAGGGGCAAAGGCTATACATCATGAGCGGGTGTGCGGAATAGATCCGTTGTGCGCGTCGGATTCCGGATCCATGGATCTTGCCTGAAGCAGCAAAGAATCCCGCTTCCACTTCTCCAAAGTCCGTCGTCTCTCCTGCTTTTAGGAACCATGAGGGCGGAATAAGCTTACAGAGGGTATGTCTTTTTTTAGAGGGAAAATGAGCCATGCCAGGGCCCCATGCCTAGGGATCACCATTTGGGCTGATCTCACGCGCATTATCAACAATTCCTGGCCAGTAATCAGCAGAAAATAAAGAATTCAAAATAGCCCGCCACTATCCCAATAATGGACGGACAGGCCCCTGGTTTCGAACAACACCATGGTTGAGTCTGTGGGAGCCTGGGATGGCCAAAGGCGGAATTCGGGTAGGCAGTGTGCTCGGCAGGGTGTTCGGGAGATTCTCTCCATACGAAGCCCCAGAATATGGGCGCGTCGCCTCTATTCTGGGTGGGAGGGTCACGACCCAAGCCACCCTCCGCCGCCACCTCCAGTTCTCTCCTCCCAGAGAAACTAAAGGAATCCCCGAGGTTCGTTCCCGAAGGCAAACAACCTCCAGTCCGGACAAGCGTCGGGGAAGTGTGGAATCCCCATGCGAGGGGCTCATATAATAGTATATATAGATAAGGCGCCCGGAAACTGGAAAGAAAAGATATCTTTTCTGAATTCTTGTTCACATATTCTTCTTATCAGATTTCAATCAGGAATAAAAGTCCGGCCCGGGAGAGTCGGTCAAGACTTTGCACACGCACCTCTGAAGGCCTCGGCCACGCATCGGCTCGCAGATTGCTGGGATTGCTGCCTCAGTCACGCACCTTGCCCATCACATTCACCCTGCTTTCCGTCTTCCGAGTTGTCTTATGGAGACCACTTAGGCCCGGAGTGACACCACGGCCTCAGCTCACTCTCCGCTTCTTTCACACTGCGTGTCCTCTTCCTTCTCTTCGTTTCTTCCCCCCCCTCTTATCCCCTCTTTCCTTTTTATTTTCTCCAACGGCACTGGTATAGGTTTCCTTTCTGCCAAGCCTGGTCCTGTGATTTAGGGGTCGGTTTCCCTCCCCTTTCTTTCTTTCCTTCACCCGACCCTTCGCTCACTCCGGTCTCGCTCGAGTGAGTGCATTCCGTGCCCCCCCCTCCCTCGACGAATCTCACCATGGCGCAATTCGATACTCTGGATGTGGTGGTCCTCGCGGTGCTCTTGGCTGGTAGTGTCGCCTACTTCACCAAGGGCACTCTGTGGGCTGTCGCAAAAGATCCCTATGCGGCTTCCGCAGCGGCCATGAACGGCGCAGCCAAGGCTGGCAAGTCGAGGAATATTATTGAGAAGATGGACGAAACCGGCAAGAACTGCGTTATTTTCTATGGATCGCAAACTGGAACTGCGGAAGATTACGCTTCCAGATTGGCAAAGGAGGGATCTCAGCGCTTTGGTCTCAAGACCATGGTTGCTGACCTTGAGGAGTATGACTACGAAAACCTGGACTCTTTCCCTAGCGATAAGGTTGCGTTCTTTGTCTTGGCTACATATGGAGAGGGTGAGCCCACCGATAACGCTGTCGAGTTCTACCAGTTCATGACTGGCGAGGATGCGAGTTTCGAGGGTGGCGGCTCCGCTGAGGATAAGCCTCTCTCCTCTCTCAAGTATGTCACTTTTGGTCTCGGTAACAACACTTATGAACATTACAACGCCATGGTTCGTCAGGTCGACGCTGCTCTCACGAAGCTTGGTGCGCAACGGATTGGATCTGCTGGAGAAGGCGACGATGGCGCTGGTACAATGGAAGAAGACTTCTTGGCATGGAAGGAACCCATGTGGGCTGCGCTCACCGAGTCTATGGGTCTTCAGGAACGTGATGCTGTCTACGAGCCTGTATTTAGCGTGACTGAAGACGAGTCTTTGTCTCCGGAAGATGAATCGGTCTACCTTGGGGAGCCCACCAAGGGTCACCTGGATGGCCAGGCAAAAGGTCCTTTCTCCGCGCACAATCCCTACATTGCACCTATTGTCGAATCTCGCGAATTGTTCACCGTCAAGGACCGCAACTGTCTGCACATGGAAATCAGCATCGCCGGCAGTGGCCTCTCTTATCAAACCGGTGATCACATTGCTATCTGGCCCACCAACGCAGGTGCGGAGGTGGATAGATTTCTCCAGGTGTTTGGTCTCGAGGAGAAGCGCCACTCCGTTATCGCTATCAAGGGTATTGATGTGACGGCCAAGGTTCCGATTCCGACTCCCACCACCTATGATGCCGCCGTTCGTTTTTACATGGAAGTCTGTGCCCCTGTTTCGCGACAATTCGTCTCGACGCTCGCTGCCTTCGCTCCCGATGATGAAGTCAAGGCGGAGATTGTTCGTCTCGGTAGCGATAAGGATTATTTCCACGAGAAGATCACCAACCAGTGTTTCAACATTTCCCAGGCGTTGCAGAGCATCACCTCCAAGCCATTCACCAATGTTCCCTTCTCCCTGCTCATTGAAGGCCTCAACAAGATTCAGCCCCGTTACTACTCGATCTCTTCCTCCTCGCTTGTCCAGAAGGACAAGATCAGTATTACCGCTGTTGTCGAGTCTACTCGCTTGCCTGGTGCTACTCACGTTGTCAAGGGTGTTACCACAAACTACCTCCTCGCTCTGAAGCAGAAGCAAAATGGTGACCCTTCGCCCGATCCTCACGGCCAGACTTATGCTATTACCGGTCCTCGCAACAAGTACGATGGAATTCACGTTCCCGTCCATGTCCGCCACTCCAATTTCAAGCTGCCTTCAGACCCCTCCAGGCCTGTTATCATGGTTGGTCCCGGTACTGGAGTCGCTCCTTTCCGTGGGTTCATCCAAGAACGCGCTGCCTTGGCTGCCAAGGGCGAGAAGGTTGGCCCCACTGTTTTGTTCTTCGGTTGTCGTAACCGTGAAGAGGATTTCTTGTACAAGGATGAATGGAAGGTATGTATTTCTTTCTTTGGCAATCGCTCTGAGCTTTGCTAACAATTTGCTCTCCAGGTCTTCCAGGATCAGCTTGGCGACAACTTGAAGATGATCACTGCGTTCTCTCGTGAAGGCTCGCAGAAGGTTTACGTCCAACACAGGCTCCGCGAGCACTCCGAACTCGTCAGCGAATTGCTCAAGCAAAAGGCGACCTTCTACGTCTGCGGCGACGCTGCGAACATGGCTCGTGAGGTCAACCTCGTTCTTGGCCAAATCATCGCGGCCCAGCGCGGTCTCCCGGCCGAAAAGGGCGAGGAGATGGTCAAGCATATGCGCAGCAGTGGTAGCTACCAAGAGGATGTGTGGTCATGATTTCTGATTGCTTTTCGGCCCTTATCCTTCTCATGACTCTCTTATCCAACTCATCATTGATTTATCTTTGCACATATACTCCGGTTTCTTGGTTATATTGGCGTGGCTCATGTATGCCTAGTGCTTTGCTTCCCCTTCTGACGGTCGACCACAAAAGGAGTTTTGACCTTTTAGGGATGAGATAGATGGTATGACGAATTCTGTAAGGGACAGAATGTCTCTATGATTGCAAGTTATCGTTCGGAGTAGAGTATCTTTATTAATATTTCTATACAATGTTATTCTTCCATTTTCTTTGAGTGAAGTATCCATTGTATATCTTGTACTCCATAGTCGAAGATATTCGGAGTAGGTAGAGTGCTTGGTAAGGATGAGCGGAGTTAAGAGCAAAGGTCCGTAGTGAGCGTCATCAGATTTCTGCAAGATAGCGCGCCCGCCAGGGCTGTTCCGCATACCTCAAACACCCAACCCACCCAGCTGCTCGATCTCCATCTTATCGCTCTCAATTCGAGATCCCCCCACACAGGAGAGGCTGCTGATATAAATGATTCCTCGAGATCGATAAATTCTCATGTGTGCAGCTCTTCCCGGTCGATTCTAGGAACAGTCGTCCCCTGCTCCCCGCAGGGACTCTCCAAACTCATAATCAGATCCCGCACGTTTTCACTACGCCAATATGTCATATATAGTGCCAATTCATCGCGCCAGCAGCATTCGCCATGCATTGAAGCTGCGATTTATGAGCTCAGAGGATGATTGCTTGGTTGTTGCGTGTGTCCCTCGAAACTCACCCCAGCTCCCAAACGGAGTGCGGGATAAAGGAGCACTTGCTAATAGCTACACTCTCTTGGATACAGGAAGGCGAATCAACTCGAGTTCTACTCCCTTACACCAGATGGCCTCGCCCTAGTTACATCATGCTCGATATATGCTAGGGTGACGATGCTGGCTTGTCTCCCTGCGCCCGCAAACTCCCCGACAGACCACCTCTTCGTCGGCACAGATCGCTACTCATACTTCACACTCTCATGGGACCGAACGCATAAACAGGTCCGGACAGAACGGAGCTATGTTGATATCGCCGATCCCTCCTCCCGCGAAACACAACTAGGCAACCGCTGCATGATCGATCCGAGCGGGCGGTTCATGACACTGGAGGTCTACGACGGCATGATTGTGGTTATACCTATCGTGCAAATTCCCAGTAAAAAAAGAGGGCGACAGGCGCCGGTGCCGACTGGCCCTGATGTTCCAAAGGTGGGGGAGCTTGGCGAGCCGGTCACGACACGGATCGATGAGCTTTTCGTGCGTTCCTCAGCCTTTCTGCACGTGCAGTCTGGACCACCCCGGTTGGCTCTTTTGTATGAAGATAATCAGAAGAAGGTCAAGCTTAAGGTGCGAGAGTTGAAGTATAGTGGCGGGGCCGGGGTTGACTCGGAGTTTACACATTTTGCGGATTATACGCAGGAGTTGGATTTAGGGGCCTCGCATCTTATTCCTGTTCCTGCGCCACTGGGTGAGTGGTCCTAAATAGTGTTCCCAAGCGGCTTCTAATACTTTGTAGGTGGACTCTTAATTTTGGGTGAAACGTCAATAAAGTATGTGGATGCGGATAATAACGAAATCGTCTCGCAGCCATTGGAAGAGGCGACTATTTTCGTGGCTTGGGAACAGGTTGACAGCCAGAGATGGTTGCTGGCGGATGACTATGGCCGGCTGTTCTTCCTCATGCTCGTCCTCGACGGTTCCGAGGTGGAACGCTGGGAGTTACACCGTCTTGGAAATACATCACGAGCCTCCGTCTTGGTATACCTCGGCGGCGGCGTAGTATTTGTGGGATCGCACCAAGGCGACTCTCAAGTAATACGCATCGGTGACCAATCATTCGACGTGCTCCAAACTCTGTCCAACATTGCTCCCATTCTAGACTTCACGATAATGGACCTCGGAAATCGAAGTAGTGAGAGTCAGACACACGAATTCTCGTCCGGGCAAGCTCGCATAGTCACTGGGTCTGGAGCCTTCGATGACGGAACACTCAGAAGCGTGCGGAGTGGTGTCGGCATGGAGGAGCTGGGTGTCTTGGGAGACATGGAACATATAACGGACTTGTGGGGCTTGCAGGTGAAATCCAGCGATAGCTTTCTGGACACCCTGCTAGTCACATTTGTGGATGAGACGAGAGTCTTCCAGTTTAGCGCCGATGGGGAGGTGGAAGAATTAGAGAGTTTCCTTGGGCTGAGCCTCTCGGAGAACACACTTCTTGCCGCAAATCTGCCGAACAAGCGAATATTGCAGGTCACTGAGCACAGACTGCTCATCGCAGATACTGAAAGTGGCATGACCGACTTCCAGTGGGAGCCACCAAATCAGCTCATCATCACTGCTGCCTCCGCCAACGACGACACGGTAGTCCTTGTCGTGGGTGGAGAGATTGTGACTGTGCTGGATATACGGTCAGACACCCGGATCGTAACGCAGAAGGACTTTGGTGCAGACAACCAGATATCAGGAGTCACGCTGCCGTCATCGCCTTCTGAAGTCTGCATTGTTGGATTCCCTCAGCTGGCAAAGGTGTCCGTGCTGAAACTGCAGGATTTGACCGACATCACCACAACCTCCATTGGCCCTGCCGGCGAAGCCTTTCCACGCTCCATCCTTGTTGCTAGTGTACTGGCCGACAGCCCCCCGACGCTCTTCATCTCAATGGCTGACGGAAGCGTTATCACGTACAACTACAACGTCAACAACCATACCCTTTCCGGCATGAACAAGCTTATCCTGGGCTCTGAGCAGCCTACTTTTAAGAAACTACCAAGGGGCAGCGGGCTGTCTAACGTGTTTGCTACGTGCGAGAACCCTAGCTTAATCTACGGATCGGAAGGTCGTATCATATACTCCGCCGTGAACTCAGAAGGAGCCTCCCGTATCTGTCATTTCGACTCGGAAGCATACCCAGGGGCGATCGCCGTGGCTACAGCGAATGAGCTGAAGATTGGTCTAGTCGATAAAGAGCGGACGACGCAAATCCAAACACTTCCTATCGGTGCCACAGTCAGGCGTGTTGCTTACTCGCCGTCAGAAAAGGCGTTCGGCATGGGCACAATCGAGCGTAAGTTGGTGAACGGAGAAGAAATCGTGAAGAGTCACTTTGTGCTCGCAGACGAAATCTTGTTCAGGCGTCTTGATGTTTTTGATTTGGGGGACGATGAGATTGTCGAGAGTGTCATTCGAGCGAAGGCCCCGGAAAGCAATGATGGCGACGCAAAGGACTGGTTTATTGTCGGTAGTGCGTACTTGTCTGAGGATGATATACACTCTCCCCGGGGTCGTATTCGCATCTTCGAGGTCGACAACGGAAGGAAGCTTGCTAAGGTTGCTGACAATGGGATGAAAGGCGCATGCCGTGCGCTGGCCGTGATGGGGGATAAAATTGTGGCCGCACTTGTCAAAACGGTATGTTTTTCTGGATTTAAATCTACGATATCTAATATGTCCAGGTCGTGGTCTACAAAGTCATCCACAAGTTTGGCAGCCTCAAGCTCGAGAAGCTCGCCAGCTACAGAACCTCGACCGCCCCGGTCGATGTAACAGTAACCGGCAACGTAATCGCCATCTCCGATCTCATGAAATCTGTCTGCATTGTCGAATACGAGGAAGGCAACAACGGCCTCCCGGACAAACTGACCGAAGTCGCCCGCCACTTCCAGACAGTCTGGAGCACAGGTGTCGCCTCAATTGCACCAGACACATACCTCGAAAGCGATGCAGAAGGCAACCTGGTTGTTCTTCACCGCAACCGTTCCGGTGTCGAAGAAGAGGACCGCAGACGACTAGAGGTAACAGGCGAAATCTCCCTTGGCGAGATGGTCAACCGGATCCGTCCGGTAAATATCCAGCAACTCCCCGGAGCGACTGTTGTCCCTAGGGCGTTCCTCGGAACGGTACGTATCCCCCCTGCATTTGCCGTAATCAATGACCCCACCCCCACAATCCCCCGCATCATCCGGTCCGAGTCCCGACTAATACCACCCCGCACAACAGGTCGAAGGCTCCATCTACCTCTTCGCGTCCATAAACCCTGACTACCAAGACTTCTTGATGCGGCTCCAAGCCACAATAGCCACGCGCGTCGAGTCTCTCGGCGACATCTCATTCAACGAGTTCCGCGGCCTGCGCACCATGACCCGGCAGTCGAATGAGCCGTTTAGGTTCGTAGACGGTGAGCTCATTGAGCGGTTTTTGACTGCTGAGCCGGACGTGCAAAAGGAAATTGTGGACATGGTTGGAGGAAAGAGCGTGGATGAAGTCAGGGCGGTTATTGAGGGGTTGAGGAGGTTACATTAGATGGCCCTGTTTTCTAGGAATTCCCGGGCGTGATAGAAAAGGAAGAAAGGCCGTCGTCCATTTTGAATATATATCCTATTTACCGATCTTTCAGCTCACAGTTGAGTAATTGACTTGGGTGCTGATGTAGACAATATGCGGCGATGCGCAAACATATATTATTAATTAATCCATCCCGGGCTCAACAAATTCCATCCCACCGACCCCGGTTTGGCGGTGGATTTCGCCACAAACCTCCAAGAGAGCATATGTCCTTTAGAGAGAAGGTTAAAAGCCCAGTTTGTATTTGACTAGCAATGTGCTAGTTAGTATAAGCAGGTCGGGAGCCATACGGTGTGTTGTCTCCCTACGCTGGACACTTGGGCGGGTGTCATCGGTCATGGAGCCTTGCTCTGGCATCTAGATTAGGGCTAGGTACGGTATCTCACTCAATATCGATTCGTTTTCCAGATTGACTGTTCAGTTCTTACAAAGAATGGATCTCCCAGAATGCTTCTTCCAAGGCTAGTACAGAAGACTGGCCTGCCAATGATCGAAGGACAGGGATTGAGGGGAAGACGCTTGGCAGGTGACCTGCCCCCCCCGTGTGACAGGGTGTCGAGCACTGGACTCGCAACGACATCTCCTCCTCCAAATGGACACTCTCGGCATGCCTCCAACAACTTCTTCACTTCCACTAGAGATTCTCGATCGTGTATGCGAGTACATTGCCCTCGACTACCCAGAAGGACTGTATGATGTAGTCCTTGTGAATAAACATTGGTACTCCGTCGCCGGCAAATACCGCTATTTGCGCATTCATGTCAACGTTGTAAACCGTCAGCGTCTCGCTAGGGACCTCTTGTTCTGGACTAGAGCCCTCGAGCGCGTTTCCGGTTTTATATCAGTCCGCGAACTTACCATCCTTGGCAGAATGCCGCATATTGAAACCGACTACCGTGACACTTCTTACCTGGATGAATGGGAGTTTGCTGGACACGCTCCAGAAGATGACCTTACGCAATTGGACCGTTTATATTATCAGAGCTTTTCGGACGTCCTCAACCGGGGGGTGCGGCATGTGTTTCATGGGTGGGAGGCTTTGGCTGATCTGCTCAAGCGCCTTACTGGCTTGCAGTCTCTTGTATGGGCTTGTGAAACACCGCTTCCTCCCAGTGTTTTACAGGTTCTGCAACATGACATACGCAATTGCAGACTGCACTATAGAACATTTAAGCTGCCGAGTCTTCATCAAAAGTCTATGGTTCCGCACGACATTGATGCCCACGACTACGCATTGGCCACCTACAAACACCTGACCAGTGTCCTTGTCCCATTGTCGCATTATGATAGCAGTGGTTGTGTTGAGTATAACCAGGAGGCTGTGCAGAAGATGGCAGCGGGACTGGCGCCAGATCTTACTCAAGTACACGTCGTTTATGGACCCCCTGGGGCTGGATCTGATCGTGTCCGGAACCTAAGGCGGCCTGCGTGGAGGGGCTTTTTCATCGACCAAGAAGATGACAGTGGCGAGGGAGCACCTCAAAGATCGTCATTGATACACCTGCAGACCTGGAGTTTGAGCCCCGCCAATTATGGCTACTTCTCCCAATGGGAGGCACGTATCGCGTTTTCTGAACTGCAGGTTCTTCAACTCTGGGCCGCCAGCTTGGAAACCCTCCAAGCGGTAAGACACATACAATTCACCTCATTAAAGACGCTTGCGTTGGACCTCGAGTATCCACAGGGCTCTTGTGGAGAGTTTAAACACTCCGAGGCTGCCCGACTAGACGTGGCTGCAAGCGAGTTTCTGTTAGAGATGGCTGTCTCTGTTCAAAGAATCCACCTATCCGGGATACCAACTTGCGAGAGAGCGTTTAAAGCGGTCCTACAGCGCCATGGAAGTACGCTACAAACATTATCTCTTGTATCGCCTGGGAGCCCGTCTCGCGCAGGCCCTCAGATGACAGTCAGTCGAATCATGGATATCCACAGATACTGCCCCCGCCTGCGTGATCTGCGAGTTCCCATCCAGCGAGCAGGAGGGAACTCGCATGAAGTGGAGATCTACAAAGCTTTTGGAGTCTTTTCTGACCTTTCTGATCTCTTCTTTCAACTAGACATGACAAACGGTCTGCCAAGATCGCCGTTAAGCGTCCCCCCATCTCACAACACGGAGGCACAGGAAGCAATCGACACATTCATAAACGCCGCGGTAGATGAAGTCCTCGTCCGGGATATCCTAGCCAAGATTGTTGCAGCAGGCGCACTCTCGTTGCAGCGCTTCAAAGTAGTTGTGAATCTGGACGTCACGAGGCCGGAGGTGCTCCTTGAATTGATCTTCCATATGGCTCGGAAGTGGAAATGTACTAGGTTTCCTGCCATCATAGATCGAGGTGTCCCGCCGTGGCACGCCAAGGTCGTCGTGGAGAGATTGGGATCAAGCGGGAAGAGGTTTCTCCAGACCCTGGATCATCGTTCGATTTCTGCTGGGCTTGGGAAGTACGAGTTGCTCTTTCGACGGCTGTGGCCGAACAGAACGGCTGATTGGGATAATGACTGGCACAGTTTTCCGTTGTCTTGATGCCTCTAATTGTCTATTATGGTATGTACGGAGTTGGGCTTGCGGCGTCAAGGAGGGTCATTCTGAACTGGTTCATGTGAAAAAAATAAAATGAAATTATTTAGGTCATACAAAAGTCGAAGATTAGTAGTAGGCGAAGAAAAGAAGAAGTACATGCCCGAAGAAAGTCTATCAATAAGAGCACCCGAAGGAGAACAGGAATAGGAAAGCAGATCAGAAGAACCCCAGTAGACAAATCAAGCCTTCTTCTTCTCATCCTCACTGTCACTCCAATCCAACGCCTCCATCAACTCCTCCTCCGACATCTTCACCCCCTTCGTCTCCTCCGCCTCCTTCTCCAGCTTCTTCTGATGCTTCTTCGCCCTCTTCCTCGCATTCTTCCCCCACTCCGGCACGCCACTCGCAGCCGCAAACTCCTCCGCATTCTCCTCCCCCTCCGTATCAACATCTACATCATCAACCTCATCATCCGTATTCTCCACCTCCCCAAGCACCTTCCCCTCTCCCTCCCCCGCACCTCCCCTTAGGGCATTCGGCGAAACCTTCGCCCTCTTCTTCCGCTCCTCTTTCCGCTTCGCCTTCTCCTTCTCCTGTTGCTTCTTGCGGTCCTTGTCATGCATCTTCTTGAAGAAGGCTTCGATGTACGGTCTGATGAGGATGTACCCGACCACGGATAGTGCGACTTTCGTCCATCGGTGGAAGGTCACTTCAGCGAAGGAGTTGTAGAAGTTCCGACAGAAGCGCGTGATTAGGAGCTCGAGGAGGCTGTAAAGGTTGCTGAAGTAAGTGTTTATGGAGTCCGTGATGGCGGCGGATATGTCGGAGGGGAGGGTGGACATTTTGATTGGTTTGGGGGTGTGGAAAGGCCTTGGAGGCGGGTTTTCGTGAAATGCTGTGAAAAGGAGGTAGGTAGGAGGAGGATGTTGGTAAGGAGATTGATTCGTTGTGAGGGATTTTGAGGTTCGTAGCGGATGAAGCGGCCGGGTAGCTCGGTGAGGATGCTGTGTTGGAAGTGAGGGTGGTAGAGATAACTTAGGAACGAGATAGACCGGATATAGGAACAGGTCTTCGCCTCAGAAAGCCAGATAAACTGCCCTGCTTGAAGACTCTCTCTCTCTCTCTTTAGTAACGTGCAACTGAAGAAACTGAAAGTGTTGTTTCCGTCGAGAAGAGCAGGTGGGCAAAAATGTAGGTTCCTTTTCCGGCTAGCGGGATCGATGCCCGGGCGGTTGAATTGTTGTTCCGGAGTCAAGCTTTGGCCAATCATCGGGCTCCTCTTATATCCGCCGACGCGTTAAGGTGTCATTTCGCGTTCTGGTTCTTGTTCGACAAGCTGTGTTTGAAAGTATCAGCTACGCTCAGAAGTCTGTGTTCACGAACTTGATCAAACAGCTCTTGAAGAGAACTTTCAACTCCCGAACACGCCACGCCTCGCAATGGATCAGAACGAGGATGTTGGGCTTGAAGAGGTACGCATTCCGCGCGTTACAGTGACATCAAGAAGCGATCTAACAATTTGCAGCGCCTGAAATCTGCTCTGTGGCTCTCTATCGGAAAGATCGTGGATGAGGAGACAATCAAACTCGGTGTTAACGCTACTCCCCAGTTTATCGGCGCCTTGACCGAGCTCGTTTGGGTCCAGATAGGTACGCTACCCCGGAGATTTCCCCTGACAGGCCTTGCGACGCCATCCACCACATAGAGAGGGTGGGTTTTCCGATACTCATAAAGCCTCTGCCCCAGGTTGTGTCATTTGCGACATCATGAGAACGTGGCTAATAGCTGTGGCTTAGAAACCGCTAGTCAAGACCTCGAAAGCTTTGCAAAGTGAGTGATGCCAACTGTCGCTTAGCCACGGTTTCTTCTCGAGCTGCCAGCTGACAGATGATGTGCTAGACACGCCGGACGCTCGACGATCAACGTATCGGACGTTATGATGCTCGCACGCCGCAACGAAGGATTGGAATCTATTCTGAGAGCATTTGTCGATCGCCAGCGCCAGGAGGAAGCGGAATGAGTGCCATTCGCGGATACTTCATGGGGGACCGTTGTTTTGGGTCTTCCCCATGGTTTTGGAAGCGTACAATTGGATGGAAGTCACTTGCGAGTTTAGGGTACTTTGACAGGTGGGTAGGATCTTAACGGATGACCACGGAGTGAAGTTGAATCCGACAGGCCGGCCATGAGCCGTCGGATTCCCGAATACAGCAAGACGCCAAAATAGCAATCGCGGTGAAGTCAGCCAAGCGAGCTCACGATTCGACGACGTTTCGGGGTCCGAAAATATGACGTACGCCACTTTCCCCACGATTTTTGACGGGCTATGTGATCGCTTGCACTGCACATTGAAACGTCCTAGCGACAATCCTGGTGCCTTGCTCATATGAGTCGGAAGAATATCCAGCAAATAATGGAGGTTGTAGGATCTCGGACATGGAGTGTTGCGAATGAAACCGGGGCTCTCCCCACATTCCAAGCCCCCGCAACAGCCACAAAGCTTGACTGACGACACCCGGTCAGATGAACTCGCCGTTTTTCTGATACAACCTCTGGAACTTCTGGCTCCTCAGGTACAGAAAGGCGAAGTTGCTTAGTTGCCATGGATCTCTGTCGCTAAACGTCATGGGAACGTCGCGAGTCTTGGACGTTTCCGTGGTAGATATTTAATCAGAGCTTCGGAGCTCTAGTGGAGGTGATAACAGAACTGATCTTAATTCATTCAAACCAAAGTTCAACCAAACTCCAATTCGAATATCATCCTCATTGCTATACACCTGTAGCCATTATTGAACCGTCATCATGCCTCTCATGAGATCTTTACGCTTTCATGGTCCTAATGACTTACGAGTCGACCATATCGAAGAGCCTGTTTGCGGAAAGGGCCAGGTCAAGGTAAGATCTTTAGTAGCTCGGCCAGCGCAACGATGCTGACGCAAATCTAGTTGCGAAACAGCTACTGCGGCATCTGCGGCAGCGACCTCCATGAATACACCTCGGGGCCCGTCCTTGTCCCAAAAGGACCACACAACATCACCAAGACCTCCGTCCCAGTAGAAATGGGCCACGAGTTCGGCGGCATTGTCGAAGAAGTCGGCGAAGGCGTCACACACCTCTCCCCCGGACAAAAAGCCGTCGTGCGCCCAACAATCTTCGACCGGAAATGCCCTCCTTGCAAACTCGGCTATGAGTACTGCTGCGAGAATATCGGCTTCATCGGGTTATCAGGTATGTCTCCCCGCCACGCGCATCGCTTTCATGCAAAGCTAATGAAATACACAGGCTACGGCGGCGGTTTCTCCGAACACCTCGTCGCGCCCGCGGAACACTTCTACCCGATTCCAGACAACGTCTCCTTCGAATCAATGTCGCTCATCGAACCGCTCGCCGTCGCCTGGCATGCCGTGAATCTCTCGCCTTTCAAAGACGGCGACCACGTCCTCATTGTCGGCGGCGGACCACTAGGCCTCTGCATCCTCCAGGTCCTGAAACTCCGCGGCGCGAAATTCACCATCGTTGCGGAGCTCATGGAATCACGCAAACAATCCGCCAAAGACTTTGGCGCAACGCACATCCTCGACCCGCGCGAGGTCGACATCCCCGAGAAAGTCCGCGAGCTGACCGACGGCGTCGGCGCAGATGTCGTCTTTGACACGGCGGGCGTTGAGAAAGCGCTAGATGGTGCGATTCAGGCGTGTCGGGTGCATGGCACGATTGTGAATGTGGCTGTCTGGGAGAAGAGGCCGCATATCAGGGTCAACGAGATGATGTATCATGAGGTTAAGTATATCGGGGCTGCGCTTTATGATGAGGAGTCATTTGAGAGTGTTATTGAGGCGATTTCGAAGGGAAGGATTAAGCCTGAGGGCATGATTACGGATAAGATTGGGTTGGATGATATTGTTGAGAAGGGGTTTAAGACGTTGTTGGAGGATCGCGACAAGCATTGCAAGATTCTTGTTGATCCGCAGGCTTGAGGATGTGGAGCGTCGTCTTGCTCATACTCTGTGCTACTGTTTTCTGCAGTTGTCTTCTGGCGTTTAGGATCGGGTTGGGATCGGGTGGTAATGCCGTCATGTCTACGTCTCACGATTTTCTTTACGCTGTATAGCAGGGAATTGAGTACATAATATCTACAACGAAGTTTGGTACATATCGTTCACATTACATGCGAAAAGCAAGGTCTTAGATAGCTACCTACCTAAGGTACCTGCTCTCAACCGTCATTGATGTCTTGGAGCACTGTGTAGGATACAGTGGCTGTGCAACTACGCAACCACGAAGTCATGACATCACCGTGGCTGCTCATTGTGGCTCAGTCGATATACCATCACCACACTCCTTTTCCGTCAGTTTATCTTTTTTAACTTCGTCATACGTGGGTCACCGTGCTACTATTCGCTGGGCTAGCTCCTGGTAACCTGTAAAAGCGTGCAATCGCTTCTGATCAGCCACGAGTCCCCACTGATCTGCTTCGTGCGGTGCTCCAGCCCGGCCCTATGAGCCTGTGACAATGTAATCCTGCTGCCTTTTGCCGTTGCCTCTGCACCTTAAATTTGGGCCTGTTCCCCCTTGCGTGGTTATTGTGTTTTTAACCCATTCGTCCTGAATCCTGCGAGATAGCCGAGCGCTAAAAACTCCTATACTTTTATACATCATCCATCCGCTGTTAGCACCCTTTGATACAAAAACACCATGGGGGCCGGCGGAGTCGTTCTTCGCTTCTTCAACCTCGCAATTCGGGTGCTTCAGTTCCTCGCGTCTGCTGTAATCCTAGGAATCTTCTCCTACTTCCTCGCGAAACTCGCCCACCATGACCAGCATATTCCCACGTGGATAAAGGCCGTCGAGGGTCTCTCGGGAGCTGCAACGCTCTACTCGCTCATCGGTGCTCTCTTAACCTGCTGTCTCGGAGGCGTCACCTTCTTCGCATTCCTTGGTATCGTCCTTGACGTGTGCTTCGTCGGTGCCATGATCGCCATCGCCGTCATGACCCGCGACGGAACTCAGAACTGCTCTGGCACCAACATCGACACACCTGTTGGCACTGGTGACGATAACACCGACTCGCCGTCGAACATTGACTTTGGCTACGCTTGTCGCTTGAACAAGGTTGTCTTTGCTGTTTCGATTATTGGAATGTAAGCTTTCCCCACCACATCCCCCTCTCACTCCAGTTTAACAACAGACCCTTCTAACACCAACCAGCTTCTTCTTCCTAATCTCCATCCTCTTCCAATTCCTCCTCGGCCGCCACCACAAGCGCGAGAAGCGCTTCGGCCCCTCCCCCGCAAACAACTACACCTACGGCTCTCAGCGCCGCGGATTCTTCAGTCGCAACAAGCGTTACCCCGACAATGCCAGCGGAGACGACATTCTCCCCGGTCACCCGACCCCGCATGATGTTGAGAACCCATATGCTGCTGGAGCCAACGGCGCCCCTGCGCATGCCCCTGTGACTGATGAGAAGTCCGGCTGGTTCAACCGCAGTGGTGGGGGGTTGTTTGGCCGACGCAATCAGCCTGTTAATACCGCTACGCCGGCGCCTGTTGCGCCGGGGACGCAGGGATACGGCAACTCGGCGTATACCGGGAACTACTAAAGAGAGTGTCTTTGGTTGAGGAGCCCGATACTATACCGTGAAATTCCCCCGTCAGCTCCCTCGGGGATGACTGGCGTTTGCCGCTAACGACAATCATACCCAGCGCTAAGACCGCATCCTGGTCAACGGCTGTTTCTACGACATCTATGCTACGCGATTAATCTTAATAGAGTTGTTGCTGCAACGAAAACAGAAACGACTTGAATTTTCCCTGGCTGGTTTCTTGCTTGCCTTATCAACCTCACGATGAATGAAGATCTATGGTGGTTATCCTTGCTTTTTCCTTGTCATGTATAGTATATTATAGTACCCATTTAATGTCTCTCAGCCGTTACAATATACAACTCAAATAAAACATACGTATATCCGCAGTATGCTATCCAGCACCATCTCCCAACAATTACCCCGACAAATTACTCTAGACACAGGGAAACCCAACCGGCAACCATCATACCGCGTTACTCTATTAGTATCCAGATACCCATAAACCATGCCCGTCACCCCCGTAAATTCCCTTCCACGATACAGCAGCAACAGTGTCCTCCCGTCCCAAGCAACACACCTCCCCCGGTGCTGCAGGTGGGCTAGACAACCTCCCTCACCTCCTTCGCAGCCACCTTCCCCACATAAGCACCCTCCCCTCCACCTCCCCCAATACCATCCTTGCCTCCATCCCCCGCACCATCACTGCTCCTGCCCTCCACAACCACGCCAGCAGTAACAACCAACCCAGTCTCCGCATTCAGCGGCGGCGCATACAACCCCCGCCCCTCAAAAAACCACGCTAGAGCCATCGCACCCGCCAGAACAGCCATCACGCCGACGGTGTAGTTCATGTTCAGCGCGGTGAGCGGGTGGGACTGGGGAATCTAAGGCGCGAAAAGAGAATGAGTTAGTGAGTTAGTCTCGATTTGACATGCTTTGCAGACGGGGCATGGATGGGATGGAAAGGATGGGACGGGATTAGAGTTAGGGTTAGGGACACGGTAACATACAACAGCCACGACGGCCACAAGCAGCGAGTAGCACACGGCCATGAGGTAGATCGGGGTTGACCAGATGCCGAAGTTCCAGCGCGGGCTGCTGGGGAGGTGCGAGCTGCGGGTGAGGAGGAGGGTTAGGGGTGGGAAGGCTGGATGGAGAAGAGAAGATTCTATTTAGCGTGTTGCGTGGTCCAAAGGGAAAAGAAAAGAAAAGGAAGAAATAGAAATATGCTGGTAGGCGCGTGCGCAGTTGACTTACCCAGGCTGGTGATCATGCATACGGACTGGCCGCCGATGATGGCGTTGAAGGCGGTGTTGGAGAACAGGTAGCTGGGTATAGTCAGTGAAAAAGAAACGATGAGTGTAAATAAACCAGGGATTGGATTGAATCACGTACATGAGCCCGATTAACGCAACGATGAATGAGGGCAGGGTGATGGACCAGAGGGGGAGTTCTGTGTGGGAGGGTCGTTCGATGAGCCTGGTTGGTGCGTAGGTGCCGTTGTTAGCTAGCTGGGTCTGGTATCTGGGCTGTGTCCCACCAACAAAATGCCTTACTTTGAATTCCAGAATAATCCGCCATCGCGCGCGAATGCGTAGCCCTGGCGACTCATCGTGACTGCGGACCCGAGCGCCGACGTCCCGTTGTTGATGATGAACATGATGGCGAAGCCCATAGCCGCGGCATCACTGCCTGTTGCTCGTCGGATCAGCTCGACGATGGGGATCCTATACGGGGTAGAAGTTAAAAACATGATGGGAGCTCTAGGGGATTGGGGGCGGATGGCGTACCCGGTTGGCGTGTTGTTGATGGCATCTAGGTCCGTGATGCAGAATCCTACTACAATGAGCCATATGACACCGATGACAAGCTGGGACAAGACGACGATAAGAATAATCCGGCGGATGGTGCGTAATTCGGATTGGGGAGTTCTTCGGCGAGGTGACAGGGTGCCTCGAGGCTGAGGAGGGTTGAGAAGCTGGTGAAGAGCCCGAGGAAGATGGCGAAGGATACAGAAGCGTACCCTGTGTTGTTGGTTGGCTCCATAAAGACCGACCTAGCGCTGGCTTTGGGTGCTTTGACCAGAAGGACAATCGTGTAGGCGACGAAAGCAAAGACGGTGACATAGCCTGGGTTAGTGTAGTGGTCAGCTGGTAACTATCTTGACTCGGGACGTTAGAGGCACACATATCCAAGTAACCCGAGAGTAGGAATGCACTTCAGCCCCCATAGATTCAATACCCAGCATATTCCGACAATGCTCAAATATGCCAGGAACATCTGCCACCGCGTGGTCACCTCAAAGGTTGAGTTGCATAGGTTGATGAGGGCCAAGGTGGCGCTGGCAACAATTGCGCAGCATGCTGCATGAGTGAATATCCATCCTAGGTAGTTGAGCCAGCCGAGTGGATAGGATAGTTGGCGTCTGTATTTCAGGGGGAGGAGGTAGCACGAGTAGTGATAGGCGCCGCCAGCGGTTGAGAATCGAGATGCGCATTGGGCCATAGTTAGTGTGATACATATAACTCCGACACCTGATTCGATGCTATGAGGGATGGGTTAGTGAGGGAAGGCTTCATAAAGTACATGTGCTGGGATCACGCACAAGCCGTAGATGATAGCAGGGGATCCGCCAGCTGCAAGACCAACAAAAAGGATGTAGGAGATGCCCCCAAAGGCATTGAGCGTGAGCCAGCCCAAGGCAATGGCACTCCACAGTCCAAAAGACTTTGGCAGTTAGTCTATGTCTTCCATTTTAGTGTAGAATGTCCTATGATCCTGATTATGGCGATCACCATCAAGGTATAAGTACTCGTCAGAGGTCCTAAGTTCTTTACTTTCCACGGAGATAAAGACAGCCCCCGATTCCCATACAGACAGTACTTGCGCATCAGAGTGGAATCGGGGTATAGAGGACCATGTAGATAGAGACTAAGATAGGGATCTAAGCGGTCATCTACCATTGGCCATCTGACAGGTATCAAATCACAGAAAGGTCTTCTTATCTCTTTCGTTTGACCTATCCTTCTTTTGCTCTGCTATCCTATCTGAGGATCTTATTATTCATATTCGACCTCTCATTGATCTTATTCCTCGACCGTATGCCTTCTTGCAATAACTATCAGCGGGGTTCTGGCAACAGCGCGACAACCACATACTTCCAAGGCCGAGACCTTAACGCAGGCGGAATGAATGGGAGAAAGACCCAGAGTCCAATCCCGACAGACACAACAGCATGCCGAGTCCACGGTTGAGGGCGAGTACACTGGGTATACCATCTCTGCCATGACAATCTGCGATTTGAGGCGTGGCGAAAACAATGTATCGTAACAGGCATCTAGCGTAACAGATAGTCAATTAATTATTGACTAGCAGCTATTGGGGCAGTAGATGGGCCCCGAGAAGCAGAACCCACATTGATTGACTGGCGCTCTAGGCTAAGGTCTGAGCTGGGAGGGGTTGTAGTAGATCTCAGCTGGAGATGCTAATAAATCTCGTTGGAGGTGCCCTCGACCCCGAAAGGGACATGATACACGCGGTAACCTTTTCCGCTTTTGGATTCGCGAGGCTATCCATATCTTCGACTTCCTCTGCTGGTGTGGAGTGCCACCTGCTGAAATGTCTCCCCTAAGTAAGCAACGGTCATGGTCTTTGGAACGTCATGGGGAGGCAGGAAGTTAAGTCGATTAGTGCTTTGAAAATGGGCATGTATTAGTGGCAGCTTGAAAGCGCAAGGCGTACGAAGGCACCATAGCACGGGTATGATATCCATATCTCCAATTGATCAACCCATTGCTCACCTTGAACGAGCTAGAGCGGATGTGCATCTGACTGAAGGTAGTCATTGCCTGTCTCTTGAAACAAGATACGATGTCTAGTATCTACAGAGCTCCGAGCACTTCAAGACCCTAATGATTGTGTAAAATGTTGTATACCACATTGCCCTTTTTATTTCCATCCTGAGTGCCTGCCAATGCTTTAGTCTGCTGAGAAGACGTACTTTGAACGGCACGCAGTACCCGTTACTAGCACACATAATAATCTCATCTTAACACCATGGCGCCACCTTCCGCATCCTCAGAGCCATGAGTAGGCCTCGGAGCGCCCACCTCCTTCTGACCCTCCCCCACGCCCATCCTAACAAACATCAAGTCAATAACAAGGGCAGCCCCCGCCAACGCAGCCCCAAACCACAACGCCGCTCTCATCCCCTCAACCTCCACCCTAGCCTCCGCAATCTGACCCTCAATGGTTCCCGCAAACCCCAATCCCAGCGCATTCCCGTACAGATTCAGCGTACCAATCAGACTCCCCGCAAGGCCCAACTCGTGCCTCTCAACACACCCACACGCAATGATCTGCGCAGCCACGTACACGAAATCCGGACACAGACTGCCCAGCACCGTGGCGGGGAAAACCTGTTTCCAGTACGACTGCTGCTCAGGCATCGAGGCCAGCAGCGCACAGGCTGCGAGGGACGTTGCGCAGCCGAAGGCGAGGATATACTGTGCTTCCCAGATCGTTACGAGCCACGCGGCTAGCACGACGGCGAAGGCTGCGCCGAGCCCGTAGGGGCTCCAGCCTACGGCGATGTGCAGGACTGTCCAGCCCCGGATGAGCTGCTGCCAGGCAACCATGTACCAGAGGGAGATTCCAACGGACATGTAGATGAAGAGGACGACGAGGAGGAGGGCGTTGAAGCTGGGAGCTTTAAAGGCGGATAGTGGCATGATAGGAGATGGGGTGTAGGACTTTGACCAGATGATGAACAGGGCGAGGAGGAAGATGGATAGAACCAATGGGGCGATGGCGCTGGGGTCGGACCAGCCGGCCGAGGGGGCTTGACTAGTTGTCGGATGTCAGAGTCTCGTTCGACAGGATGGAATAGAATAGACTTACTTCCACGCGATACTGAAGAGGAGCAGGCCGCCCAAGCCCAGGAAGGCGCCCACCACATCGACCTGTCCGCCCTTGTCGACGGGCTCTTCCTTGGGCAGGACGAGGAAGAGGCACCCAACGGCAACAGCGCCCCAGCACGCGCTGCGTAGAGGCAATCCATTAGCACGATCTTATATTCGTCGGCAGACAGAGAGACCAGGCCATCACTTACATGACGACAAAATGCCACTTCCACTCCGTAGACCCCAGAACGGCCCCCGCAATTAGGGCTCCAATCCATGCTCCGACGGGCGGCGACGCAGCAAACACCGCCAGCGTGAAGTTGCGTGTCTTTCCTGGAGGAATCATTAGCGTCAATGCGGCAACCGCATTAGGCATCAAGATCCCGCCTCCAATGCCCGTGAGAGCCCGAATGGCGATGAAGGAGGTGTACGTCCGACAGAAGGCGTTGGCCAGCGAGAAGATCACGAGGATCATGCCGCCGAGGATGAGCAGTCGCTGATGGCCGTAGACGGCACCGAGGCAGCCGCTGATGAGGACGAACGCGCTTTGGGTGAGGCTGCGGGCCGTCAGAGTCAGATTCAACACTTGAGATATCTAGAGAGGTGGCCTGAGAGAGAGAGAGGGATCAAGGTAAGGGAAACCCACGAGTATGCCGCCGCCATCCAGTTTGCCTGTCCCGGTCCAACCTCAACCCCAAGCTTCTTGCTGAATTCGTAGCCCCCCGCGACGGTCGAAAACATTGAAGTGTATTGAATCAGGTTACACACGATAATTAGGCAAATGATGGCCGCTCGCCTTGATTTGCTCAACCCCGATGTGGGCTCTGTGTCGAGGCTCTCCAAGGGGCGGACGTCGGCTGTGCCTGTGACGACCTCGCTCATCACTGAAAACAGCTCGTCGACGCCATGTTCGGTCGCGACGGTTGAGTCGCGTGGGTAGGGCATTTCTACGCTGCTGCTTGCTGGCCCTTTGTTTACCATTGTCGATTGTTGTGCGTGGGCAAGACCCTGGTTGACATTCGTGGTTAGAAGCATATTGGACGACTATCGAACAAACTGTACACTGTAGGCACGAAAGCCTAGATAAATAGCGAGATTCGGCCTGTAGGCTTAGGCTAAATTCAATGACAACTCACAATGACAACTCATGCGGACAGCCTGATTGCCCCCAGCCGCGGGTAACCTGACCTTGTATGGCAATCCTATCCACACCGACTCATGAGAAACATGCAGGGTTTATACATACCTGCTGATTCCCGAGACCCATTAGAAAAATTTGAATTCACCGTCAAAAGTGATACCCTAGCACCTCTCCAATTATGTGGAAGGCTCTGCTCTCCACGCCGAGCCTGGACATATGCATGTGGCTTTGCTATCCCCCAAGTAACATGGCCTGGCGTTGAATCAGTACCCGGAGTAAATGATAGGTCTTGTTACTTTTGATTTATTTTTTACCTTTATCTGTCTGTAGTAAGACAAAAGTCCCCTAGAGAAACAACACTGGAGCCCCAGTGCCTGCCCAACTCGAACATCTCGAAACACAAGGGCAGACAGACATGTATGGAGCGGCTCACTCTCACCTCCTAAAAAAGCAATCTACGAAGGTCAACGCCTCTGTCTATCTAGCGTTGTACTCTACATCCAAAATCCCACACCATCTTTGAAAGTAATGTGGCATCTAAGGCCCTACATATTGCATTGCATAAAAAAATCTTAACCATAGCCCTTAATGTATACTTCTTCAAAGTGTACCCCTCATATACACGTTCAAGTACTTAATGGCCCTGTCCTCACTCGCATATACGCAGAAACACGGTCAATACCCAAGAAGCCGCGCCACATTGGCCGGATAGCCATCAACCACAGCCTTCGGGTACGCAAGGTACTGGTTCTCGTCCTGCCTGCACCATCCAGGCGTCATGAACGCAGCCAGGAGCAGCCGGAACTCATCCTCGGTCGAGTTAAACCCAGCCCCATGATACGTCGACCCAAGCCTAATCACCACATGTTACTAAGGACTCTACTACACCAGGTGGGTAGCAATCAATCGATCAAACATACCAGATAAGCGCATCCCCTACGACTTCAGCGGAGGGCTGCACCTGGAGAAGACTTGGATGGTTGACATGAAGGTAGCGGACGACACTAAGTTGGAGTATGCGTGGCTTGTTATCAATTATGCCCGCCCTTGAAAGTTTGAAGCTGGTATGCGATATTCTGGCTATGTTCCAACATAATAAGACGAAGGGTTTAGGTAGCGGCAGCTCAGGGTATGCCTTTGAAGATCCGTACGGGAATACCTTGCTGAGATGGAGCGATCTTGCCAATCGCTGAGTAGAAAGAGAATTGCTGAATTCATGGTGCTAATTACAAAGCCCGCAGGTGTCTCCCATCCAAGAACTCGGTAATATATTGGAAGGAGAAAGCCCATCGAATATGCACCAAGACAGTAGGTAACCATAACGATAGGCAACCAGCCGTCGCTGCATGGAGGTCCAATGCCCCGCAGATGACATCCAGATCTTTTACCGACTCCCAATCCTGACACCCTTCAGTATTTCATTTCACTCGAAGTTGCCAGATATCTCATCGTGATGTGGAGCTGCGATTTCGACAACTGCGGCCAACCCTCCGTGCCTAAAGACGGCGACTGCATCATCTGTGATCGCCATCTCTGCGCCACCCATCTCAACCAAGACCATCATGACTGTCCTCAATGGGAGGTGAGCTAGAGAGAACAGTAGGGGAATCAAACACTAACATGACCTTTTTTTTTCCCCCAAAGGACGGAGAAGCTTATGATTCTGCTGCCCAAGACGCAGAACGCAAGGAAATCACAACTCTCTTGAACAATATCAAAGTCGATGCCCTTCTTTCACGGGCCAGCCATCTACGCGAGGGTGTGCCTTGCTTTCTGGCTAGAAATCTTCGATACGATCACTCGACACGGTCTTCCGTCATGGGTGGCATGAATTATCACATCGAAATCCATTTCCAGGACGACGTTGTCTGGCTTGCACGGATTCGACGGTGCAATGCAACTTCTCCACCGTTGGACATGCAGAGATACATTATGCGCAGTGAGGTCGCCACCCTTCAGTTCTTGAGCAGAACCAATGTTCCTGCCCCGAAAGTATTCGATTACGACCTCGACGGAGGCTTGGTTGGCGTCGGATACATCCTCATGGAGAAATTGCCTGGAAAGTCTCTGCGCTGGTCCCTTGCAACTAGTGAACAGAGGAAAAGGGTTATGAGTCAGTTGGCAGATATACATGTTGAACTGCAGAAGCATCCTTTAGTCAGATGGGCTCGCTGGACCAGCCAGGAACTAACCATGTTGGGCCTTTCGCACGAGAGGCATTGACAGACTATCATCAATCACGTATGCAACCTATCGGGCCTTTTACCTCTCCTTATAAATACCTGCTTGCGTCTATTCAATTGACGCTTGACCTCATCGTGAGAGGGGAATCTTACGCTTCGCGCCCAATTGACGCATATCTGGTCCATCGCTTTCTGCTAGATTCTGTTCCTCAGATCCTTTCCCATTACGCCTCTGAAGATGGACACTTCTACTTGAAGCACGCAGATGACAAGGGAGATCACGTCCTTGTCGACAACGAGTACAACATCACTGGAATCATCGACTGGGAATGGGCTCATACAGATTCTAAATCTGTTGCCTTCAATTCCCCTATTCTCCTACTCCCCGTCGCAGAGTTCTATGCCGGGTCATTTCAGCCTGGAAAGGAAGAGCAGGAGTTTGCGCAAATACTGGACGGTAAAGAGCATCGCGATCTTGCGGAGATAGTAAGACAGGGAAGGATTATTCATCTCTTTAACTTTTGTTGCGGATACGATCTGGCTGATTGGGATGGTTTTGTCGGGCTTTTCCAGGGTCTGCGCAGGGCATTGAATGCTCATGGGGAGTTGGGATGGGAGGCGTGGAGGGAGAAGGCTATGCGGGATTATGAGGATGATGCTCGGCTTAATGAGTTGATACGTCGACAGGGAGGTGGGAAAGGTAAGGCGTAGTACATGTTCTAGTCATCCTGGTGTAAGGCATTGTCTAGGGTTATACGGATATCGAGGGTATACGGCTGATAGGTCCTACCAAGCCTTTGGCATTTACTGCCAAATAAAAAAGCGTAGTATTCATTCTTCTACCGTATGGTACCGGACGTAACTAGAAACCGCCAAACCGGACCTACCCCGCTAATCTTGCCAGAATTGTTCGATATCTGGAAGAAGACCACACTGTTGGTGTACCTCTTGACAACCGTCAATAGCTTGTCCTGGCCAGCAGCAACCTCTTTCAGCAGCGAGATATACGGGCTCAGTTCGAGCCCTCTCTTTCAACGTAATAAACTGACTGAAAACGAGAAGCAAAGAGTGGCAATCAGAGCTCTGTGGCCATCAAGAAAGGTCAGTGTCCCAGAATTTGGCAAAGGCTTAATGGGATATATTCTCAAGTTCTTATAGGACGAGACTGCTCCATAAGTGCAAGGCAAATTGGGTTGCATCTCCGGGCTCCTTTTCCAAATCTAGCAGTTTCTCTGTGGCTCCAGATAGAGTATATCGAATGCAATGCTATCTACCTCAGGCACAATCAGTTTTATCTCCAACCTTTCGGATCCTCCCGGAAATTGACCTCAAGCCACACAAGAATCTTAACTCTATCGTGAGCTCAACCATGCAGCAATCGAAATGAAGGTTTGGTGGTGACGTTCAAGATATGCTCATACAAACATCATCGCAGAGTGCAAGTAGAATTCAAAAAGTAGTTCATATATACGGTATTCAACAGTCTGGTTGATGTCAGAAACAATATCCGACCCCCTTTTAGCTTCCCTCCATAATGCTCCGCACATTCGTAAAGGCAGTTTAGGGAGTCACTGATTGTGACTCTGATGCGCATGGCAAAGTCCGATAGGTAAGCTATGCAGGTCCACTCTAACCACACTTTCCCCAGTTGGAACAAACCCACACCCCCCCGACCAGTTGGCACGGCGTGTTGCAATTGCTATTGCAGCACCAGGCACAGTTCTTCCAGTTGCAGCATTCTTCCCCTGGTTGTTTATGGCAGTCTATATCAGATAGGACATATCGTCTGTCAGCGTCACATCTTCAGGAAACTGTGTATGGTGCAGAGTACACGGGTGTAGTCGGAATCTGGCAGGATCAGGGAGTCTCACGCTGTGTCTCAACAGAGAGAGTCTCTTGCTCGTTATTGCTGACACGGGCAAACGGCTGCTGAAGACCCTGTTCCTTCAGGCAGCAAGTCCAACAGTCGCCCTGGATGCGGTTAGCTATGTGTCTTGCAGGTTACATCATAATATGGGAAGTGAGCTTCCACTTACCACTTTCTTGGGTTTCTATATGCCAAGGGAGCGGAGGATTAGTTTCTCTGTTTCACCTGAATGGACTAGGGTGGGGGGCTTACCATAGTCTCAGGGCACGTAGACTTTTCGTTCCGGCATGCACGGAGACAGCCCGCGTTGTCGTCTAGGCGCCCGAAGGGAGCATGGCTGTCCTCGAGGATATAGATATTCGGCGCTGCAGTTGCAGCTGAAATCAATGCAGCCGATACGGCTAGGAACATCGAGAGAAGACGCATGTTGTCCTTTAGTTGGAGTAGGAGAATGAGAAATTGCGTGATCTGTGGGTGATGCGGTTGGTTGTGAGGACCATATGAGCGAGTAGAGCAACGAATTTATTTATATATACATCATAGACGAGGGGTAACCCACCATAGTCTCATCAACCCGTCATACACCTGCGTATCCTGACTACTGACTGGCTAGAAAATATACTCAGCCATTAAGGTTTTCGAGGTGTGACTCGAGATTCTGATTCTGACGGGGAAAACTTGGAAGACCAGGCCGAGGAGACCAGATGTATTGCTCTAACCAGTCATTTTGTTGTATCGGCTCACGAAGATGCATCATATGTCAAGCATTTATGACGTGGTTGTGACTGGGTCCTATTGGACTTGATCGAGACCTGTATGCAAGCTATCTACGCCTACAGTTTGAGTTACTGGTTTCTACCAGCTGCATTATGGCATTTTGCGTACTGTGCTGGAGTGGTAACCTCTGTCGATCTATCAAACTGCAATATCACCACTGGCCACGCAGAGTTTATGAAAACATGTAACCATTGATGTCATGAATGCCGGCGTGCGCCAGGAGAACTCAATTGAGAGGGAAATCTTTAGCTTTATCCTTGTTCTTGGTACTGGTATACACCCAGGATAATCTTGACGCTCTTGTCTTGCTGCCTGGAAGCCTAGCTATCTTTCATTGATTCGAGGATTTATTGTTAGCGCTAGGTAGTAACCCTCCCCAGCGAACCTAGTTACTAACTAGTTCTCACCCTACAGTAGTGCTGCGTACTTGCAAGCATACTATTGCTACCCGCGTACATCGTTGCTCTCCCCTACCTAATGTCATATGTGCTAACGCTACTTTAAAAAGTCTTCTCATGCGATGCTTTTGTAAATATATTCACACCCATACCTGTATAGATATTACTCTCTGGCTTCGCCCTCTTTACTCCGTATCAAAACCCCACTCCTCTCTACAACACCAAACACCCCCCACGCCGTAGCCCTAAGCCCCTATATACCCACACCACCCTGCTAAACACCTCCCTTAAAACTCACAAACCTCCACCCTCTCCACACCCCTCTCCTTCAACCTCAAGTCCCTCGCAGCGAGATGCTCCTCCTCTGTCACACACCCTGCGTCCGGACCAACACAGACAAGTCGGCTACAGATCTCATTAGCACACCCACCCTCCCAAAGACAATCAAGAGGCCAAGCAGAAATAGGGAAAGAAAATCACATACTCATCCTCAAACAACCTCTCACAGACACCGCCCCGGCAAAGCTCCTCCCCCATGACCTCCTGCACATTCACAAACTGGTGATACACCTCCTCGTAGTTTGGGACCAGCGAGGCAATTCCGCCGGGCACGATCTTGTCGTAGGCAGCAATGACGACTTCCTGCGCAAAGTTTTCGGCGTGGTCTGTATTCATTCTTAGCATACGATCAAGTGCAAAATAATATATGTATATGGATGGGAAAGGGGAGGGGAGCAGATAGGGGGTAGACGTACTAGTCTGCGCATACGCATCACAGATATGCTCGTCTTTGTCGTACTCAGCTAGCCAGGCGTCGGATGCTGAATTGTGTTCGTTAGCAAAGAGCAATATATGTTTGAAATCATGGACAAACCCGAGTAATCGCCCGCAGCGGCATTCACGTTCCTGTCGCGGATGTGGCCGACTTCGTGGAACCAGAAACGGATGAAGGGGTAGAGGTCGCCTGTGTAGACGATATCGCCGAGATCGGTGCTGTTGTTGTTCGTATCAGACTAGCCAATGCGTGTGATTGGTACTGTAGGGCAGGGGAAATCTCACAAAGCATAAGCAACCAGAGACCCGTCATTGCGAGGGAACGCTAAAGGTCACCACCATCAGCATCGGCACCCACAATCTCTTCCTTTCCCTTGGAATCATATCCAAGATGCCAGAGCACATCATAGCATAGGGTAATCAAGACAACGTACCCAACTGCGTCCGCACCAAATTCCTCATCCGCACCGGCAGTCTCCCAAAATTATCAATCATCTGATCCAGCGTCAACTGCGCCTCCTTGTGCCGACACATCACCCATGGCTGCGCGCAGTCCTCGTACGTCACGTTGAACACCTCCATGTCGTAGGGGTCTTGGTTTTCCCAGCTTTCAGCGACGTCGTGGCAGCGGGCGGGGAGCCCTGGTTTTATCAATCAGCTTGCTTGCATTCATAGTGCTTGGGGGGTATGCGTACATCCAAACTCCCACTGCTCGTACGTTGCAGGCGTGGCCTTGGTATTGTTATACAGGAACGGATCCATCTGGTCGAAGGGGACGGCAGGGTCCATGATTGGTTTCTCGAGCTGGGCGAGGGTGGGAGAGAGGAGGCAGATGATTGTTGCCCATGGTTTTCGGAAGAGGGGGTGCATTTTGCTGGTTGGTGGGGGAGGGTTAGGGTTCCGCTGTTATTTGGTGGTGAGGGTTCGAGAGATAGTGTAGGTTCGCGGAAATGCAGCTGCTCTTAAATGACTTACTTTCTTCAGCGTTGCTGTGAAGGATCTTATCATCTTAAAGTAAATTAAGGACTTGGGGCTGAGGCGCGGCGCTAAGGGGTAGGATGGGGCTGGGGTAACTTAGTTAGCACTTGCTGTGCAGGATGCAGGTACCATAAAACTGAGATCATTCTCTTATAGAATGAGGTACGGATTTATACTCGACTGGCTTTGTGCAGATCTTACTTGTAGGGCATCGTACATATTGCAGCAAAGCACACCCGATCTTGAAAAGTCTTTGCGAATAGTGTGCCCAATGTAGCCAAGCAATAATCTACACAGCCCTGTCAGTGGAGTCAGGTCTTCTTGGCGCTGATTATACTTCACTGCAGTCCCGTTTCATTTTGATCTCATTAGCGATGCTCCAGGGTTGGTAATAGGTTGCTATCGTGATTGAGCATGATCCAGACTTGACCTATGCACCGAGGATAGAGAGACAGCTTGATCTCCAGAGATAGCTCACAAGATCTTCACCCCTCCGTATTCACTCTGCCCAAGTCCTGAGATCTGTGGAGACCACGACCCAACTCCACCAGGTCAAAAATAGATTTCCAATCCCCACCGCATATGATAGAAATCTGGAAGGACTTTCCAACACTGAACAGAGGCAACAATATGATGGTTTGATAGCTAGATCACTCCAACAACTCACATTGCTCTTGATTGGGGCTGAGACGTTTTATGTAAAGTGGCAGATTTGGGGGCCGAATACGGCCGGACAACTTGCCTGCACGACGCCAATGTAGCTAGCGATAAGGGTATTTTTTGTAGCCAAGAAAGATTTGGGAAGTTCTGTTAAAGCAAGACCATGCACATTGTTCAGTGTTTGCCTTGGTGCTGTTTAAGGAGATACAATAGTTACCGAAGTCATGGAGGTTATGCATCATGGTACAATAGATATATCAGTACCAGAATCCCATCACACACCTTCTAAAGGGTCCGCTGCGGAACAATCAGCCATTAATTGTCTTATGCTGTGGATCTGACAATACTGAGGGTCTACCGTGCAGCCGGTACCCTCCGAACCAAAAACTACACCAGAATGAGCCTGGTAGTGTAGAACTGATATAGGTCTGTGCATTGAGGTGCCACAGCAACTCGGTAAACTCAGACGGCAGCATCGACAGCATCCAAGTCTACACCCCGTAGTAAACTATCAGCTTCCTGCTTTATACCTCCACGGTCTCTATCTACTCCCTGCATGGAAACCACACTTCATAAACCTCATCGTTCATTCAATCTCCCAATCTCCCTCTCCACTCATCCACTAAGCTCTACTACTCCTTTACTGCTAAGCCAAAACAAGCGTCAGACCCCCCCTCTCCACCCTGGGTACCCTCCCATCAACAACATCCGTCGTGAAGTTCCCCATAGAATACCACTCCTTCTCCTGCCCCGACCGCACAGCCTTGAGAACCTCCATCTTCGCCTCCGCATCCTCCCTGCGAATAGCCGCCGAAATATCCTCTTCCTTCTCCCCATTCCCCCTCAGCAGATCCTCGCGACTCGGATCCAGCACGTTCGCGAGGAAATTAATCGTCGTCGAGAACTCCGCCTGCGTGATGCCGCTCTTGGACGTGTCGACCTCGCCTTGGATGACTGCACAGAAACCGTCAGCCCCAACACCACATCTCAAACAGATACATGGATAGGTAGGTAGAAGACAGTGAGTGGGTAAGGTAGGGCAGGGTAAAACAAACCCGGTCTAAAAATCTCAAACGCGCGATCAAAGTTACTCTCCCCGAAATCACTCAGCACCGCATCCCGCTGATTCCCCATCTGCTTATAGATACTCAACACCACCAGCAAGAACCGCGCATACCCCTCCCGCACCTTCTCGCTATGCCACGCCGCCGCTGTCTTCTCCTCTACATCCCCCTTGATACTCGCCGCGATCGTCGTCGCCGCCGCCAGGCCCCCCGTAAGCGCAAGATGCACGCCCGAGCTAAAGAACGGATCGATAAAACACCCCGCGTCACCGACAATCCGCGCATACGGCAGAGCATAGGTCGAAGCAGCATACGAATAATCGCTCGCACTGTGAATCGGGGAAACGCGCTTCTCGCTCGACACGCCGTCCATGAGACCCGTCAGGACCGGGAGGAGCTTGAGGCTCTCGTCGTAGTAGACCTCTGTGCTACCGTGTTGTTTTTTCAGGGCGTTGGCGATGCGCTGGTGCCGGACGATCCCGACGGAGGTGGTGTTGTTGTGCAGCGGGATGAACCACGCCCAGCCGCTTTCGTCTAGGTAGGTATAGCATGTTAGTCCGCGAGTATCGCTCTTCTAAGAAAGAAAGAAAGGAGGGTGTAGTGAGGTGGGTAGTTACCAGCCAGCGCCTCGAAAAAAGGCGAGTTCTCCTTCTCCGTTCCCCGGCCGTATTTCCCCATGTCGCGGTAGTACGCCCAGTGCGCGATGTTCTTGAGCGCTTTGCTGTACTGTCGGTTTTTGAGGTATTTTGTGCTTAGGATGCCGGCGCGCCCGCTGGCGTCGATCAGGTAGTCGAATTCGATTGCGCCGGTTTCAGTTGGAGTTCCGGTTCCATTTTCGGCGCTTTCGCTTGCGCTGACGCCGTTGCTGTTGCTGTCGCCTGTTTTGCGGGTATAGGTGGCGGACACCGGACGGCCGACGTGCGCTTGCTCCTTTGTTGCAATATCCGACGGCACGAACTGGATCTCGTTGACCCTGACGCCGTCGAAGGTCTTCGCGCCGCATTTGCCGGCGTGCCGGAAAATCATCTCGTCTGCTTCGGAGCGGATCACGTTCCAGGTGTAGTTGTCGGGGCCGCCGGCGGTGATGAAGTCGGTCCCTGTTGTTGTCAATATAGTTCTACATCAAGGCTGCGAGGCTATGATTAGTTGTATGACAGAAAAGATGACGTACAGCCCTCCTGTTTGTCGGGAGTTACTCTGAATGCTGCGCCGACCTGGAGGATGGTGAGACAGAGTATCTGCAGAGAAGTAAATGCGGATGGCTGTACCTTCTTGGTGAAACCATGGTTCACAAACTCCTCATCCAAATCAATCAGGCGCAGGTAATGGCGCATTGAAGGCAGCATGCTCTCGCCGATGTGGTAGCGTGGGAACTTCTCTCCTTCTAGGAGGACGGTGTCGATGCCCTCGCGGGCGAGCACCGCTGCGGCGTAGGAGCCTCCGGGGCCGCCGCCAATGACGAGGACGGTGCACTTGGTTGGGATGGACATTTTGCTAATGTTGCTTGCACTGGAAGTGAGTATGTTCTAGTTACTAAGTCTGGAACCAGCGGTCGTAATTAAAGCGTCTCGGAAGTGAAATTGGATCTTGCTAAGGGTGATATGGCGGGACGGGTATGATCTTATATGCTCCCAGTCAACAAGGATAGACCATCCAACGCCCATCAATACCGAGATCTGGTGCAGGAGCTCTTTATCACGGTATGTGTGACGTGACAGATTGAGTAAGCCGAAGCGAGTGTGCTTGATCACCACTCCCCCAGCTTGAACCGTCACACAGCCGCTTCTTTGTCGGAAGATATGCATTCGGACTCGCGGCTACACGACCATCTCCAGTTCCAGAGTTTTAGAAGTTGAGTTCTCCACCTTGTTATGATCTGCAGCTTCAACTCCGACTTCGACCCCGCGTGCTGGTCCGAGTTGAAACTCGAATCGGAGAGTTGAACCGCTGTTGGACCATGCGCACGCTCCCCCGCTATCCCATGTTTGGTTGGCTGTTCAGGTCTAGGAGTAGATTGGCATGTGGGAATAAGGCTTATCTGGCATTTTGAGGATCAGTGAATAGACGAGGCTCGGAGAGAGAAGGCTCAGACCCTGTCGGAAGGGATACGGTGGCAGCCACACGACCAGCCACGAGATCGTATTCGGGGGGTTATCGTTCGGTAAACATGAACATCGGATTATAAGATGAGCAGATATATCCCCATAGCAGTAAATGGCGCGAAATATAGATCAGACTCTTGCAATGTGAGGTTCTAGTTATATTTAATGATAGCCCTAACTAACTACTATATACCTGAGGTTCGGGACAAGGCAGAGAAAATACACGAAATCAATCCTTCAACACCTCTATAAGCAATATCAAATCACTGACATAAGAGAGAACGAAAAGTAAGCGAACAGTGACAACAACAAGTCAACCCCCTTCTATCCAAGCATGAGCCAGGGCATTTGACTGCAACCCGCACTGAGCAGTCTATCACTCACTCAGAGACCTCTCCATCCTGACTCTGACTTTCACCCTCACCCTCACTCTGGCTTTGGCTCTGACTCTGGCTCTGACGCTCACCCTCATCTTCATCTTCATCCTCATCCTCATCCCCACCCTCCCGACTCTGCTCCAACCACCTCTTCGGCACAATCCTCCTCAACTCCTCCAACCGCTCCAACGAAGCCCAGTGCAGCTGCGGCAAATCCGCCTCCGCATACCCATGACACTCCGTATTCCCCTGATAAACATCAATGCCTAGACCAGATACACATTAGCTCAGCCTCTCCCAAACCTCAACAACCATGTATAAGCCGAAAAATAGAAAAAGAAAACGAAAGAAAAAGGTAAACTCACGGTGGTTCAACCTCCAAAGATTATCCTCCAACAGATTCACAATCTTCCACTGGGTAATGAAACACTTCCTTTCATAATCCAGTCCTTTGCGGCCTGGTTCCAGGGCGCCGTGGTCAGCTGCCCATCGCCGCAGGACGTTGATCTCCCGTGCGGTGAGATCCTGCCCGTCGATTATGCGCATGTGGATGGGCATAATTGTTTGGGCTTTCTTGAGCGCTGCGCAATACTCAAGTGTTGTTTTGGCGATTTGCCGCGATTCGGGGAGGGTGGTGGCGTCGAGGGATTCGAGGGTGAGGGCTGTTTTGGACATTTTGGGTGTTGGTTTTGGGTTTTGGGTTGCGTTGGTTTGTTGAGGTGGGATAAGAGGGTGTTTGAGACTTTTTAAAGACTGGATGTCTTGAATTGAGTGATTGTGATGGTGATGGTGTTGGTGTTTGATGATATGGCCGGGGGCTTGATGGCGTTTTATGGTCCGTCGACGTCTGTGAAGGCGTAGTTGGCGATGTGGTTGTGGGCTTTGATAGACTGGGTTTTGATACTTGGAACAAAGTGATAGATACTTGATGATAAAGAATGAATGATGAATCTCATTGGATATAGTAGGCGGGCACTGTTCAAGACGCGCCATCCTTTGTTGTTGTTACAAGGGGGGCGTTGGTGTCTAATGACTCGTGTTGCATGGAGATATGATAATGACAAGAAAGAGTTGTTGATTTAATGCGAGAATTCCGCTAACAAACTGCGTAAAGTCGAACAGGAAGAGAATCGATCGAGTCATGTTTAATTGCCGTCCTACTGAGCCATCACTGTGCTTGCATTCATATTCCGTGAATACTGGGTTTTTGGGATTACTCTGCCATACCACTATGCGTCGACATTAACCCATGTCTCTACTATACCGAACGAATTCAGGTACAGGAGGGTGTACCTCACCTGGGCACGCCTGAGAAACGTGTCACGGTGATATTCAATTCCAGTATCCTGACAATCTTGTGAACATCCTTTTTCACCTTCCGTCAACAAGTCGCTTTGCGCCTAATTGTATGAGGGAATAGGCGAGTGGCCTCTGATGACTTCGCAGGCTTCTCTCCGTCAATCAATGCCACATATCTTCTGACATATCTTTCTATCAGAATATGTCAACTGCACCGACAAATGGCACAAGACGAGAGGGGTGGCACTACGTGGAGAAGCAAGGCCCCCTTGCCAGCGGCCACATTCAAGAAACCTGGACATCTGGGAAGTAGTCCTTGATGATCTCATACTACACATGGATATTCCGTGCCTTCACCGGATGCATCGTTCTATAGTGCATCTTATACCCTAATCACTGGCACAGAAGGCCAAAGACAAATCTGAGCCCAAGCCTCGTTGTTACCCTGCAGTATCTATTCGCTCGCTACATGGCCTCTAGCACCGCACACTCTGGCTAAACACTCTGCCACGGTGCATAATTAATTACCAAGTTCCTTTACCCCGATCACAAAGAAAGATGGCACTGCAGTACCAGTCTGAAACGTATCATGTGGAAATGATTGTCTCAGCTGGCTGAATCAAACAACAAAGTAAGAAACCAAAGAAGACTAACCTCAAAGTCAAACGACCCTACAATCAGAAATACCCATACATCACGCTCCTGCTCTAGGGCTACCTTTTCCCCAAAGCCTATTCTTTTCTCAACCAACTCAATTACCAAGACCTCCTTACACTCAATCACTTTTACAAACACAACCTCGCACGGAAAACCAAAATGGCCTCCTCAACCCCCATGACTACCCCAGCTCTCACCCTCCAAGCCGCCTGCAAGCAATACTGTGCACTCCTTCAAAGAATGTCCAAGCCCCCCTACATGGACCGCGAATCCGCGCAAGCGCCCAACGGCGCACCTGCACCAGCACTCGCCCACATCTGGGCAGAAGAGACTCTGAAGCTCGTCGAGTGGGTCCTCCAACACAACGTCTTCCCAGACGAGAATGTCCCCTCTCTCGACAAAAAGCTCGATGCAGCAGCAGAGCTTCGTGGGGTCCTGCTGGGGATCCTAGAGCATATGCGGAGGCAGGCTGATAGGAGTAGGTATCCTTTTTTTTTTCTTTTGCTTTTACTCAAGTGGCTTGTGTTGTTAAGGTTGGGCTTTGCTAACTGTATCTTGTCATTTAGGATGTCGAATCGTCGATGCGCATACTGGATCGGATATTATCGCTTCTGAGAGTGAGGCTGGGCTACAGCTGCAGGGTATTGGCTTTGGTATCCTGAAGCATTTTGCGGCGTTGGAATGTCTTACGAGGGAGTATTGCGTAGAGGGGGAGGAGGAGAGGGAGGGGGGAATCGAGGCTGAGAAGATTGAAGCTCTGCAGAACGTTGGGGACAAGATGGTGAAGCATGGGGAAAGCTTGTGAGCTGGGGTATTTCAGGTGTGTGGGGGTTAAATTGCAGGTTTGGTTGTCTTTTGAATTTATTTATGGGCTGCTTTGGAGAGTCGAAGTATACTAGGTTCAGGTAGCACAGAGAGTTCACAATGCAAAGCCAGTCCGGATACATAATTACAAGATCAGCCCTGGCATAAAAGAGAAGAGGATGAAAAAGCGAGTTGAGTCAGCCCTGGGCGCCTCGCCTCCACAATGAACAGCAGTCGGGTAAACTTTTCAACTAGCATTACGCTGTATCAGACAACTTCGCATCGCCCCTTGTTCATCCAGGGCTCTACAACAGATTCTCTTGGTTGGCCCTGGCGCCTCGGTTTGCTTGTTATGTAGCCTTCAGCATCAACGACTTGGAGTGAAAGAGCAGCAGTGGGTTTAGCTTTTCCACTGGTATAAATAGCGCTACGAAACAGCTTAGCAGCCACATTGTTCAAAGAGCACCGAGCTTGCCCGGATCCTTTTTGTTATTCCTAGCCCTCTATCCGCTTGCTGCTTAGCTTCGATGTTGAAGCATCGTCATACCTAGGTACAATGAACGGTTGAGTTGCTTCTCCTTGGGAACAAAGGAGCTGACCATCAGGCGCAATCCGAGGAAGTATCATAGCACATTGCTGTATCACCTATCTTAAGACCCAACAAACAAGCACATGATGAAAATCAAAATCAGCTAACCCTAGATAATAGCCTAGTAACTCGGCCTAGAGCATATATGTATAAGCCATCTGTCCCGAACCTCTCAAACCAAGGCCCATTACATTCAACCACAACAGAACAAACCGCAAGCAGCTTACAAGACTTATCCCATTCCCTCACTCTCATATTTCACCTATACCCAGAACCTCCAAAGATCAAAAGAAAGCAAAATGACCGACTTCATCAACGCAATCCACTTCAGCATCATGCCCATCGAACGCGCCAGCAAGCAATTCATCTGGCAGTGGTACAAAGTCTCCGAGACCTTCTCCAAGGAGCTCCAAGGCGACGCAGCGATCCTCCACGACCTCTACTTCGAGGAACAGAGCATTCTCAACAAATTGGAGAGAACCCGCAACCTAAACCAGGACTGCAACAATACCGGCCTTCTCGAGGACAAGCTAAAGCCCCACGACCGCATAGCCATTTGGGCCATTTTTTCGCTTCTTGATAGGATGGCGGGGAAGAGTGAGTCACTCTATCCTAATTGATGTTTTATATTTTATATTTTAGACGGTCTTGGTCAGGTACTTTTTACTAACCATCTTCCCTGGCTAGGGGTGGAGATCGTCGAGGCGAACGGGCTGGGTAACACCGAGTTCAGCGAAGACGCCACGAGGACACTGAAAAATCTCAGTGAGGGGATCATCGAGGTGCTTGAGTGCTTGAGTGCTTGAGCGGGGATCTCACCAAGGAGTATATAGTGCGCCCGCCGACGAGGGAGGAGACGTTCGCAAAGCAAGTGCGGGATATGAGTAACATCGTACTGATGATGTCGGATAAGGCGTCGCGGTTGCAGGCGACGGGGTCAGGCGCTTTGACGGGGAATGGAAATGAGTTCATGCTTAAGCTGTCGGAGGACCTTGCGCGGTTGAAGCAGATGGGGCCTAAAGATTCGAATGGGGATGAGAGTGATTCTGGACGTTTGGATGAGAGCGACTCTGAGCAGTTGAGTGAGAGTGACTATGAGAGTTGCAATGAGACTGACTAGCGGTATGTGGGATGTACTGCGGTGGATGGGATGGGACGCTATGAATGGCAGTGGTGTTGATGTTGCAATCTCTTTCTTACTTACAATCGTGGCGCGACGTCAAGTACTCGGGTTTATAGCGATAAACAGTTCACTTGTTTCCATAGCTCCTCTGCTTATCAATACCTGCTGCGTGCTGAAGTTGGAGAGGTGAAAAGTTGAAGAGTTGGAGACCCCGATTTAGGGCTCTCTCCAATTCCAACCTGCATCATCTGAGTAGCTGAGAGCAACAGTATAAATATGGCCTGTGTTCCTGTCAATGCTCTTTATTTGTTACTCCTCGTTATCAACTCGAGTCCAACCAAATCAATCATCACAATGTCCACGCAACCACCCGCAACCACCTCAGCCTGGCTCCTCCACGGCACCAGCAGTAACCCCGCCGACCCCTCCGAAGCCCTAACATGGACCGAAAAGCTCGACCTCCCCCCTCTAGGTCCCACCGACGTCCTTGTAAAGCTTTATGCCTGGGCTATAAACTACCCTGATCTCGCCGGTGCGTATACTCTATAGCGACCCCCCATCTCAGCCTCCAACTCATTAACCAACCAGTCGCAAACGGCACCTTCCCCTGGGACAAAACCGCCACAACCCCTCGCATCCCCGGTTCCGACGGCGCCGGCGAAGTCCTCGCCACAGGCACCCGCGTTAAAACCCTCAAGCCGCACGACCGCGTGATCCCACTCTACTACCCGAACTTCCCCAGCGGCAACGCCCCAACACCCGCCCAGATGCGCGGCACGCCCGGCTCTTCCCCCTCAGCGCCTGGAACCTTCCGGCTGCATGCTGTCTTCGATAAGAACGGCCTCATCAAGATGCCTTGGAACCTTACCTACGCAGAAGCCGCAACGCTGCCTTGCTCAGCCCTCACGGCGTGGAACGCCTTAAACGGAATAACGCCGTTAAAGAAAGGCGACTATGTCCTCGCGCAGGAAACAGGCGGGGTCTCTATCTTCGCGATCCTTTTCGCGTTGCACGCTGGCGCCGTCGTCGTCGCCACGACATCCGATGAGAGAAAGGCCGCCCGGCTAAAAGACATGGGCGTGCAGCACGTCCTCAACTACACGCAGGACCCCAACTAGGGTGTCACAGCGCGCAACTTGACCCCTAATCAACTCGGCCTCCAGCGAGTTATTGAAGTTGGAGGACCACAGACAATCAAGCAGTCGTTCGAGTGTGTTGCGGCGGGCGGGGAGATTTGCATTATTGGGTTTTTGACGGGGTTGGGGTATGGGTCTGAAAATGGACCGACGTATCTGGAGCCCTTGTTGAGGGCTTGTCTGGTGAGGGGCGTGGAGGTGGGGAATCGGGTGCAGTTTGAGGAGATGGTTGCGGTTATTGAGGAATGTGGGATTCGGCCGGTGCTTGATGGGAGAAGGTTTGGGTTTGGGGAGTTAAGGGAGGCTTATAGGTATGTTTGGGGGAGGGGGCATTTTGGGAAGGTTGTGCTTGAGGAAAGGTAGGTTGGTACTGCTGTGAGATTGCACTGGCGATGCGTTTTGTCTATATCAGGTTTCTGTGCATTGAAAGCATCGGTTATAATTGTATCTTATGGCAGGAATATAGGCAAAGTCTTATATTTGTCTACGTCTTAAAATCTAATGTCTAGCTCAGCCAAACCGGACTTGGTCTACAGCAGGCTTGTTACCCAAGACCTCGTCGATCTCAGCCAGGACTTCCGGGGTGAGCTTAGGGAGGACCTTGAGACTCTCGACGTTGTCGACGATTTGCTCGGGGCGGGAAGCGCCCGTGATGACGGAGCTGACGTTTTCGTTCTTGATTGCCCATGCGAGTGCGAGGTGGGCTTGCTTGACGCCGAGTTTGTCGGCAATGGACTATAAGCATTTAGGTTAGTGCATGGTCTTAATGGATAGTTGTGGGAGTATCATACCTTAACACCCTGCAGCTGCTTAATAATCTTAACCTGCTCCTCGCTCTGCCATTTCTCACGGATAGACGCAGAGTACTGGTCCTTGCTATCGGCGAACCGCGAGCCTGGTGGCGGCTTCTCAAGCGCGTCGTTGTATTTTCCAGTCAACCGACCGCCCTTCAACGGCGAGAACACGGTAAGGCCAAGACCAACACGGTCATACAGTCTCTGGAACTGCCCTTCGACCTTCTCCCGGTCAAGCATGTTGTACAGCGGCTGCTCGACGATCGGTCCGATAAGGCCGAGCGACTTGGCAATCCCAGCAGCCTCGGTGATCTCATCAGCAGACCACTCCGACGTACCCCAGTAGAACGCCCAGCCCTTCTCGATAACCCAGTTGAAGGCGCGGACGACCTCTTCCATGGGCGTGAGGCGGTCGGGACGGTGGGCGTAGATGATGTCGACGTATTCGAGCTGCAGGCGCTCGAGGGAGGCTTTTGTGCCTTCGATAATGTGCTTTCGGGAAAGGCCGACGTTGTTTACGTGGATTGTGCCGTGGGCGCGACCGAAGTTGACCTATGGGTGTAGGAGTTAGAGGGGAAGAATACCTAGCTGGAGGTGTAGTTTACCTTGGTGCTGATGACGATATCATTTCTCTTCCAGCCTTGGTTCTTGATGACCTGGCCCATGACAACCTCGGACTTTCCGCCCGCGTAGCTGGAGTAGGCTCGTTAGTTGAGTTGGGTACCCGGTGGGTGGACGTACCCCTCTGCTGTGTCGAAGAAGTTGATTCCGAGGTCGTAGGCCTGTTTCATGCATGCTTCGGTGGCATCTGCTCTTGTCAATACCCATTCTCCTTTCCAGGAAGGCTCGTAAATTCCTACCATCAGCGACATCACCACCGAATCTACCACTGTCAGTCACGCACAATCAATCAAGTGAAGCAACTCACGTAATCCAACCTCCCAAACTGATAACCGAAACATGGAGGCCAGAGTTCCCCAGCCTCCGATAAATCATATCCTCCTTAGACATTTTGACGCAGCAATGGCAATTGATTGTGAAGAAAAGCTGCTCACTCGGAAGTTCGTGAGGGGCAGGCCGCCAATTTATCCCCCGCAGGGGATGCAGTCATCAATGATGATAAATACACCATCGACTAGCGCGTCGGGCCTAACTTTGTTGAGCTCTCAGTGGCTTGCTAGAGACATGGAACCAGGAATGAAGCGAGAGTGATCAACAAGAGGTGGTATTGGTGGAGGGGTAACTGATGGCTGATGCGGGGTCCGAAAGAGGAACAGCCTCGGGAGATCTCCCTCCGTGAGCTATCATAAGGGTCTTTGGCTGGCCTTAAAAGATGCTATCTCCGATAGGTTAGAGCTTCGGATGATTTGAAACGATCTTCAGGCTGAATTGCAATGTTGGTTGGTGTGTTGATGTTGGGGTACTTTGACACCATTGCTACCCCGCAGTCGCTGGTTGCCTGAGGCGTCCAATCTCAGGTTCATGCTGTGGGCAAACGAGGAACATAATCACGCCCATTCGCTTGAAGAGCTCCAGTGAGCAGACTACGAAATGCTGACCAGCCGTCTCCGGTAGCAATGTAGATCGGACATGAGGTATAGCGCCATATCGATCGACTACAGAGTAGCCTCTGCCATGAACAGGCGTCCCGCCGGATGCCTAAGACCTACTGCGAAGGTAGCTCAAGGACGTGAAAAGTACTCGTATAGTGTCCAGTTCATTGCCTTAAGCATACCAGTCATGGTATATTGCGATGTGTTCGCTTGTTGATTGCATGGCAATTCGTTTATCTTGGATTGATACTGTAGTGACACCAAGACGCTTCTGTATATGAAGCTCACATCGAGCCATCGAAAGATGAGGCCCTGGATCAAGCGGTAGTTGTAGGCTCACCTAGCAAATAAAACCGGAAAGCCATTGCGCAGGCGTTGTCACGAAATCAATGGACTCCCCAAGCTAAAGGCCGGTTTCGAGCTTCGCCACGACAAGGCATCACTCAATGGAAGACAGACGAGATGTACTTGGTCGGATGGTAGATTCACCTCCTTGGGTGCAGCCTGTACCTACGCAAGTAATACTCGACCAAGCAGTCCGTGCATCAGAGTAAATAATAGGGGTAGAGGTGCACGAATCACAAGGCTGGTAATTCCAATTTGCTAACAGAGAATCCTTCACCTCCCACTTGGGATCAATAATGAAGATCATCCCATCTCACAAGGCCATAGCTTCTGCACCTCAAGCGAAACAGAGCCGGCGCGGTGTAATCTCAAAATTTTGCGTCGTTTGCAGTCCAAGGAACCAAAGTCCATTTGAAATACATAACAGAGATTGGTTGTTGACGCAGACAAGGCTCCCAGCCTCACTTTTGTTGATATGGGGTATGCAAGCAGCTAGCCAGCAAGTAGGACGGAGCTTAACGGCTCAGATACGGTCCCATCCGTGGGGGTAGCCAGAGGTAGATGGTGCATACTGTGTTAGACAGACCGCACTGCGTCTCTCTTATGCTCTCTGGTATATAATGACAGGTTTGACTCGAACGTGTCGAATAGTAGGCAACAGTTCACGCTTGTAGCCTCCAAGCTACAAGACGAACTCGACCCGGCGAAGGGGAACATAGAGTGGATGTTTGTGAGTAAGCTTCTGCTCCGCACAAAAAGTTCAGAGCAAGTTCGATCATGCCATTCAGGAAGTCAGACAATAAGTCAGACCCCTTGGCCAGTTCAGATAGCTGCAGCTGCATGAGTGATCGGGTCATTCCGATCCTATCAGGTGCGCATACTCTGTGTAACACGATCCATCTGCCAAATCCCCGATGTTTCTTTGGATAACACCACATCGTGCGCGCCTGGGGATCGATGCTCGACTTCATGCCGCCTCTGTGTGCGACGTGCGTGAGCTGACAGTGTAGGATTGATGCTAGGGTTTAGCTTTTGGTGGAGCAGTGTGGGATGCATTCCATTACGAGAAACACGAGTTTAGCGCGCAAGAAATCAAGGCCTCTTGCTGCCGATCCCTGCCGTTTCGAAGCAGGTCCGAGCGGCCTCCCGCTGTAACGTTTTCGAATTTCACCAAGCGGCGTAAGATTACAGCCCATCATACCAGTCGTTACCACCCCTCCTCACACCTCAACATTACCACCGCCAATTCTCCTAACACGAGTTGCCGTGATGGGACGATGCGCCGAGGCTGATCCAATCTGATGGACAGTGCAGCATCGTGAACAATGTGGAATACCCAGGGTTTGGCCAACTTGGTCCCATGCGACGAGCGGAAAGTACGCGTTCCCCGTTACCTACGCCCAGCTGCTTGCCGCGCGACTCTCAAGAACATCTTTGGTCATCCTATTGCTGACTACCCAGGCCAATGGCTTCTTTTCCAGACAAACTCCCTCTTATTCGCCTGCCTGAGCCATACAAGTCTACCTATCGACTGCAGGTAGTCTCTGTCCAGCACGGCGTCCGGAAACTCCAACTTCGACGATCACCCCGCGTTGACGACGGCATTCCCCCTCCCGAGCAGCTGCACCGCGACTCCCTCCATTTCACCGATTTACGAGAACCCGATCCGTACACAACACCCGGCGAGGGAGACAATTCTGCTTGGGCAAGGGCGCAAAGAAGCCCGGTGACATACTGGAGATGGGAAGGAAAGGAGCCGCCGACGGTTGGGCAGATTTGGAACGTAGTCCATGCCTTGTTTACCCTGCGCACCGAGTTCGAGATATTCCGGACAGTGCTTTCCGGAGAAGGGAAGGAGCTTCTAGCTAAGGAATTGCAAGCGGTCGGGCTTGCAACATCACATCCTGCGCCCCCTTCCCCTCCTGGCCGTCTCCTGGAGAAATCGAACTTCTCAGATCAGTTGGTTGTCTACCGCGGCACATTCTGGCAAGGCGCTGGGTCGCCATTCGGGGTCAGACCGGTATGGGTCTGCGATGCCGACATTTATATCTCTCTTCGCCGGCCTTTGACGGCTTTCCCTGTCCATCCCGTTCAACATACTTTGACGACCAAGTCCTCCGACGTTAACGTGCACGCCCTGCACCCGATTCGACCGCGCAAGCCAACCCCAGGGTCACGGATGTACAGTCGATATATACCGCAACTGGATGAGTTCTTTTCGCTATGGGCCTTGGATTACCGGAACGAAGAGCATCTGCGACTGTTCCACACCTGGCAGAACGATCCCCGCGTAGCTAAAGGGTGGAATGAGACGGGAACACTTGACCAGCACAGGGAGTACCTTCGGAAGGTTGAAGAAGATCCTCATCAGATTGCTGTTCTAGCCAAGTTCAACAACACATTTTTCTCCTACCACCAGATATACTGGGCCAAGGTATGTATGTCACGGATCGATATCTCGCACATGCTGATACCCTTCTAGGAAAACAGCATCGGAGCGCACTACGACGCCGACGACTGGGACCGCGGCCGCCACTCGCTCGTCGGCGACGTCCGTTTCCGAGGGCAGCACCGTGTGATGGTATGGTGGTGCAGCATCATGCACTACATGTTCCTGGACGAGCCTCGAACAGGGTACATCGTCGGAGAGCCCGAGTTCACGAACCTCACCGTGTTAGCGTACGATCACGCTACAGGGTTCAGTCTGGAGAAGCTCATTGACCTCCCGCACAAGCGATCGGCGCTGGTGAAGTGCAGCAGGGAGAAATTCTTCCACATTTCTCCATTCCGCTTTGATGGCTCTGAGCATCTAGAGCGCGACCCATATCGAGCTTTGAAACTGTAGTCTCTACCTATAACCAAATATAGCTCAATCTGTGTAAAGTACCGCTCGTTAATATCCAAGACATCAGGCCATGTGAAAAGCTCTCATAAGAGTGGAGTCAACGCGAGCCAACTCAAACTTGCATGCTGGAGAATTTTATCTGATGCAGCACCCCCACCACCACGACACCCAGGTCCACACCCATTACCAACTGCATAGTAATTGGTTACAGCGGCCGAAACCGGACGCAGCATCAATTGAGTTTGCTTCAGTAGTGGGACTCGTCCTGAACCTAGAGTGGGCGCTGGCGGCCGTTACCAATATAATACGCGGGTAATTTACGTTTTCGTGGCCCGACCCACCATCAGATTAGATAATCATCTAATCAGATTGATAACACAACGCGAACCGAGATTTTCAGTGCCCCTCATCCAGCAGGTTGGTTACAAGGTACAGCAGGGCGTATCACAAGGATGGGACTCTGTATTAGACAGTGAGCGTTAACAAAGTAAATCTTTGATATAGCCAGGGTATAAAATCAAATCGCTACCTAAATATCAAACCTATATACCGAACAAGCAAACCACAATCCTATACCAGCTTTTTTCCACTATTCCTCCTTACACTCTAAGCAGTAACAACTCCCTGCCTCCTCTCCAAAACCCCCTTGGCAATATTCCTCAAATCAACCTTCCTCACCTTCCCACTCCCCGTAATCGGAACCTCGCGATCAACGCCCTCCTCCCCAAACACAAAGAAATACTGCGGCGCCTTATGCCGACCGAGCGTTTCGCGCGTCCAATCCCGTAACTCGTTATCAGAAGGCCGAGAACCCCCCTCAGCAATTGAAATAAATGCACCAACAACCTCACCATACTTCGCATCCGAGATCCCGATCACAGAAGCAAGTGTCAGAGCAGGGTGCGCGGAAAGCCGCTCTTCGATTTCAAGCGGGTAGATGTTCTCGCCTCCTATCACATTCATTCATTGCATTAGTTATCAATCCCTTCAAAATAAAATCAAATACCAGAGAAAGGAAAAGAAAAAGCAAAACTCACCCCGGATAATAATATCCTTGAACCGCCCCGTAATACTACACCGTCCCTGCGCATCAAACACCGCCTCGTCGCCTGTCTTCAGCCACAGCGTGCCCTCGTCATCCGCCACAAGCGTCTCCGCCGTCTTCTCGGGATTGTGCCAGTACCCCTTCGTCAGCTGGTACCCGGCGATGCACAGCTCGCCGCGCTGCCCGACGGGGACGATGGCGCCGGTGGCATCGATGATCTTCGCGCGCGCGTGCGGCATTACTTTCCCGACTGTTTGCAGCCGGGTTTCGATCGCGTCGGTGGGTACGGCGTTGAAGCAGGTTGGGGATGCTTCTGTTAGGCCTGTTTATTTCATTTCATCCTTCCGTTAGAATAATCCAGTTCGGTTTGGGAGGTGTGAATCGTGAGTTTGGATTGATATGGAACGCACCATAGCTACTAGTATACCCCCGCATGTTCAGCTCGTCAAACAACCTCTTCATCAGCGGTCTGGGCACCGGCGCGCCGGCTATAATCCCCGTGCGGAGATTGCTGCAGTCGAAGTTGGGTGGTTTTTCGAAGGACAGGATCGCCTCGAACATCGTCGGCACGCCGTGCAGCGCTGTGCACTTTTCGTCGGAGATGGCGTGCAGTGTTGCGAGCGGGTCGAAGGTCTCGGCGGGGAAGATGATCTTCGATCCGTGCGTTACGACGGCGAGCATCCCGAGGACCAGCCCGAAGCAGTGGAAGAGCGGTGGTGGGCAGCAGAGGATGTCGAAGGAGGTGAGGGTCATGCGGTCGCCGATGAAGCGGGAGTTGTTTACTAGGTTGCTTTAGAGATATCTTTGTTAGTATCTGCGTATTGGGTGAGGTGGGTTTGGGGGTGGGACGCACTGATGGGTGAGCATAGCGGCTTTGGGGTTTCCTGTTGACCCGCTAGTGAATTGCAGGTTGCAGACGTCTTCGGGCTGGAGGGTGGATTCGCGCTCTGGGAGGGCGTTGCTGGGAAGGGGCAGGCCGCGCTCGATGACGGAGGCGTATGTGGTGAAGTCCTTGTATGCGCCGCGGATGATGACGATTTCCTCGAGGGCTTTGGAGGTGCCACATTGTTTTGGGTGCGGGCCCAGGTGCTCGAGGACTTCTTTGAGGTTGTGCTTGTTGATGCGGGGGGTCATGAACAGGAGGCGGCAGTCTAGATGGCGATGGCAATGGCGCTTTTAGCTTTGCTTCTCTTCCTAGTTTGATTAGGAAGCAGACATACCTGTATGGTTCAACGCATAGTACAACTCCGAAGGCGTATAGGTATTGTTCAAAACAACCAAAATCGCACCAACCCTCGCAGCCGCAAAGAAAATTGAGATATACTGCTCGCAATTACCAGCCATGATACCGACCCGGTCTCCCTTCTTGATTCCCATAGCCAGCATACCGCGCGCTACGCGGTCCGCCTCGTCGTTCAAGTCCGCATACGTCCATCTCGCCCCAGTCCACGGGAAAACGAGACACTCGTAGTCGCCATATTGCAGGCTTTGGAGCGTCAACAGTTCGCCGAGTGTGACATCAAGCAATTCGGGCTCTGTAGGGCCAGACACAATTGAGAGTTGCTGGGGGGCAACAGGGGCCTGAAGGTGGGAGATTGTCTGCTGGAGACGGCGGACGGCAGCCATTTTGGCAAGGTCACAGGTGATGGACAGCGAAATTGCAGGTTTGAGTGAAGTCAATTCCCCACGGTATGCAGGCTCGGGAGGTGCAGGGCCGATTAAATACAGACAGGCCCAGTCTTCCGGTTCGCAGCGGGTTCTTAGCAAAGGACTGGAATCAGAATCAGACTACCTCGGAACGAAAGTCGAAACTAGGCCAGCCATTGACATCGATCTCCATCTCCAGAGCCCATATTCGCTCACTTTAAGCGAGTCAGAAACCGGCTTGCTCTGCCGCTGAAGAAAAGAAAAAAAAAATGCAGTAGTGGGCACCCTGGCAGCGGCATGCCCACTCTGCAGTCTGCAGTGCTGCAGACTTCAGGTTCAGCGGCAGGCATGTCTTTCAGCGGTACCCACAATTCGGCATGACGATATCGGATACGCTCGCAATGAGATTAAAATCCATATCAGATCTGCAGGCGGGCGGTCTGGGCGTTTCTTCGTTTGGTGTTTTGTGGTGTGGGGGTTGCAGTTGAGGTTTTGATTGGCTTTGGGCATTCGGGAGGGGCGGCTAGGGTTCTTTCTATTGGCTGCCACATGCAGGGGTTGGATCTGATAAGCGACGTGGTTTGGCAACCTTTGGCCGTCGTTGACGAAAAGGCTTGGGTTGGTGAGCAATTTCTCGGCTATTCGTAGTCGGATAGGTATAATACTAGATGTATAGTCTCAGTTGCCACCGTCTATCAGAAGAGTAACAAAATGCTTTAGTATTGCTGTGATATGCAGGGATATATATATTGTTGCATTGCAGCTCTAGCATCTGTGGCACGACCCAGACATGAAGTCCTGCAAGGCTGCAAGGCGAATTCTTATCCAAAATCCCCGCCACGTGCGATTGTGGATATGTATTTTGTAACCGTAGCTGCCCGCTGCCATATTTTCTACCTAATTCGAGGACGGCTTTTAGCTGGTTCTAGTTATGCAGCAAGACTGCCTGCATGTGGTTTGAAGACCCAGAGCTCTCTAAAATATTTAGTACTGTGCACATAATGAACTTGAAGGGCTCGATCTGTTCGGTCACCCCAGTCAGACAGAATAGTACCATAGACCTATATCCGTGTAAGGAACTTAGAGTGAGCGAGCAGTACCCTGACAGTGCTTCGGAAGACGCAACAGGCGCTCGCTGAGTATTATAAGTATTACATTAATTCCACTTTGAATGCTTCCCAGAGTAGACACATGTCGTTCCTTCTGGAACCTGGCTCCGTAGCCTGCGGTGGCCGCACCCCACCACGGATCAGATAATATCCTGATGACATCGCGGCCCGCACTTCGACAGCGACAAGCCAAGCTATGGCGGGGCAATTGTGACGGAATTTCTCTCATACGTCAAGAAGAAGGAGCTTTATCTCTGTGAGCTATTTACACACAGTCCCAAGCATAGTTGGAGACTTGTTTGCGTGGTAGAGAAAAAAGGGCAGCTGGGCCAAGACGCACAGCAACACACTGAGACTTGAAGTGCGAGAAAATTCCTCAGCCTGCTAGATTATGGGTCTCTGTTAAAGTAACGGACAGGATCAGCATTCTAGCACCTTGGCAAGTGAAGGGTGTTCTCATGGGATTCATGGATACGAGACCATACACCGGACGATGAAAACAGGACGGTAAAAGTACATTACAGTACAAAACCGGCGAGATCTAATCAGATCATCTAATCAGATAGACGGCCGGATATCGGCGTTGAGCATCCATGGCACTCAGGTGACTGTTCCTGTTCCGTGTTGTAACCTGGAACGGATCAGCGAGAGCGCCTTCCACGCCACACAACAAACCCTCGCAAAAGTACTCTCCATCCCACGTAAATTAAGGCAAAAGGAGCTCCCTCATGGCCTGCGTCTGTGCTTCTGCTATTAGAATCAGCCCAGCTCCCAGTCTCCCCCACTCCGCCCTCACAACCAATCACTGTGTGACGTACCCCTCGCCCCCTCCGCCAATGAGGTCGAGGCTATTAGAGATCATTTGAAGGTACCTGCATCACGCGTGGTGGTTCCTTGCTGTGCCTGGGGGTATTTTTATCGAGAGCAAGCCTCGAGGTTCGTGAGCTCCAGGATCTCACACAGTTGCGCATCCTGGCGATGGGGAAACGAAAGCTAGCGGGTTCTGTCCGCAGATACGTCTCTAGTGGCCTCTCGCGAGTGACCAAGGGAATCACACGCGTGTTGAACAACGAGGAGAAAGAGGAACACCCAAATGGGATGCCGCAAAATGGCTTGCATGCTGCAGAACCGATGGATGTTGTGCCAGTTACCAAGGTACCGGCATTAGACACGGTTGATCCTTACGTCGTGGAGAGACCAATCGAGGAGGAGATTGTCGGCTGGAGCCAGCGAATCACGCTCTCATGCACCTCTGGCCCGAATGTGATCGACCACCTTATTCGTGGATATGCCCGTTTCATTGCTGCATTTACCGGCCTGGAGGATGTCGCTTTTTATACTCTCCAAAGATTGCCTTTTGTGGATTCAGAGTCGTGGTCTCTTATTACCGCTTCTATAGATAAAGGCGATCATATCACCGTTGCGTCTCGCGAAACCGATGCAGATCACGACCAGGATGTGCAGTTCTACGCTGAGCTGGGAGCCCGTGTCAAGCCTGAAAATGGAGGACACTTTTCTCCTCGTGGAGATGTAAGACTACGATATTTCCTTTAGGTTCATACATACTGACCTTTTAGGCCTTTACTATGTTCGTCGAGCCCGACAATAATGGAAGCGCTCTGCACATCAGCTTCGCCTACCCCAAACGCCTGATTCCACATATGGCCGTATATGAGCTGCTAAGAACGATCTCATCCCACATCACACAAGCCGCACCAGGCATTTCTAACCTGGTGCCACATCCTGAATTGTCTATTTTGAATTTTCCACCGTCTATGATACCCCCTACCGCTCAGTCTCGTGGCGTCGAGAACTATACCTCGGAGTCACGCCTCTTGCATTCTGCTTTCGAGGGCTGGGCCCGCCGCAATCCGCATAGCATTGCATTAAATTTTGTTCATTCACTAGGATCAGGAGAGTCACACGCAAAGCATAGCATTCTAACATATGCCGCCCTCCATACGGCGGCCTCCAATCTCGCTCTCAATCTCAGGTCATTCTTATCTGATCACGGAGAAGAATTTGGCCGAATTATTCCTGTCAACATGTCGACTTCACCAGAGCTGTATATTTCGTATCTTGGTATTTTGAAAGCCGGATATGCTTTTTGTCCTGTTCCCCAAGATGCCCCTGCTCAGAGGATACAGGAGATCCTTCGTGATATTAATTCCCCGATAATCCTTGGAAACACTCCTGAACCATCGTCCGAAACTCGCAAGAAAGATGGTACAATATACGAATCAACGCCTGTCTGGGTAGATGTTGCGGAGGCTTCGAAATGGAAGCAATTGGAGGGCGACTCTCCTCTGGAACAAGCTTCTCACGATTCTCTGAACTTACCCATCCAACAAGACCAAACAGCATATCTCCTTTTCACGAGCGGATCAACCGGGAAACCCAAAGGGGTACAAGTCAGTCATCTAGCCGGATCGTGTTCGATATCGTCTCACGCCACAGCCATACCTCTTCCAGGGAAAAAACCTGGGGACTTCCGCTGGTTTCAATTTGCCTCCCCATCTTTTGATCCTTCGCTGATGGAGATCTTTGTCACATTGAGCAGTGGCGGTACACTCTGCTCCGCTGATCGAAAGCTCACACTCGCCAACCTAGAAGACACCATCAACGAGGTGCGAGCGACCGTTATGATGGCAACGCCCAGTCTCGCATCACTCCTCCGACCCGAAAGGCTGCATACACTCGAGGCGTTATGGTCAATGGGAGAGAAGCTGAATCGAACTGTCATTGACAACTTTGCCCGGTCTACAAGCTCAAACGAAGACACCGGATCGTCAAAGCCGAGGATGCTGGTCAACGCGTATGGCCCTACGGAAGGCGCCATCAACTGTACCTACGTTGCGCCATTTGAACGTTCCATGCGCGGCTCTATTATCGGTAAACCGCTACCGACAAGCGCGATGCTTATTCTTTCCCCCTACAGTCAAGAGCCCAAGGCTGTTCCCGTTGGTACCGTTGGTGAACTGGCGATTGCTGGTCCGCAGGTCAGTAAAGGGTATTTGAACCGCCCTGAAGAAACCGCCAAGGCGTTCGTCGACAGCGCAGAGTTTGGAAGGGTTTACCGGACCGGTGATAAGGCACGCATTGTCTGGGACCAAGATGGCTCTCAGGTTATTGAGTACCTGGGTCGTATCTCCACGGATCAAGTCAAAATCAACGGGCGTCGAGTTGAGCTTGGGGAGATCGAGTCGGTCGTTGCGACTGTCCAGGGCGTCACGGAGGTTGTTGTTACCATTCTTACGAGAGACGGCAAGCCAGAGGGAAACGAGCAAATTGTTGCTTGCATCGTGGCAAATGGTGTGGATAGGCCAGGCAAGGAGAGTATCGTGCGACAAGCCCGGGAAAATGCTGAGCGGCATCTCATCCCATCGATGTGTCCGTCCATATACAGGTTCTTCGACTCTCTGCCGCGCTCTAGTTCAGGGAAGGTTGACCGCAAAACTCTCTCCGCTTCTGTTCAAGAGCAGACGGCCGAGACCCCAGAGAACATAATTGGTACTACTCAAGCAGGGGAGTGGGACAGTGTGGGTGATGAAGACATGCAGTCTGTGCAACCACTGGTCATTCGACTCATTACCGAGACGGCCGATGAAGATTCCTCATTCATCACACCTGAGACTGGCTTGTACTCTTTGGGTATTGACAGTCTCGGAGCCATGCGACTTCTCCAGAAGTTGAGGGACAGCCGAATCGATGGCCTCTCTGTTAGTGACGTGCTCCAATCTCAAACAGCACAAGGCCTCGTGTCTCTCATCCAGGAGCATCGGGCAAAGCAAAATGGCCACACGAATGGCGAGCAAAATGGTTTCTCCACGAACAACCTCAAATCCAGCCTCGCGGCGTTCAGCGACCGGACTCGTACTCGTTGCGCAGAACATTTGAATGTCTCACTCGAGTCTATCGAGGATTGTTTACCAACAACCGCGACCCAGTCCGGGATGCTGAATAGCTTCCTGCGCAGTGTGGAGGACGACTCGTATGCAAAGCGTACATACATCTACCACTCCGTTCTTCCCATCGAACCTTTTGTGCATCTTGAGAAACTCAAGGAAGCTTGGAATGAGGTTGTCTCGCATTATGACTCCTTCCGAACAGTTTTCTGTATTGTGGATGATGAGATGGCTCCTTTTGCTCAGTGCATTACGACCCCCGAGAGTGTTCCTCATGAGGAGTGGGCTCTGTACACGAACCCTAATGAGAGCACTTCCGAACAAGATGTTATCGAGGAAGCTCTGCGCGGTGCTGAACAGGCTATCAGTTTGGACAAGCCACCGTGGAACTTGTCGCTTGTCAACACGTCAAACCGCTCTTTCCTGGTTCTCAGCATGTTCCATGGTATTTTCGATGGCGGATCTCTGCAGCTATTGCTACAAGATGTGTCTTCGGCATACTCTGGTCAAGCTCTTCCACAGCGGACATCACTGCGACACATTGTCCAGCACCATTTCAGGGCAGATCATGCTACGACATCTTCTTTCTGGAAAGACTACTTGCACGGCTATACGCTTGTCAAGTTTCCATCCGTCACTCCGCACCGGCCACCTTCGCAGAAGAGCACCAACTATGTTGAGCTCAAATCGAGTTTCACCAATGCAACACTTAAGAAAATATCAAAGAGCATTGGATCAACGCCACTATCTGTGCTGCAGGCGGCATGGGGCGCTGTCTTGCTCAGCTACACGGGGACCCCAGATCAGGACGTTGTAATGGGCAGCGTGGTCTCTGGGAGACTCGATCAGCATTCTCAGGAGTGTATTGGCCCGACATTCACCATTACCCCTCAAAGGCTCTCTCTCCAACAGCTGAAAGCCAAGTCAGGATGCGCAACTAACTCATCAGTCGCTCGCTACTTATCTTCCTCAAATGCTAAAGCGCTGGCGTATCTACAGCCTCGGCTAGGATCCGTCGTAGTTGCAGAGGGCCAACTCCCATACGACACAGTCCTCGCGTACCAGGATTTTGGCGCTGATCCTGAGTCGTCTGATATATGGTCATCGGTCAGCCATCCTGCCATGGCGAATGACTTCTCGGTCATGATTGAGATCGTTCCTGAGCCCGACCTCTCATTGACGCTGCGTGCTACATTTGACACAAAGCTTGACGCCGCTGGGGCCGAGATCATGTTACGACAGATGGATGATATTGTCAAGTATATCCTTGAGCAGCCAGACGGTAGTTTCGAGCATGCTTTGACACAATCTCGGCCCGAGCTCAAATCAACCGCTAACCAAGACCCAGTGACTGCACCCGAAGTCAGCGAAGGAGCCCTACTGCAGTCTCAATTTGAGGAACACGCTGCATCCCATTCGGACGACCTCGCACTCATATTCAAGGCTGATTTGGACAACAGTGACAACCCGGGAAATGTGTCCTGGACATATGCACAGCTTAACGCCATGGCCGATGATCTTGCCGAGCATCTACTGCAAATCCGTGGAGACTTGACCGATGCTTCAGTCCCCATCTGCATTGAGAAGAGCCCAGCTTTATATGTTGCTATTCTTGGTATTCTCAAAGCCGGAGGCGCTTGGTGCCCCATTGATACCTTGTCTCCCATACAACGCCGACATGATCTCATTGCTCGAACAAGCGCTGGAATCCTCCTTGTCTCGGATCTAGATAGTGCACAACCTGATGGCGCGGTTCCAACTGGAGTCAAGATAATCGATGTAAGCCAGTTCACCAGCAGTTCTATCGACAGTAAAACGCGCCGGCCCACCAAACACCGCGCCACCCCAAACAACACCGCATACCTAATCTGGACCAGCGGCACAACAGGCGCCCCCAAGGGCGTACCCATAACACACTCCGCCGCAGTCTCCAGCATGACCTCCCTCCAACAAGACATCCCCGGCAACCCCGACGGAACACCCATTCGCTGCCTGCAGTTCTCGCAATACACCTTCGACGTCTCCATCCAAGATATCTTCTACACGTGGGGCGTAGGCGGAGTCCTGATCTCCGGAACGCGCGAGATCATGCTCGAATCATTCCCCAAACTCGCAAACACCACCAACGCAACCCACGCACATCTCACACCGGCCTTTGCAGCCGGCGTCCCCAGAGAAACCTGCAAGACCTTGAAAGTCATCACGATGATCGGCGAAAAACTCACCCAGCCCGTCGCAGACGACTGGGGGAGTGACATGCGCGCATTCAACACCTACGGCCCCGCAGAAGTCACAGTCGTCAGCACGATCCGGGAATTCGGGAACGAGCACAAATCCATCAAGAGCGCGAATATCGGGTGGCCGATGAAGAGTGTCTCTGTCTTTGTGATGAAAGATCACCGCGTGGTTATGAAGAATGCCATTGGCGAGTTGGCGCTTGGCGGGCCGCAGCTTTCACCGGGGTACTTGAATCAGCAGGATGTTACGGATGCCAAGTATGTGTGGAATGAGGAGGTCGAGCAGAGGGTTTACTATACCGGGGATCTGGTGAGGATGCTGGCTGATGGGTCGCTGGAGTATGTGACCAGGGTGGATGATCTTGTGAAGCTGGGTGGCATTAGGATTGAGTTGAGTGAGATTAGTTTTGCGTTGAGGGGGTGTCATGGTGGTGTTGAGGGGGTTGAGACGATGGTGCTCGGCAGGAGGGATCGGCCGACGAAGGTTGTTGTTGCGTTCCTTTCTGCGCCGGGCGCTGCTGCGGTAGATACTGGGGTTGATGGTAAGGGTGAGAGTGGTTTGTTGGTGCTTGGTGATGCTGGAAAGGACATTGCCCGTGCTGCGAGTGTCCAGGCGCGCAAGGTGCTGCCAGAGAATATGATTCCCTCTGTGTATCTTGTGGTTAGGGGGATTCCGAAGACGCCGAGCGCGAAGGTGGATCGCCGGGCGTTGCAGAGTGCGTATGAGACTATTGACATTGATGCTTGGGAGAGGGATGTCAATCCAGAAGAGCTCGGCAGTGAGCTTGAGGATGAGAGTGAGGAGGCCAGGTCTGTTGCTCGCAAGGTCATTGAGATTGTGGCTGGCTTGGTGAATGTCGAGCCATCGGCTATTACCAAGTCGAACAGGTTGAGGAGTTTAGGTGTTGATTCTCTTCGCGCTACGCGGCTGGCTTTTCGACTCAAGGAAGCTGGATATGGCTTGTCTGTTATTGATGTCCTTGGTTGCATCACGGTGAACGATCTTATCAAGCTCGCTAGATCTTCAGGGGAAACCGACCTGGCGAGTACCCCGAAATTCGACGTCAACGCCTTCAATGAGATATGGCATCCTCCTGTATCTGGCAAAATATCCGAGGAGTTCACGACGATCCGTGCCACGTCAC